>NC_133401.1:54327194-54637089 GCF_047511655.1 Castor canadensis | reverse complement strand
CTTCCTTTGTGGTGGAGAGTGCTCCACCAAATGACCAAAATATTCTTTCTTCATGGGAATCAAGCAACCAGACTTTCAAAGTCCCACTCACTTTCCCTCGTCAGTTGGGATGAGTTGGCATGCTACAGAAGGTACCCACGTTATGGAGTTTAGAAGATCTGATTCCATTCCTACATTGCCATCTGATAGCCATGGAACTTTCAACCATGTTACTTCCACCTTTTGTGCTTCAATTGTTTCCTTTGTACAACAGGAATACAAAAACGTGCTTCATATAGCATCTTGGGGAAGAAAAAATGACTAATATTTGCAAAAGGCTTAGCTCAGAGTCTGGAAAGTAGAAAATACTTTATTAAGTTGGGTCTTTCTTCTCACAAAACTGCTCCCTTCTACCTAAATTTTCTCTAAGACAAACACCCACAAAGTACTTAATTATTCCTTATAGGTCAATTTCAAGTTTGTTTACCAGCCCAGTTGTTCCTTTCTGGACCTGTTCTAGATCTTAATTTCTCTTAAAATGCAGAACCTACAACTGAATACAATAAATTAGCCAAAATTTGAAGAATAGTATATATACTGTATCTCCTCCCATCCCTCTCTCTTTCAGACTTTAGATTTTTTCCTGAGTTTCTTTCAGAACCAACTGGTTTAATCTAGGCTGGAATAAAATTTGATGGAAGAAATTTTATAATGATGGCTATCATCCTTAGTGCTTTCTACATGCCTGCCAGTGCAGTCAGCACTGAAAATTTATTTTCTCTTTTAACCTTAATCCTGGAAAGTAACTCTACCAGTGCTATATATGTAAAAGCATGACGAAATTTATACAGTTAATAGTGGCAGAATCAACACTGGGCTTTCCCCCTCCTATTCCAATCATTTAGGGGTGAAAATTGTGAATGACCAAGCAGAAGACAAAGGAAGACAAAAGAAAAGCAGTGTTGGGCTTCTGAGCATCTCTCACAATGCATCCCCTTCTCCCCTACAGCATGTGATGGTTCTCTAGACTCCCTTGGGCCCCATGAACTGCAAAAACTATACTGTAAGAACTTTTGTAAATGCCACAATGCACTCGCAGCAAAACAACAAAAAATTTCTTATTAAACGCAGTGTTACCAGAGGTAAAAAAAAATGTGTATGCAGATGGCTAAGAAGCACAGGCAGCTAGAGTGGACAGTCTGACCCTGCCATGAAGACACACGCTTGGATGAGTATGAACTCCAGAGGAGCTGTGACTGTGGCTCAGGTAGTCTTCTCTGCCTCCTTCTTTTGGGGAGACTCATGCTGTGCATCATGAAGAGGGCAGATCATCTTTTTAAGCCAGTCTGCTTATGAAAATCTTCCCTAAGTGAAACTGGTGTGGAGACCGTGGCTTTGCATCCTGGATGCTTTCCCCTAGAATATATAGAAAAGCTGCAGAAGTAGTTTAATAAAAATGGATCTGCCACTATGCAAGTGTAGATCTATTCGGCATCTTTTATTCTAATAACTTAGTGGCGAGATGTTACTACTGTACAATTAGTAACAAAAATGAATTATTGGGAGCAGTAAGGGAACCCATGTCATCAATTTACAGTCTTGTATGTGACTTTTTGTAAGCAAATAGAAACAGAAAGATAACTGGAATCATATCACCTCATGGCATGGACATGGCATCATTGACAATTGGCCATCACAGTATTAGTGACATCTCAAATTATCAGATAAGATTCTTCAAGGAGATCCCTCTTCATTCCTCTGGGAAATTGCAGCCTGGTCTGCTACTGGTATTCAAATCTTGAGAATGCTGGCAGAGGAAGGAGATTCCTCTGGTTCCATGAGACAAGGGATAGGCAGATCCTTGTTCCCACCAGCCTAGTTTCTCACCACCAGAGGAAGGA
Organism: Castor canadensis; assembly: GCF_047511655.1. NCBI lineage: Eukaryota > Metazoa > Chordata > Mammalia > Rodentia > Castoridae > Castor > Castor canadensis. The sequence continues at coordinate 54,635,209 of NC_133401.1, read as the reverse complement.
CACCAGCAGCTCAGTAGTGACTGGCAGCAGAGCCAGCCACACCCACTCAGAACATGACAGGGGCTCTCCCATGAGTATCCATCTGCCTCAGGCCCATCCAGCTGAACTGACATCCTTGAAAGAGGGAAGCTGGGCTCCCTAGGGAGACAGTGACTCACTATGTGATGCTGTTCTGTATGGATCAGTGTCAGCTAGCCCTGCCATACTAGAGCATGCCCAGCAGAGGATGGAAGGCAGTGGGCTCTAGTGGCAATGTTGAGGCTGGGAGGCAAGATATCTGTGTTCTCTTGTCCTAACCTTGCCACCAGCCATCTCTTCAGCATGGAGCAAGTGATTCAATTTCCCTGGACCCTTCAGGTCCAGTATCCCTCCATGTCACCTCTGCTTGCCTCAGGACTACCATTCAGATGTCTATCACTCATCCTGCCTTCTGTGTTGATGGCTGATTCACTTGTGGTCTTTTCTCTGGAATCTCATGTCTTCCTTCTTGTTCATCACATGTCTGAATTTCTTGGCATTACAGCAGATGCTAGCCATGGCCCACCCTTACCCACTGGCTATTGCTGTTCTGTGTACATTGAAGGTATTGATTACAACTCTCCTCTTCTCCCCAGGAATCTCCCAGCATGCAGGGTGCTTAGTGCATGCACAGAGAAGGCCAGACATGTCAGGAGCTAATGTCACCAAGAGTTGATGGATGAGAATCAACTCTGTGGTTCTTCAGATGCAAGAGGCCAATTCCACCCATGGTTGGGCCCAGCTATTTTGAGCCACAGGGGCAATATACCTCTCACCCATATACCCATTACTGGTTTCCTTCTCTCCCTTGTTTCATTGCCCCAGGATCTTATCCATGCTTCCTGGAATCTCTTCCCAGTAAACTACTTGCCAGTAAACTCCTACTGAGGGTCAGCTTCCAGGAGACTTACTGTTCTGGAGGGTGACCATGAGCCAGGGCCTGTTGGGAGGCCCAGATGCCAAGACTGTTTTCTTCCTTTTCAATCCCATCTTCAGGACAAGGCTGACACTGTAGGAAAAGAGGGAATGGTCAACTGTAGCACAGTCTTGGGCAGGCTTGACTCCTCTGTGTGGTGAAGTGGTGAAGTGGTGAATGAGGCCTAGAGCCTGGTTCTCATGCTATGGCTGAATCAACTCTTATGAGCTGTGTTTTTGCTGGGTCCTCTGCAATTCCAAGTCTTCTCTTCCCTTTTTCTGGCTCTGCAAGAAGCATGATCCAGAACACTGCCCTGTTTCTGTCACTCCACAGGAGTTGGCAGGCCTCCATGGGAGAGCTATTGGCTCTCCTGACACATCATCCAGAGGAGGTGATGATCTGAGGCCAGTAAAACTTCTTCCAACATGAAGTTGATATCTCAGGTCAAGTCTCAGGGCCATGAGCATCTTTGTCAACAAGCCAGATGAAGGGCTTGGTTCAGCCACTTTGAGTTGACCTACCAGGACTCCTCATGGGCTTTGTGTGGCACCTGTCAGTAGACATAGATCCTCCCTACAGGAAACTGACTTTTAGTCCAAACTCCTTCCAAAAGTATGCTTAGATAAACAACTTTTGGGTACCCTGGAACTTCCCACCACCATTACATGAATGGCTCTTGTTTGTGTGTGTTTCACTAATCCCTTGGAGATCTTCCCCAGAAGTACCCAGGATTTACTTCATGAGGGGTATAGCCCAGGTGTCTAGCAGTATCTTCTGCCCAGCTGAACCTACTATTCTTCCATGGGTAGGGCCCATGCTCCATGGCTGTTCTTGTTCTTATCTTCTCTGCTCCTGGAACATCTCCCTCCCTAAGCTCTACTCTCCAACAATTGTTGGTCTATATGTGACTGAACAGTTCTCTCTATAAAGAGCCAATTTATCAGCTTTTGACTCATCCCTGGGTCTGTGCCCTAAATGAAGACAAACCCTCAAACAGGAGAAGTGAATTCCTAAGGAGATTTCCAGTCCTAAGGTTCAGGCTTAGGTGTGGGTGGTAGTGGACTAAGCACATAGACCTTAAGGCCTGTCCCTTTGGTCACAGCCTTCTGCTTATTTGCAGATACTCTGCTGCTGTGTGTATCTAGGCTGTGCAAGCCCTCAGACACAGATCTTTTTGGAGAGTGACACCATATGTATTGTCATGGATACAAGTGCTGGGGTTCTGAGCATCTTCCACTCCATATACTGTTTCAGAAGCAGGGACAGCACAGCCCTCAGAGGAAAGGGACATTTCTAAAGTGTTCCTTGAGTTAATCCTTAAAGATTGCTGGTATGGGAGAGACAAAGACAAGGTGTTTCTGGTCTCCTAATCCTGAACCATGCATTTTTACTACTGGAAAGGACAATCAACATTTCCACTTTCAAGAGTAGGACAAAAAATGCCACATTGCCATAACTTCTCCTAGGATCTTCCTGAAAGGTGGCGCTAACAATATGAGTTCTGCTCACCCACTAATTACTGCATTTGCATGTGCATTTTCCTCAATTTAATGTCATTTCCATAAGGCATGAGACCCATTGTCAGCACAATCAGAATGATGTATCTGCAATTCATCCTTTACTGAAATGTTCACTTCGACTCCCAATATGTTCCTCACTCATCCAGTGGATATATGAGTGGGAAACTTTTGCAGTTTCCACAAACCTACCACCTTCTCCCAACCTTCATGTCTGTTTCTTTGCAACATCTTAGTTATTTTCACGTGTCCCTAAACTTAGAGAGTTCATAGATTCATTTCTATAAACAACATCTAATATATACTCTAACCAAATTTATATATTCATTTTATGATCAATCCTGACCACTCTGTAGTCACATCCTAGATAGGGTTTTAAAACATACACACATAAAACCACACCAAAAATTCTACTAACATCCTAGAAGGAAAATCAGCTCATAACTTGTCTATAGAGGTAAATGTCAGAACATAATAGGTCAGTAGTTGGAGCATTTGAAAGGCAACAAATTTTGTGCCCAGTCTAGATGCTGTTCAAGCAAAAGAAAGATACTTTGATGTATAGTTCAGATGTGTCCCAGCTTCATGCTTTTTTAATTTGGAAAATAAGGTGCTTTAAATCATAGTCTACCTAATTAATTAGTGAATCAAAACCAATAATTTATGAGAAGTTGTGTCATAGAAGTTTGGGCTATGGTATTTAAATTTAATCATTATAAAATTAAGTATATACAATTTTAGAAAATAATATGGTTACTGTAAATATTATATTAAATGGAGGAAGGAAGGCAGGCTGGGAAGGAAGGAGGGAAAGCGGGAGGGAAAAACTTAGCTCATGGAGTTGAAAACAAAAAAGTAAAAATAAATGGAAAAGGACAAACCAAGGAAGTATATTGATAACAGGAATGATGAAAATTTTAAAACAAAAAAAATTTCCAAATGAAAAGACAAGATTACAAAATTGGCACAGATAATAGGACCGAACTATACAGTTTTCTTTAAATATTGGTTGTAAGTATCTTTTCCTCAAACTCAAATCTTAGAGATTCAATTTTATTGGTCTTCTCTTGTTATTCTATATTCTCTTCTTAAGCCACTTCCACCAAACCCCTAGTTGCAAGTTCTTTCCCAAATACTGTGATCTTCTCATTTATGGCTCCTACTTAGATCACTAACCTGATTCCAAGACCCATTAGTTCAAGTCCCTACTTGGAAAATGCATTAGAGTGCCTCATAGGCAACAAAACTCAAAATGCACGAATATGACTTTTCCCATCATCAACTCTCCTTCCTTGACCATAGCTTACATCTCTGTGAATGGTACTACCAGTCATCAATTTGCACAAGCTGAAGACTCAGTTGCTACATTTTCCTTTTTCCTATGATTAAGTAAACCAATCCATTTCTCAATCAATTAGACTTTGATCCCATGGGTGACCCAAATGCTGCCACTGTACTCAGTCTTCATTCCAATTTAAGATAGTTATTTCTCCATAATGACTTCCTAACCAGTATTCCTGCACTCCTTCATGCTCCCCTGGAATCTATTTTTCACTGAGATGCCAGAATGATTTCTTTTGAAAATGCAATTGGGATAATGTCCATCATTGGTGCACAAGTAAATGTCTAACAACTGGATCTTCAGGAATAAGAGCCCTGATTTAGAGCAATTGCCCATTTCCATGGTGCAAATTCAATTAGGTGATTTAAATTGACCAATCTAGTGACATCACAGAACAGAGTTAGAAAGAGATGTGTATAGTTTTCTCTACTGAACAGCAGTATATAGTGCACCACTGCTTTCAAACCCTCTGCTTAAAGACTTTAGTGACATCTCATTCCTCCTAGAAGAAAGGCTCAAATTCTCAGCAGGATCTCAAAGATGCTGCATGATCCAACCCCACTGACCTTTCCAGCCTCAATTGACCATGTTCTCCTCATTCTTCATAACTAGCACCACAAGCTGGCAACAAGATGCTTCCTGATATGGGTGATCCTCCATCTGGATGCTCACAAGATGGCTAACAAATGCATCCTTTGGAGCTGATTTGTTGGTCTGAGTTATTATTTTATTTGAAGAAAATAAGATAAAAGAGTCAGAATGATAGTTACAAAACTTGCTTTAAAGGGCTAAAGAGTAAATGTGTTTGATTTTGTAGTCTGTGTTGCTGTCATTCAACTCTGGTAGCCTATTATGAGTGCACCTACAGACGGCATGCAATAAGTGAGTGTGTCTGCATTTATTTCCTTTTTTATTCCAACCTTAACATGGAGAAAGTACACTCCATTTCTTTGTGATTTCTAACGCATTTGTACCTCCTAAATTCTTTCATGTATTGGCACACTTGTTTTTTCAAATATTTTAAATTTAAAATAGTTCAATTAAAATAAAAATTTTCATCTAACACAAAAGTTCTAACTGTGATAATCTCTCTTTACAAAATAATCAGCAGCAATTATTCTTTTTATTGCTTGGTCATTCTCAACACACAGCTTCTTGCTTGTGATCTAAGATAGATGATCTAGATCCAGGAACTAGAAGAGGAAGAGGAGAAAGAGAAGGGAATTTCCTCTTCCATTCCTGGCAAGCCCAAAATTGCAGCACAAGTTCTGTTCATATACCAGTGGCCAGATCAGTTGTAATGGATGCTGAGTCATGGAGATTTGCAATCCACTTGACTAAAACTCTATCAGCAAGTAAGAAGGGAGAACAGATAGAAAGGACTATCTAGTAATTTTGTCCACATGTGTCATTCTAGTTTGTGTTTCCTATTTATAATATGTTTTCCTTGCTACTTTGTTTTACATTTCTGTGTCTGATTTGATCAAATTTTCTCATCTTTACTTCCCCCATCAGGTGAGAAGCTATGTGTTTTGATTTTATAACTTTAGTAGTTGTCTTAAAGTTTTTACTATCTGAATGTTCTAAATAAAATCTACATATTCATTTTTAAATATAAAAAATTTTGAGAAATTAAGACTTTTTCTCTGGTAATTAGCTACAACAACTACTGTCAATAAACAAAAGAAGCAAAAATGAGAACCTTTGCAAATCATCAAAATCATCAATCATACAAAACTGAAAACATTCTAGCACTCAGTGTTTTTTGTTTTGTTTTGCTTTGTTTTTGCCAAATAAATACAGTGCCTAAAGACAGAAATCTCTGTGTGTGCGTGTGTGTGTGTGTGTGTGTGTGTGTGTGTGTGTGTGTGTGTGTGAGATGCTGGAAATTTAACTCAGCACTGCTAGTACCCTATCACTTGACTTATGTCACTGCATCTTTTTCTAGTCCTTTCATTTTTTGTTACTGGGGTTCAAACCCAGGGCCTTGCAGGTGGTAGAAAAGCACTCAACCACTGAACTATATCCCAGCCCTTGCTCTTATTTTATATTTGAGATAGGGTCACAGTAACTTTGCCTGGGCTGAACCAAAACAACATCCTCCTGTCTCTGCCTCCTGAATACCTGGGAATATGGACAGGCATGTGTCACCATCTCCAGCTCAGAAATCAGTTCTACTTTTACATTTATAGTGTGCTATATTCATTATATTCATATAAAAACTGAATTTTCCTAATAATAAAATTTTATTAAAATATCCTTATTACACACTTTTTATTGACTTTGAAGGGCCTATAACAATTGAGGAGATAACACAAAACCACTCAAAATGATTTTTGTTTTTGAGAAGGAGTCTTGCTATAGACCCAGGCTGGCTTTAAATTTTCTATTCCCCTGCCTAAAATCCCAATTTATGGGATTACAAGCGTACCCACTGCACTTGTCTTAAAGAGGTTAAAAAAGAGCTCTGGCAGGAAAGTAGTAAATTTCTCAAGGACAAAAAACAAATTGAGTTCTGACAGAGTGGCTCAAGGGGTAGAGAGCCTATGTAATGAACTTGAAGTCCTGAGTTTAATCCCCAGTATCCCCAGTATATTTAAAAAGTAAATTGAACATGCCTTCGCATCACCTTAGTATAAGATACAAACTATACACCAATTAGGAATGAATAAGCTCCATCCTTAAAAATGCTTTGTCTCCGTCATGAGGCATTTTAAAACTTACCTCAAATGTCTCCTTGATGAGGTCTTTCCCTGTGTATTCTATCTTAAAATAGCAACCCGAGCACTACCTAAATCCTTTACATGCTCTTCATTTGTCCCTACCTATTATTTTAATTATTTATCCTATTTACTCTCTGAAATAGGAGAGTATTAGAATTGCCTATTGGAATTAACTCTAGAAAGAAAAGGATTTCATTCTTTTTAAGACAGGGTGTCCCTACATTGCCCAGACTGGTCTAGAACTCCTGGGCTCAATTGATCCTCTTGCCCCAAGCTCCCGAGTTCTAGAATACAGTCTGCAGCCCTGCTCAGAAAAGGGATTTTTAAACTGCTGTGCATAGCAGACTCTTAATAAATATTTGTGACCAGTTGTGGAGGCCCATATATGTAATGCCAGGACTTAGGAGGTTGAGACATGAGGAAAAGGTCAGTTAGAGTCCAGCCTGGGCTATACAGCAAGATCTTAGCTCAAAAATATCTGTGATTAAGTAAAATGGTTTAAGAAAATAAAAACACTGTGGCTTTATCACAAAGAGCAATAAAGTTGTTACGACCAAGAATATTCTTTTGGCTTAATAAACATTGTTAATTTCTCTGAAGAGAGTTCATCGTAGACCATACATAGAAGACATTCCACATGAACAAATTTCCCTTTACTGTGATGTTGTCCTTATAGTTAACATAGCTGTAGTATACACTTATAGTAGAGCTCATGGTATGGTTTTTGCAAAAATGAAAGCAAGCAAACAAAAACTTACCTTAGCTTGATGTATATAAGACTGCTGACTGAAAAGAATTCAAGCGTCAGAAAGACTCTTGCACTGACCTCTATACTATGTATCCAGCATCTGAGTTGACATTAGCAGAAACAGGAAGTCTGTGGTGTGGACAAAGATGTTCCCATGGATTATGTGATTGGAAAGACCTAGAAGAGAAGATATGATCAAAATGACTTTTACATGCCTTTTTCTAGATATTTACATTTTATTTGGTCTATTCACTTTTCATACAGTAAAACTGTGTAGATAACACAGAGTATCCCCTCAACAGGGGATAGGTACCTTCTTAAGTGAAGGTAAGGATACAAATTTTCAAAAAACTTTCTCAAAGGACAATATGCACATATATATGAACATTTTAAATGGATACCTATTTGAACTTTAGAAATTTCTTATCTAAGAATGTCTCCTACAGATATATCCATTCAAGTATCACATATCTTTGTGAAAAGACTTTAAAACATTTCTGTTTATCACTGCACAAAACTAAGGTCTCTACCAGCATTTATCAGTAAGAAAATCATTAAATTGTGATTTGTTCATTTGAGTAAATATTAGGTAGAAATTAAATAGAATAAGACAGACTAGTACAAACTAAAGTGAATGGATCTTTAAGATATATTAAGTCTGTTATTTTTGCAAGTACATTATACTATATATTTTGCATGTAGTTGTACCTAAGTACATAATATGTAAAAAGTAATGATACTTACCAAAGTATTTACAGTAAGTACACAAGGATGTGTCTCCAGTGTGTATATTCATGTGATTCAGAAGTATGTAGTGTTAGCAATAATGTGAATAGGTGTGTATACATATTTTCAATGAAAAACAGATGCATCTATTTTGAAATAAAGACCAACTTTAAAACAGTAATCAGAAAGAAAAAAAATAGTATAAATAAAAATAGATGATCCCAGCTTTGGTCACAAGACCCTCACTACTGTTTCAAAGTCAATCTTCTGAGTGAGGCACCTCTACAGGACCTTCTGTAATTTCTATATTTGGAATAGTTTTTACTGATAATGGTTAGAGGGATAATAATAGACACTATCTGGAATAGTTCTTTAAATTTTTTAATTTATAAATTAAACTAAATTACATTGAAATTTAATTAAAAGATTAGAACTTTATGTTCCAAAGTGAGTTTAACTCTTCCCTGTTGCAAAATCTAAGATACCTTAACTTGCCAGGTAGTAATATTACTACTTAGAAAAAGCAAAATCAAGACCAACTACATCTTTATGTTGTAAAAACAGAGAATTAATGGGCACAAAATACTTCTCAGTTTGGCACAGTAACCACTGGCAAGAGCAGAGAGCACACACTTGCTAGTAAGAATGTTTCTCCTGTGGCATACTTGCATGTACAGGGTAGACCACACCCTCCTTCAGACACATTCTGTTCACCTCTCATTGTTTTATGTCCTGGCAATTTCTAGGAAGGTAATAAGAGTTTCCTCTGAACTAACTCCAATGACACACTATGAATCAGAAAAGCAAAGATCACTAAGAGCAGCCTGGCTAATGTGCTTCCCCGCAGTGACCAGCAGCATCTCTCACCATCACTCCTATCTCCCATGAGGCTGGCAGGACAGGTCTTTAGGTGTTCTTCCCTCAGGAAGAGGCTCATTTTCTACTCTTCTACAATAACTTGCTGCGATAGACTCAAAAACAGTCAGCAAAATGCTATACATCCTAGAAATGTGAAGGAAAGCAGCAAAACTTTACTTAATGTTCACTTCAAAAACATGTTTTTAATATTAAAACGAACCATGTCAGGAAAATATGTTTTATCTCTTTGCTTCAATTGTAATTTACTTAGTCATTTTTTGGCATAAACAAAAAATCAGAAAGAATAAGGAAATATTTATTTTCACCAAAATCTTGATGTTAAAGATTTTCCCAATACACTGCTCATGACACAATTAACTGCCCTATACTTAAAGAAAAGCTACCTCTCCAGTATTATAGCACTATCTACAAAGATCCAAAGAGCTATCTAAGGAACACTGACTCAGGTACATATTGTCTGCTGCCTTGCAAGAGTGAAGCAGCCTTTCAGGTAGAAAACAGTGATTTCTAAGCACTCAGTGAGGGTTTGTACAAGCATTCTGATTCTTTGTTAGAGACAACATTTTGGCATCTTGCCATCCTGAGCTATACAGTGAGTTCTAGGCTAGGCTACTCAGTGAGACTGTCTAAGAAAACAAATGAATAATAAACAAATAAAAGCAAAAAGATTTCTAAAGACTTTATTGAGATATAATTCACATGTCATAAAGTTTACTCTCTTAAACAACACACGTCAGGGCTAGGGATGTAGCTCAGTGAAAGAGCACAACCTTAGCAGTGCAAAGCCCTGGGATTGATCCCCACACAACAGAAACAAAAAAAGTTCAATCATTTGTGATATACTGCCAATGTACATCAGCCACCACATGAAATTACAGAGCTTTATCTCTGTTTCAACAAGAAATCCTGGTACCATTGTAACCACACAGAGTTACTCCCAGTTCCTTTCCTCCACATTCCTGTCAATTAAGCTGCTTCTGTCTCTGTGGAATTGCAAGTTCTGTGGAATTTCACATAAAGAGAACTCTAGGTCTCTTGTGATTGACTTCATTTTGTCAGCAAAATGTTTCCAAGATTCATCTGAATCACACTCCATTGTAGGAATAGACATTTTTTGTTTATCCATTCATCAGACAATTGACATTTGGATTGTTTCCACTTTTTGGATCTCCTACTAGGGACATTGACTTATTTTTATGGAAAGCTTTCTATGTTCTTGTGTATATATCTATGGAATGGAATTGCTGGGATCTCACGGGTAACTCTGTTTAACTCTTTGATGAACTGCCAGACTGTGTTCCACGGTGGCTGGTCCACTTTACATTGTCCTAGCAGTGTGTGAGGACCCCAATGTTTCCACATCCTCATCAGTACTTGCTACTGTCCACCTCTTGAACCTTGGTCACACTACTTGGTAAGAGGCTACATTTCATTGACCTGGTAAGTCAGGGTGTAAAGTGTTTGACAAATATTTACTTAGAGCCTTGTTTAAGCTAGACTCATTCTTTACCACTCACCTACATCTTCAGCTCTAAAAATACTGAATATTGTATATTGCCTATTCCCCTATACCCAATAAATGATTGGCAACTTTATTTTTATTGTTAAATTGTAGAAGTTATTTGGTTAATCTAGATATCAGATATAATTTGCAAATATTTTCTCTCATTTTGTGGGCTTTCTTTTCACTTTGCTTATCTTTTGTGGTACTGGGGATCAAACACAGGGGCTTATTCATGCCAGGCTAGTACTCTACCTTTAAGCAACACTCCAGCTTGTTTACTCACTTTCTTGATGATGTTATTTTTATTTTCTTTAGATAAAAAAGGTCTCACTGTGTAGTTCTGGCTGGCCTTGAACTTATATGTAGATCAGGTTTACCTCAAGTGCTAGGACTTCAGGCATATGGCACCACACTTGGCTTCTTGATGGCGTTTTACAAAGCAAAAAACTCTTTAATTTTGAATGAAATCAATTTGTATATTTCTTCCTTTGTTGCCAATCCTTTTGATGTTGTATCTAAAGTCCAAGATTTACTCCTATGTTTTCTCCTAACACATTTATACTTTTATTCCCACACTTGGCTCTATGACACACGTTGAGTAAATATTAAAAGGATATTTTTATAATACTAAGGATTAAATCAATGGCCTCATGCAAGGTAAGCTAACACTAAACCTATAAGCTAAACCCTCAGCCCAAGTTAATTTTTTATGCGATAAAATAAACACAATATATAAACTTCACCATTGTAACTATTTTACATCCACAATTTTAGTGGCATTTGATGTGTTCACCATGCTATATAACTATCATCATTACCTAGTTTCAGAACCTTTTTATCATTCCACACAGAAACTCTGTACCCACAAATAATTCCCTAGTCCCCTTTTCTTCAGTTCCTAATAATGTCCAACTTATTTTCTGTCTCTAAGAATTTGCCTATTAGAGGTACCTCAGATAAGTGGAATCATAATATATGTCTATCTATCTATCTATCTATCTATCATTCTCTCTCTCTATATATATATATATGTATTTATGCATATTGTGATTTGTGTCAGGTGCATTTAATTTAGCTAAAATTTTAAGCTTCACATACATTGTATTGTGTATCAAAACAGTTCTCTATAGCAGCTGTACCATTTTCCAGTCCCATCACCAATACACAGAGGTTGCAATGTTGTCACACCTTGCCAACATTTGCTATTTTCCATTTTTTAAAAACTAGCCACCCTCCTGATAGATGGTAGTAGTTAACTCATTGTAACAGTTTTTGGATGTTTGTTTTGTTTGTTTGATGCTGAGGTTGAACCCAGGGGCTTGAGCATTCTAAGCAAGCACTCTACCACTGAGCTACATCCCTAGTTCTCACTGTCATTGTGACTTATATTTGCCTACTGATTAAAGATGTTGAACTTTTTTCATGTCCTCATTGGCCATTTGTATATTCTTTCTGGAAAAAGGTGTCTAGTTTCATCCTCTGCCCATGTTTTAATCATGTTTTTGTTGCTTTTTAAATTTATTTTATTCTTTTATTATTCATTTATTCACTTGTGTATACATTGTTTGGGCCATTTCTCCCCACTACCCTGTCCCACCCTCTCTCTCGCCTCCCCCCTCGCTTCCAGGCAGAACCTGTTCTGTGCTTTTCTCCAGTTCCATTTAGGAGTAGAAATAAGCAATAACAAGACAGACATAGCAGTTTTGCTATGTCTTTAAGCAATAATAAGAAAGACATAGCATTTTTGAAATAAGATTTTTGTTGCTTTTGAGGTATATTTCTTTATTCATTGTGCATATTGAATTCTTTATCATATACATAATTTTCAAATATGTTTCTCCATTTTGTGGGCTGATTTTTCATTCTCTGAATATTGTCCTCTTATTTGCAAAAGTTTAATTTGCTTGGCTTGGCTCTTTTTTTACAGTGCTAGGGCTGGAAATAACACTGAGCTACATTCAAACCCACAAAAGGGTTTCTTCTTTAGGTATTGGGGATGGAAAAGAAAAAGAAAAAGACTGGGTACAACCCTCTTATATTGAGCTTGAGATAGGTCTCAGGCTGACTTTGAGCTCATGATCCTTCTGTCTCCATTTCCTACGTAGCTGGAATTACATTCATGAATCACCATACTTTTTTCGCAAAAGGTTTTTGTTTTGTTTTTGCATTACTGGGGTTTGCCTAGCCAGCCTGAATCACTGAGTCCAAATCCCAATACCTCTAAAAATCATTTGACAGACACAGGGTGGAATGTGGAAAAAGTTTATTCCTGAGCTTACTATACAATTTTTTGGTATTCATGTTCCTCTGCAAATGCTTATGTTGTTGTTTTTGCTTTTGTGACACTGGGGATTGAACCCAGGGTCTTACGCATGAAAGAGAAGTGCTGTACATCCACAGACCTCAAACACTTCTTGATTGTATGAAATGATGAGTGGGAAGAGAAAGAAAAGAATCCTAGATTTAACTTGAATTCTAACATTAACTTGTTTTTGTTTCCTTGTTTAGATTTACTTTACCTCTATAACTCTTTACCTCTATAACTGAAGGACTCTTATAGCTCTAACAATCTAATGACTTTATAGTCAAACTTTTCCTTCCTAGAGTAGACTCATACCATGCACTGTTAATTTGCTGAATTGTCAGTAAATATTTCTAAAATGGCAAATTCCTAAGGCAGTTCAATAAATGTAAGTGTAAAACACATACCTTCGATGTCTGTAACCATTAGCATCTGCAGTTGAGAGCCACTGTCTTCCTGAAGACTGGAGCGAGCTTTTTCTCTCATTCCTGGTTATTACTGAACTTAACTGGGTCTAACCAGGCAGTGATGGGAGATTCAGAAAGGATACAGGATAGACCGACAGACAGAAAGTGGGATCAGATGTGCTGGGTGCTTAAGTGGAGACACACAGCAGCCTTATTGCTTCTTTTCTCCATTATTCTCTTCATTTACTCTGTATCTTTTCTTTATCTTTATTTTTTAAGGACTTACACTTTTACAATTCTTTAAAACCTTTCTTCTAATGTTTAAAACTTCACATCTAAAGTCTTCTTTTCTGTTCCTTAAAGTCTCTTTCCTTAAACTCACTCTGTCCCATGCTTTCTCTTAACTTTTGTTTAGCATAATCTCTCTTGATGTCTTTGCCCCCAGACTTGCACTGTACAATGTAATCTCTTTAGCTTTTCCTTAGCTTAGCTTTTCTAAAGCCAACCTATAAAGTCTTTAGCAATTCTCCTTCAGCACTTTCCCTTTAGCAATTCATTTTCCCCCTTCAGAAATCTCCCTCCAGCAAAATTCACTTCCAAAAGCCTCCCATATCCAAAAAGCCAAAATCAAAAGCCTTCCCCATCCAAAAACCAAAGCCTCACATCCTCCTTCAGTGAGTCTTTTACATCCAGTGGTAAACAAGGTGCACCAGCAGTTCTTGGGGAGGGTTGTGACATTATAACAAGAGGAACATGCATTCCTGTTTCAACTGTGACTACTTAGGAAAAGCATCTGAGCTGTATCTCACCTTCTAGCTCACTTCTGTGGCTGGGGCTGTGCCAAATCTCAGCGTACAGATTATTTCTTAGGAAAAGCAGCTTCTCTGCATCATACTCTAGCCTTATTCTGTGGCTGGGCTGTTCTAAATTCAGCCTAAAGAACACTGAGTACACCTATGCTTATGTCCAGTTCTCATAGAGTTCTCATAATCTGCTCTCCACAGAAGACTGTAGAAATGAATTGTGCTATCAAATGTTATGAAACCAATTCTTGTCCTAGTGTTGCCAGGAAGCCTTAAAACAAATTCTTAATAGTGTTTTCCCAAGTTTTCCTATGAAATATCTGCTAAGCTTACAAGCTAACATCTATTTCAGTATTATGGAAAGTGTCTCAATATAAAAAACTCTTTAAACCAGTCAATGCTCACATATCACAAAAACATCCTTCCAAGGAGAAACACATCAAATAAACCAAAGAGCCACTGAAAGACAGCAACAATACAGAAATTTAAACTATTTCTTCTATATTATATAAGTTTATACGCAATTAATTAGGAATTGTCATGGAAAAATACTTTAAAGTATGTACAAAACTTTGCAGGCAATTTGAAGTGATTTTCTAAAGAATGCTTCAGGAAATGGGGAAGTAGCTCAGTGGAAGAGCACTTGTCTGGCAGGTGTAAGACACTGGGTTCCATTCTCAATATCATGAAAAAAAAGAATGTTTCCAAAAATTAGCAAATACCAGCTCTAAAATGTAACTTAAAATTTCTTTTAAATTGTTCCAATCTCTTCATATTGTTTACAGAATTCTCTTAAGAACAAAGTGGACCAAATTCTTTTATGAAAAACACATATGTGAAAGCATAGTTGCTTAAAGGGGAAAGAAACTATCTTTTCATCTTATTGATCATGGTTGGGTGACTCAATGGACTAGCTCATCAACACACAACCCCCCTGCACAATCTACGACATGAGAAATAGTGTGATAACGGGAATGAGGCTGTCTTTTCTTCACAGTGAAGGAATCACCCATTTGTGATGAGATTTGATCATGAGAAATGCATGAACACTGCATTTCTTTCCATAGAAAAGTTATAGTAGTTTTCATGGATTGCACTAAGAATTGAAGCAACATTTAAAATACAATTTTTTGTCTTTTTTCAAAGATGTACAGAAAGGTAAAACAAGTTCTGTTAGGGAGGCTGGTATCAGTAGGAGAGGGGAGGATATAAGGAAAGGGTAAAGGAGCGTGAATATAGTAGAAATATTACTCATCTATGAAAATGGGAAAATGAGACATATTGAAACTATTCTAAAAAGGAGATGAAGGGGAATAGAAGAGAACGATGGAGGGGTGAATCTAACTAAGACAGATTATAAGCACGTTTGTAAATGTCACAATGTACTCACAGTACAACAATAATATGCTAATAAAAATTAAATTAAAAATAAGTATTAGACAGTGATAAAAATACATTAATTAAATAACATACACTTAAGAGACTGAAGAGTTTTAACAAGCAAATATGATGTATGCATACTATTTGAAATTTTATTCCAACAAGCCTTTGCTAAAAAGATGTTTTTGAGACAACTAGGAAAAGAAATGAACTGGGTATTAAATATGATAGAATTATTGCTACTTTTGCTTAGTAGAGTGATACTAGTACTGAAGTTAGGGTTAAATGTCTTCAAGTATTTACAAGTAAAATAATATGATGGTTGAGATTTGTTTTAAAATACTCCAGGTGGGAATGGTGTATAAAGGGGGAGGATTAGATGAAATAAAAACAGCAGAATGCAGGGTGCCGGTGGATCATGGCTATAATCCTAGATATTTGGGAGGCTGAAGTAATTAGGAACATGGTTCGAGGCCAGCCTAGGCAAACAGTTCTAGAATCCACACCTCCAAAGAAACCAGAGCACATGGATTGAAGTTGTGACTCCAGTGGTTGAGCACCTGCTTTGCAAGTGCAAAGCCCTGAATCAAACTCCAATCCCACCAAAAAACAAAACAAAACAGCAAAACACTGACAATGATAAAGTTAGAGGATAAGTACCTGGAAGTTAACTACATCATTTTTTCCTATTTACTACAGGTTTGAAAATAATTTTTCTAAGAAAAAAATGAGGCCATATAGTTCACTGATTTAACTGGACTTTTACAGCATAATTATAGTTTTATTTGTATTTTAAAGGTAGTTATGCATTTTCCAAACACTGTGGATTTCAGATTTAAGCTGAATTGGAGAAATTTACTAATCCAGATTGTCTAACAAAGTCTGACAAACAGAATTCAAGTATCCAGTTTCAACTGCATTACAAGACACACCAAATACAAAGAAGTACACTGAAGGTTGTGGTAGTCATAACCGAAGAGGGAAACTAAGACCTCATTAAATACATTTAACAGGATTGAATTTAAATTTGCATGGTAAGTTCACCTACAGCAAAACCATAAAATGAGCATTATTTAACAGACTGAGTGAAGGTAACATGTAAGCTAGCTTATACTGTTTACATTTGCATAATTAAAAGAAAAATGAGTTGGTGCATGCCATACCTAAAAGCAGTGCTTTCTGCAGGACAGGATAGGTAGGAAATGTGGTGAGAAGGGTTTCTGGCTGTATTGGCAATGTTGGGTTTCTTGACCTAAGTAGTATTAACAAAGGTGTTTTCTTTATAATTATTTGGTAACCTACATATTTGTGTTTTATTGACTCTTCTATATGAACATTATACGTCTAAACATAGGAAAAACAATCTCCTGAAAGTGACAAATGAAGTTAGCCTCAGCTGGCTATTTAATTTAACTAAAACCTTTCAGTCAAATTTCATAAAAAATGTGATGCAGTATTTTATAAACTTTTAAAGTAAAGATTTGCTTTCAATTCAATGAGAAGTATCAAATTACTACAATCAGAATGAGGCATATAGTATAGTAACTTTTGTGTATTTTTGCATGTACCACTTGTCAAATTCATAATATTTGCTGCTCAAGAGGTAAACCAGAGGGCTGCAGGAGATGGCTGAAGTAATAGAGCACCTGCCTAGCAAGTGTGAGGCCCTGAACTCAAACCCCAGTACAACCAATAAAATAAAATAATAAAAATTTTAAAAAGCAAGACAGCAAATACCTTTGTAATAGACATATCCTCAAATCTGTAATAGGAAAGGCATTAAAAGCTTCGAGATTAAAGGAACAAGGAAGGCCACTGCAAGAGAGTAGCTGGTTGTGCTCTTCTACGTTTAATTAAACAAAGAGACAGCTACATTGCACAAAACTACTACCAAACACTTAAGTGCCACAAAATGTTGTCTTCTTTGCAAATGTGTGGTGAAAGAGACTGAGCCCTTAAAAGGTCCACAGGAGCAGGGCCTAACTACCTAAAGACTATGCTAGAAAACCATACTAACATAAGAAGCTTATGAAGTTGGCACTAAGTCTTACTTTCATATTCCTTTTTCCCTGGAGGCACTGATGGCACAGTGAAAGAGTAACTACTTCAACAGGCCCAAGTTTTATGCAAATATTTGTGTTTGTTTGGTCATTCAACATACATTTATCTTCACGCCTATAAAATGGAATTAACAGCATTTTCCCTAGCTGATCTCTTAGTGTTATTTATGATGATAAAAAAGTAAGTGCTCTCTAAAATATAAAGGTCTAAACAATAGGCATAACATTTTTTGAGACAAGGTCTTAATATATAGCTCAGCCTGTCCTTGAACTTAAGATCCTTCTGCCTCAGTCTCCTGAACGACAGATTAAATGGTTTCTAAAAATCTCTTCTATTGCTCTATTTCTCAATTCTTAATGAAATTTCCTTAAGAACAGGCAAAGTTTTCAATGTAAATATTCTCATACCCATTTTATTCTCTAATCTTTACAAAATGTCAGTCATTAGATGATGCTCTTCAAATATAAACTACTAAATAGTTACTGAGATATTTCCTCTTCAATTACTGAGAAAACCACATTCAACTGACATTCCAACAAGTGCCCATGTCCTTTCCCACAACTGTGAGTCAATTACTCAGTTTTGTATGCATATGATTTCTTTTACCCTAGAGAAAAAGCCTGAGACAAGTTCTAAATAATGTATTCCTAAAATTACTGGCCATGAAATATGAAACCATGAAATATGCCATTCATTATACTCCCAATTTAATAAATGTAAAAAAGAGAGGTCTCAAGACATTATCACATTTTTTGCTTAAAATGTATGTAATTATTTCTTTATTAAGCATAAATGCATAGAAAAACGTTACCAGTAGCTTTCTAAAACCTGCAGTCATAGTTTAGATATAATGGCACCACTAGGCCTGGGTGGTGGTGGAACCTGTAGAAAGTGGGACTTAGTGGAAATATGGTGGCAGGAATGCCCTTGAAGAAGTTATGGAAACTTACTCCCTACCTTTCCTTCTCATTGCTTCCTGGCCAACAGAAGGTGAGTAGTTTCAACTACTGCATACTATTTGCCATGATGCACTGCCTCGTTATAGACCAAAAGGCAAGATGGCCAAGCAACCTTGCAGTGAAACCATGAGCCAAAATAAATATTTCCTTCTAAACTGATTATCTCAGGTATTTTGTCACAGTGATGGAAAGTTAATTAATACACTAGCCTTGTGTTAGCCTCTATGACAGAACATATAGAGTGGTTAAGGCCACCAGTGGGAGTGTTAATTAGAATAATTCTTTGGATGAGTGTTGATACCACAAATTTAAAAACTAAGAAATGTGTGTTCTCTTCAATTCACCAATTATTGTATTTGTATGCAGACAGTGCATAAAATTGCATGCACAAGATTACTTATTATGGCATTTGTAACAGTGAAAAATGAAAATTACCTAAATGAAGACTAGATTGAATACCTGAAGACGCTGTCTGCTTTCTCAAGCTTGAGGACAGTGATTATTAACATTAAAGATTGAAATCAGTTATTGAATGCTAATCTTTTGTGTATAATTTATTTAATCTTTACTACAATCCTATGAAGAAGGTGCGACTATGGTACACAAGAAAAAACAAAGTTATATAGAAGATTATAAATTTGCCCAAGTCACACAGCTGGGCAGTGTTTGATGTGGAATTCCAGTCTACTGGTATTCCATGGCTCCTTTCTTAACCAATCTGCAATTTGTCTCTCAATTCCTACATCACAGGGTTAAGATATGAGATAATGTATATATGGAGCTGAAGTACTTTGAAGAAGCTGCATTTGTATTAGAGATCCTGCAAATTGTTTGACCTCAGTTGAGTAGAACATCATGATTGGAGGTGATGGAATGTGGTGGGTCAAGACCTTGGACTATCTTAGGGCCCTTAGAAAAATGGGTAATTACTTTTGTATCTCACCTAACATTCTACAATTAGCAAGCCTCTTGGAATGTACTGCTAAGCTAACAGCACTACCTTCCACTAATCCTGAGGCCAAGAATGTTGTAATGGAATATTTGCTATCTATAGGAAAGATTTCCCTCCTTGGCTGTAGTGGCCTACCCAGGTGTTTATTAAATGTGCTGATTTATGACTTTATTTGTTCTTTGACTATGACAGTTCATGTAACTTCTTTCACAGCTGGAGCATGTCATTAAGAATAATTTGAATCCGTGTTCCCAGGCCATGTCCCCTCAAATGTGTCTTAGAATAAACTACTTTCTAATTTTCTTTTATTTATTGGTTGATTTTGGCAGCACTGGGGCTCCATTTGTTAGGTAGGTACTCTACCACTTGAACCATCCTCCCCATGCTATTTTCTTGTTTCCTTTAAAGTGGAATTGTTATTTTATGCCACATATACAATAGAGATGGAAAGCAATGTTGTTTGCTCAATAATGTGAATGAATGCACTTAAAATCCCACTGAATTATGCATCCAAAAGGGGTTAAAATGGTCAATTATATGGTATGTACATTTTTCCACAATAGAAGTTTGATGTGATAAAATACAGAAAAAATATGTACATAAATAAATACAGAGAATTATTCAGATAGATGCACAACCATTGACTGCCAGTGACTATCTCTAGATGTTGCAGCAGGGAAATTATACTTTTTTTGACATATGCTGTGGAATTGAGAAGTGTATATTATTTCTTCATACCAGCTCCTAAAATCGTTGACATCCTCAGAGTGGTGTCTTTTTGTATGCTAATGAGTTGACCATGCTTGTGTACGGACAGGTTCAGGATATGATTTACTGAGTCATGCATCTGTAACGAAGCCTCCATAAAACCCAGAAAGGCAGGATGCAGAGTCTGACAGCTGAACCCATGGAGGTTCCTGGAAATTGATATATCCAGGCTGGAAAGGGCCTGGAAGCTCTGCTCCTCTTCTCCCATACCGCACTCTAATCATCTTTTCACCTATAGTCTATGTAATATCACTTATAATAAGCCAGTAAATGTGTTTCCCTGAGCAAGAACAAGTTCTATGAGCTGCCCTCAAAAGCGGCTGTGGAAACCCTGACATAACATACAGTTCGTCAGTTCCAGCAGCCCAGACTTGCAAATGATGTCTGAAGTGAGGGTAGTCTTGTGGAGCTGTGCCCACAATCTATGGGATCTGGCATTGACTCTGATACACAGTGTCTACCTGATTTCAGCTATAGGACACCATCTGGGTGGGGGGGATCACATCTAAAGTATTGCTGAATTAGTGAAGAAAATCATCCACACTCCTAGTGCTAAGAGTGTTGTGAGAGAATAGTGGGAGAAGCTGAATTAATTTTTCTATTCATATATATGTTTTTATCCTCTGAAATTTTTACCACAAGCATGCAATACATGGGTGATAAGAAAAATTAATATATTGGCACATGAAGGGAACACAAGAAGTTATCTTTGCTCTCAAAGAATTTACAGTTTAATTGGCAGACAAGGAAAATGCATGAAATAATTTGAGTGAATGAAAGACAGGTGTGTTGGGGCTGAGGCTATTATAGCTCAGTAGTAGAGTACATGCCTAGCATATGAGAGACTCTGGACTTGAGTTGTAGCAGGACAGATAGGACCATAACCATCTTCTCATTTAGTCCTCATTTTAGAGACAAGAATAAGATCTGTCTCTCTCTCTCTCTTTCTCTCTGTCTCCCTCTCTGTCTTTGTTTGCCACTCTCTCTTATCTCCCACAATGTGTTAGTATGTGTCCCAGGCAGGCCTTGAATTCATGATTCTCTTGCCTGAGCCTGCCAAGTGCTGGGATTTCAGACCTGAGCCATCTAGACCAGCTTTGATTTATCACCTGATTTATCATTTATTAGTTTCTTGAATGCGTTTGGATCAATTTAGGGTTTTTCTTCTATTGTGCATAGTGTTAGGTGGCAAGAATACTCTGTTTTAATAATTGAGGTTCCTTATTTATTTATTTATTTATGTGTTATCAGGGCTTTGTGTTACTTGGCATATACTATATTCCCACACTCCTTGTTATCCTTGTTTCCTATTCTCTCTATTTTTTTCATGTGAACTTCAGGATCAACTTATCTATTTTATAAACAAATAAATAATTATGCTAATTAACTACATAAACTTAGGGAGAAAAAAATCTTGATAACACTTCTATATACAAACATGTTCTGTTTGCACAGTCTTCATTAGGTTCTCTATGTTAAATATTCATACTGTGTACATTACTTGTTAAACTTCTAAGTAGGCATTTAGTTTTTGTTGTTACTATTACAAATGGGATTTCATTTCTCTTTTAACAATTCTTTTAACTTAACTGTTACTGTAAATATACTACTTACTTATGTCTCCTGTAGAGTTTGGAAGATTGATGTAGATCTCAATGATTAGAACTTGGAAGAAAGTCAAAGGTGCTGTAAACTACTTAGTGATATTCACTTTATGACTCTTTTATTTATTAAATTCAAAGATTGTTTTGATATTTACATATTTCATTTTAATATAACTCTTGTATATAAGTCTGTGTCTTTGAACTATGTAGATAATGACTATATTTCAGTGAATACATTCTGTTGTTCAAAGAATGAGTATGAATATGCTTTTGAAGCAAGATAGCCTTTACAAAACTTAATGGTTTTACATTGCTGAAAGAAATTAAAGACACAAATAAATGACTGTTGTGATCATGGTAGGAAGACAAGAAAATGCTCTTACTACCCAAAGTGACCTACAGATTAAATACAATCTGTACCAACCTCCCACTGACATTTTATTTAGAAACAAAAAATCCAACTTAAAAATTCATATGAAATCTTAAGGAATACTGAATAGCTAAAACAAGCATGCAATAGAAAAAACTCTAGATAACTCACAGCTCTTAATTTTAAAACATATTTCATGGCTATGATAATCAAAACTCTAGTACAGACATAAAGACCTACAAATCCACCAATGGAATGCAATGAAGAGTCCAAAAATAAACTGAAATGATCTTTGTCAAAGATGCCAAGTATACACAATGGAGAAGGAATAGTCTCTTTAACCAAAGGCATTAGGTAAGTAAATATCCACATATATAGGAATGAAATAAGACACTTACTTTATAAGGATGTATATAGCTATCTGTCTAAGAAAATATACAAATTTTCAAAAGCATATTAATGATGACCAACCTCAATAAACATTTGGAAAATGCAAATCAAACCATCACCTGCTAAGATAGCAACTAGAGAAAGCCAAACAACAATCACATGAAGGGATGATGTGGAAAAATTGGAACTCTTATACACTGTTGGTGAGAATGTAAAACAGGTAGTTGCTGTGGAAACAGTATAGACGTTCTTAAAAATTAAAATATAATTTAATTGGACCATTAGGCCTCAAAAACACATTTCTGATCCATGTCTATTGTGGCAGTTTTCACAATAGCCAAGAGGTAGAAGCAACATATGTGCTCATCAATAGATGAATGGATAAGAAAGTGTATTAATGTAAAATGGAATGTTATTCAACCTTAAGAAAATAAAACCTATCATCTATTACAACATGGATAAATTTTGAGAATGCTGTGTTAAATAAAACACACCAATCACAAATGATAAAAAGTACATGATTTCACTTATTTGAGGTAGATAATTTGGTCAAACTCAAAGAAACAAAAAGTAAAACGATATGGTTGCCAGGGTTTGCAGGGAAGAGTAAATACGGTCTTCTGTTTAAAGTCTTTAATTTCGGTTTATAAAGATGAAAAAGCTGTGTAGCGATCTATTGTGGAACATGTACATAAATAGCTTACACTTACCCTAAAATGGTCTTAGTTTCACATGTAGTTGACTATAATTAAAAAGTTATGATTTAAGAAAACTCAGTTTTTTATTTGTTTTTACTTGCAAACTAATTCTTCTGTGTGTCTGTGGTGCTGGGAATTGATCCCAGGGTCTTATATGTGCTGGGCAAGTAATCTACCACTGAGCTAAATCCATAGCCCTGAGGGTAATCTTTAATATGTTTATTTGCTTAAGTTTTCTTTCCCAAATTCTACTGGGATTCTTGGATTAAGATTCAAACAATGCCTTCCTTATATGTTAAGCAAGTAATTCTGCCTGACAAATTGAATTAATTCTTTCATGAATGAAACACTATTTGAAATTAGAATTGATTAGGAAAATTTAGCATGCTTGATTAAGGATAAACAGAGTACCTGTACTTTCAGCTTAAATAAGAATAAAATATACCTAATAGATGTAATTATTTTTAGAAATTTTAGATGTTTATGATTTTTTTCATAAAGCAGCTTTAGGTTCAAATCAAAAATTGATGGAAGGTCTGAGATTTCTCACATATCTTTTCCCCACACATAAAGTTGTCCTCCTGAGTCAGTGTAAAAAAATGTTCCCTCTGGGAACAAACTAAGACAATACTTTTTTCGTTAATTCATAGAATCACAGCTGTACACATTTACACTGACATTCTAGGATAGTAGTTAAGTACTTGCCATAGAACATATCACATCTAACAAGGAAAGCAGTATTTGCATGTTTTCTCTGATCCCAGCCAGATAAATGAAAAATTTTCTTCCTTATCCTTGTATTGGACATCCAAAAATAAATACTTGTTAGAATATTCTTTTCAATTTTAAGTTTCCTAAAATTTCACTTTGTAATAAAGATAAATTACAAATCTCACAAAAAAAATCTTATTAAGGCCATTGAGAAGATTAAAACCTCAAAATTACGAGTACCTTCTTATAGAAGACATACACTAAAATTAGAATGAACTTAAAGAGTAGAGAAGGACATATGAGTAGATAATTTTCTAAAGACAAGCTAATTCTAAGTCATTTTAAGTAGGCCTTTTGGACTGTGAAGGCAATTCTATGACTTAAGATTTAAATTCTCCAAGGACACACTAGTCACTCAAAACTACTATCCTTTCCTGGAGAGATATAAGACTTAGTCACTCTATAATCATGACATAGTCCATAACTAGTGCTGTGGGAAAATATGTAAATGCCTCAAATTTCTAAAACCAACAACAGCAAAGCACAGACCACCAATGAAAGAAAACATAACAAGCTAGAAGGAGTGAGATGGAAACTGTCTTTTTTTTACTGTTGACTATTTCAAGAAATTAATTCCAAAACCCATTAAATTAAATGAGCACAGAGCACAGCAAAAATAATACATGCAGAGTCCAAGCACAGTGATACCTGCTTATAATCTCAGTCCTTGATAAATGGATAGGTCTCAAGTTCAAGGACAGCTTAAGCTAAAAACTAAGTCTAGATCTCAATAAAAGAAAAGAAAAAGCAATCCATGTTTTTGATCATCAGGTCAGTGAGTAACCGGGAGTGCTGTGAAGAAGCTGTAAGTGAGGAAGGCACAAGAGAACTCTTCTGGGGTACTAATGTTTCCTGTCTACTGAAGAGATGATTTTGCCATAGAGATTCAACCAGTGAAAAATCACTGGACTGTGTATTCATGCTGTGTGCAGAGTTCTGTATGCATACATACTTCAACATAAAGTAAAAACAATTAATAGAATGTAAAATGAAAGGAGTACATGATCAGTTAGCACTTCCTTAACTGTGCCTCACTAAGATGAGGAGACATAAACTCAGGTTATGATAGTAATTGAATGTCTGAGCAAGCATGTGTTGCTTGTCCTCTGTCAGTGCATGACTGAGGATTTCCATGATGAATGTGTTCATATTTTCCTCTGGCAGTTTACATGGAGTAAGAGACCTAAGTAAACTAAAAAACAAAAACTAAGCCCAATCAGCCATCTAGCAGCACAAGCAAATGACACTCCCATTCCAACTTTCAGCATGCTTTTTAACATTATTAACTTAATAGGCAGTGATGCTTCAGTCAGCTTGGGTGGTTAACACACTACAAGTTGTTTTAGTGCATTATATAGGAGTGCAAAGGGATAATTTTTAGTTGACCCAAAAAGTAAAAGTTACAAACAGACTAGGCAGAGGGGGGTGAGGGAAATTTTCAAAATTAAAGCAAAAGAATGAGAGTTGTGAGGAGTGAATTATTTTTAACTATATAGCTCTGGGTGGGGGGAATCTTTCTACTGGCAAGTGCACAAAGGATGGTGGGACCCAAATGCACATGTCATAAATACTTACATTCCTATTTAACAGAGCCCAGGAAGAATAAACAGTCTCCATCTCTGTTGAAATTTGTAGTTAATACAGTTGGATGCTCAAAGGGGAAAAGTCTCCCTTATCAATAAATATTTAATTTTGGTGAATTAAATTTAAGTAAAAATACATTTTATTTCTTTTGTATCACTGTCTGGCATGTAATGCATTGAGTACAGTAGAGGTCTTTTTGTTTTGTTTTTAAGATACTCCTCCCAAATGCAGTGTTTTTTGCTTGACACACTTTGTAATTACTAATTTGGAAATGCTATCAAGCAGTATGTAAATTTTCCTTACTGTGTCTGACCAAAAATTCAATTTATTTATATAAAGAAATGATATTTAAATTCAAATCAATAGAAATATATTTTGCAACTCTCAGTGATACAGCAATAATAACATGCCTTTTTCCCTTGCTTTTCAAAATTGCTTAGTAATTACCTATAACAAGTGCAGAATATAACAAAATATGTCTTTATCCAGCTTTCCTGTAGAACTGATTTTGTTTTTAATTTGGAATCACTATTTTTTTATAATTAAGACAAATTACCATTAAAGCAGAAGCAATGAGGTTTCCTCATTTTTTTATTCATGGTGGTTCATGAATGCAATGAGGCAGCTGAGAAGTTTAACAAGAATAGCAATGTAAGTGATGTTCAGAAACTCAACCCTTCTTTGACACCCCACAAAAAAAGATTGCCTAAAATCCCCTATGAAATAGTCATGAGCAATCATGTCAGAATACCTACATTCAAAATGTGGCAAATTTAAAGATAGATTTTAAAATGTGTATTGCTTTTAGCAGAGCTGGTGGTTAGTATCAAAGTACACCAGTTCAGGAATCCTTTCCCTAAATTTTAATTTTTCTCCCCTGGCTATAATTTAACTCATGTACCTGCTACATTAATTTCTTTGTAAACTCAGCTAGAAATTTCCTGCAGACTCAAATGCTAAAGCTGATGACAGGGATTATTTATTTCCAACTCTAAGTCACTTTTGATCCCGATGCTCAATGTCAGAGGATTTTCCTAGCTCCAACAAGTTGAGAAATGCAGTCTATACACCAGTCATGGGTGGAAGAATATCAGGGTCACAACCATATAAAGGTTCAGATTTGCCCTAAATACTGACCAGAAGGACTGGGTGGCAGGGAGAGGAGAGCCCAGGAAGCTACCCACACCCAGGAGACAGCTGAAGACCCAAACTAGAAGAAGAAAGGCCCCTTAGCCAGTAGTTCAAGTGTTCCCAGGGTACTGGAAAAAAACCTTCAAACCTCAGGCCCTCTTGTACTCACTTTTGATCATCTCTGACACCAGGGGGGTCTATGTACCATCTAGGCCCATGGTACCAAACATCTGGAAAGCAGCAAGCTAGGGAAGGACCAGGTAGATCTGTGCAAGGAGAAGAGGCACTAAGAGGGAGGATGGTGAACACACTCACAAAGTTTAAAACACAGAAAAGTTTAAAGGCCAATCACTGCAGAGTGAGGTCATTCTGAAAATGACAAACAGCAACGAAAAAAACACTGAGGTAAAAATCTCTTCATAATGGTCCCTAGCAGGAAGGCAAAGGGACACCTGAGGAAGAGTTTTCTAAGTGACAGAAAGCTTAAAGCTAAAGAAACTGCTAAATTGATACATATTTTAAATGTTTTCATGGCACTAAATATGAACCATGTCAAGAGATATACTATACTGGAAAGAGAATTTTCAATGCATCTCAAGAAGAAATCCAACTTCAATTTTTTTGTTATAAAAATAACAGATACAATTTTAAGCTATATGATACTATTTATTCTCATACTGGTAAAAATCAAAGGCATCTGATGATCACCAGGTTTGAAATATTATGGGCAAACAGGCAGACAACATTGCCCACAGGTAGGAACAGAAACCGGGACAACCTCCATGAATGGCCACAATTTGGCAGACATTTTTAAGATTGAAAACTGCAAAGACTGCCAAAATAGATTAAGTACTATCATTTACATGGGTGAATTTAAAACACATGTACACTTAAACAAGACTGTACCTGAAACCTTGCAGAGCAGAGCTCTATGAGACAGCAAACTGGTAGAAGTAGATGTCATCAGAGTAGGAAACTGGGTGCCAGGAAACAGGAATGAGAGAGTTATATCTTTTTAATGTCTTTCAGTTTTGTTCTATTAATTCCTTATCCAAAAATTACAATGTTTTCAAAAGCAAATTTACAGGCTAACAATGTTTTTCCGAAGCAGAGTCATCATCAAAACATAAACACGATATGAGTCAACCTGGAAAACATTTACACACACTGCTTTAAACATGAGGAAAGGTGAGTGACGTTTTTTGGATTCTGTCCATCTCTTAAAATTCCAATTTTTTTCTTTGCTTTTGATTTAGCTCCAATTAAAACCAGAAAACTAACTAGATGGAAGTGGTAAGAGATTTGGCTTCCAAGTCCAGACCTGAAATTCATTTTCTTAAATACTTTGTATGTTGTAGGTGGAAGTCATTGATTTGAGTACACTTACCATTATAGAATATTAATGTTCTCTTGTTAGAGCAGTATAAAAATAAACTATCATAGAGCCTTGGATGATGGGTTAAGGGACATTAATTTGAAATCTGGAACTTATCAAATGTTTGAAGACATGTCCTCAATTAACCTTATATCCTATTGTAAACTAACCTACCACCCTTTAATATCTTTGTCATGAAAATCAGAAAACTGACATTCAAAAGCAATAACTCTACTTGCCTACACATACATGTCTCACAACATTTCTACACCTGCTCAAAATAATGTATAAATAAACTAAATCTCACAGTTTCAAATGCTGATAAAAATATTTAAAATCTAGGGCTAGGGGTATATTCCATGGATAGAGCACTTGCTTATCCTGAACAGGGCTCCAATTCAATTCCTAGCACCAATGGAAGATAATTAATCCATTCCTGAATCCATTTTTTCTGCAGGTCAGATTGGATTTTGAAGCTTAAGTTTTGAGGTCCTAGGCTAAATCTCCAGCACCAGAAACAAAACAAAAACTATATAATAGTCTTCTCTGAGCTTCAACAGAGCTAATTCAACTTTTTGACATTTATACAACTGTAGTGATTATTGAGTTTCAGAACCCATGCCACAGTCAGTCATTTTACTCTGACCTATGAAGAGCAGGGACCCCTACTCCTTAGAGACCCAGTTTCCAACTAAACTCATTAAGTGATCAGGGTAACGGCTTTGTCCTCTGAAGTGAGGAGTTCTTGGCTGTAGAGTAAAAATAGCGACATAAGAGGACATTTGAATAAAGGTCCAGCACAGACTGGTGGTAGTTCAACAGTCTTTCCCTTTTCACCATTGTAGGAGACTTTCAGTCTCATGGACAGGAATATCTAGGAGTTCAGATTAGGGCTGAGATTATCGCCATAACCAACACAAAGCCAAATCTTCTTAATATGCTAGTGAAGATTTTAGTGTGTGATCATTTCCCAACAAGCTTGCCATCTAAATCATCTAGTGTTTGTAGAAATTTGACCTTATACAAATTATTCATCTTCATGTAATTGAGGTTGTAATTCATGGAATCTGAAGCTTATATTATCATTTGACATTCACATCACACATCTATTAACCTGTTTCCACAAATTTAAATGTACAATTTCAAGAAAATCTAAAGTAAAGATACATGAAAATGTTCTATAATTGTTTTCATTTCAGGATGAATTTACCTATAAAAGATAGGATTTATTTTTGTAGTGTTGTAGAAATGTTTTAGAGAAGTCATGTTTGTTTTAACCCTTTTAGATTACTGCCCATAATGTTGAGAATCATAACCATATCCACATATTCTCTAAGCTCAGACTGCTCGGAGGTAGACAAGCCAGAGACTTTGAGAATGCTTTAGGTTTTCACCCCATATTGTATTGTGCCATTTATCTGTGTCCCTTTCTCACTGTGGAAGGATAGGCTTAGAGAAGCACCTTGCCTAAGATACTTCCAAGCTCTGAAATTCTATGATCAATGATTTTAAAAATGAACAAAAACAAACTGCCTAAGTAAACCAACTAAAGTATGTTTCCTATGGCCAAATTCTTGAAGCATAGAGGACAACTTATGGAACAAGTATGGAAACAAATTATTCAAATGAAGTCTCACACACAAAACAACTGCTAAAATATTTTCTGCAAATATCTAAACATGATATTAAAGCAAAATATGCAGAGGGTTAAAAGGTAAATATGCATACCTACCTTTTCCAAAAAGGGAAGATATGTCTACATAATTGAAAGTATAATCATATTCCTTGTTCTTTAATGATATTATAACAGCAAAACAATAATATTAAATAGTTCCAAAATATGAAACTTCTTAAATAGAAAATGTATCTGTACTTATGATTTTTTTCCTATTTGAAGGTGAGAAAAATTGAACTAATATCAGTAAAATACTTAGCACATAGTCTTAGATGATATTTAATTTAGGTTACTGTAAAAACTAATATGAAAGGGAGGGGAAGGGAGAAGGGAGGAGAAATGACCCAAACATTGTATGCACATATGAATAAAAGAAATAAAAAAACAAAACTAGTATGATGACCATGGCGCCACCATGCCTATAATCCAGCATTTGCAAGGTAGACTTAGGAAAATTATGAGTCAGAGGCTAGCCTTGGCTACATAAGGAGTTCCAGGCCAGCTTGGGTAATATTAAGTAGACAAATAAACTAAAAAACAGAATGCCAGGGGATCCTATGCTTTAGTAATTCTAGAGAGTAACTGGAATATCCTCTATGTAATATCTATTCAAAATACAACTGATTCTTAAAATTCCTGATAGCTTGGTATGTTTGTGGCCTTGCTGACACAGAGCCTTAAAGCTATATGAAAGGATTGCTCCTGCAGTTCAAAACAGGGGACTTGTGACTCCCAAGGTTTTAGCTAACATACTCATTTGCACAGCAAGTCATTTGTTCCCAAATATCTGGTTGCTTTTGCTAACTCCACAAACATGTAGAACAGTTTGTTTTTGTTCTTTTTTTAACATTTGTATTAGCATAGATCAGTTGTACATATGTGCTTACAATGTGTCTTAAAAAGATTCAACCCCTCCATCATTTTCCTTCATCCCTCCTCCTTTCTTAGAACAACTTCAACAGGCTTGATTGTTCTATTTTCATACTTGTATACAAAGTACATAGAACATATTCAGCCATCTTCACCCTCTCTGTTTAACCCTCCTCTCTGGTACCAACCCCTGGGACCTGTTTTGTCTTTCTGCCTTTCATTTTTTAAAGTGTATATTGATTGTAGACTAGTTTTAATTTAAGGGGTTCCTTCATTGCCTTATGGGAAAAAATGGAAGACTGAATATGAATACTAAACTTAAGGAAAAGCTTTTATAGAGCTGTTATCTCCAGTTCAAGGCCAAGAGAGACCATTCCCTAACATCTCCTTCCTCATTCAGAAGTGTTTAAGGGGAAGTTCACAAAATAATACTCAAATTGGACCTTTGGGAGGAATGTCATCAAAATTTCCATTTGTGAGAGATTTCAAATTCACTTTTCTTTTCTCCAGCCCGGCAGTAAATACTGAATAGCAGGATAAGATATTAATATGTTGGTGAAACATATGAACCTTTTGGCTAATGTAGAATTTGTGGCCTTGGAATCTGTAAATACTACTTACTTCCCTTTCATCCAAAAGAAGTTGTGAACTGGGCTGATGGCATGGTGAGGACACAGACGAGACAAAAGTTGGGGGGCAGGCAGAGACAGAAGCACACTTTGGCTCTCATTTGTGTAACTGCTCAGACGTTTCTTTCTGGCATCATAAGAGAATCTGAGGGTAGAAAGGCCCCATCTCTATGATGTCATTGCTCTCTGACCAATGAAAGGTCTCATTACCTCCTCCACCAGGCAGGTTGAAGACACCTGTGAGAGGGCTGGGGGGCTGAAGGTGGCAAGATGTACTGTGCCCGGGGCTGTGGTGTAGGTCTGAAGTTTCCACAGGAGAGAGTCAAACAGGTGCTGGTGGGCAGGGCAACTCCTCTGTCTCCTGCCAGCCATGCAGTGCTGCATCTTCCTCTATAAAAAGGAAGAGCCATAAGAAGTTAAATTGGGTTTCTGGGGCCCTGGTTACAGTGCTGTTCTTGGACCTTACCGGGCTTGAGAAAGAGCCACAGTTCGATGTCACTGGAACTGCATCTCCTGGAGCACCAGACATCATCGGTGAGCCTGCTAGCGAACTTTGGTAAGGCTGTGTTACCCTTAGCTGTGGTCCCAGCCCACCAAAACCATCTGTGTAGGTGTGCCTGTGGGACCAAAGGACAGGTCAAACCCCTTGCATAAAAGCCCCCGCTGCTACATCCCTTTAGGATCCAGGATCCCTAAGAGAGCTCCCCACCACCTGAGTTTCTAGCTGTTTTTTAAAAAATCCATAACTTTATCAGTTGTGTATGTCAGCAAGGTGGGAAGATGATCTCTTTCTAAATTGAGGGCATAGCTGGGCCCTTCAAATGTATGGTTCTATCTATGGATTTTCCTTGACTTCTGATAGGTCTTGTATCCACAAGTTGTGAGCTTAGTTGACCTCCAGGGCACTGAGATCTTCTGCAGCAGCTGGCCTTTCTGGCAGTGGCTGAAGTCAGAATGAATTCCCACAATGGGCCACACTCCATGGCAAGTTAAGAACCAGAGCCACTGTCCCAAGTCTCACTGTCCCCCTCCTCCCCAGTGTGCACACAGCAGCACTCCTTAAACTTCCTAGTGACCTTCGTCCTCCAGTGCTCCAGGAAAGAAGGTATTCCACTGACAGTATTTGAACCAGTCAGCAGGCTGAATGCCCAGAAATTCCAGTCAGCCACAGCTGGTAGAAAAGCAGCTTCTGTAGCAGTTTTTATTGGGTGTGGTTCTTCAATTATTGAAAACTAAATACAGTTTGCCTGCTGTTGGTTTTGCCAGGATAAAGATGGAGGAAAGTGAATATATTCCCTGGGATGTGGTGTGTGGAAATGGTTTGTCACCTCAGCTGACCTACTGTGTTCAGGGAATTTACAGTGTTTACTGTGGATTGTGTAAACCCCTGTTGTGGGTTTTTATAAACTGTTTCCTGCCTTAGTCTTTGACAAACCAGGTGGGGTGGAGCAGTGAGAACATTAATATAGGAAAGGTTTAGACAAACACAGAAATTTGGTAGAAAGTATGTTCTAGGTGGATGGACAGTCTGGAAACTAAGGTCCATTGTAAAGGAAAATGAAAGTAGAGAGATTTCTAAGCATCTGTTGAAATTAAGGAAGGATGGGAAAGGATGGCTTTATGTCTGTGTTCACACTACACAGGGGTAGTGTTGCAGAAGGTAAAGCCATCTTTCTGAGGCTGAGAATCTCCTCCATCTAAAGAAGGGGAGGTTCTACATGTTCCTTCTGCCTTTTGTTATTGATACTACCTGCCTTTTATGGAAGAACTGTGTTTGAACTCAGTACATAGAAGGTACTCTACTGCTTGAGCCACACCTCTAGCCCTATGTTTATATCACTTAAAAAGATATTTCTTTAATGACATTCAACTTTAGGGCAAGTAATTCATTACATGGGACAGAATATAGTTATAAAGATACACAGTAGTATCTGGGGTGTCTATCTGTAGAGGTAACTAAGGTTGCCAGTTTCTTATGAAACTTTATAGAAATCGACTAGACATCTAATTCTCCAACTTACTAATGCAGGATGGCATTCAACATGTTCTGTTTGCACAGAATAGCAGACTATTGTTTTGTATTGGTACATGCAACACTGACATTTGATTTTCATTACTGCTTAGGTTAAAGGGCATAAGTTTCAAAGGATAAAAACTATAAAAAAGGATATATGGCCTTGAATGTATATATAGATATAAATGTTTTGTAATTTAGGCAGCTGTGTTCTTTTTTCTTTTATTTACTATTTTTATTATTGTTGTCGTACTGTGGGTACACTGTTACATTTACATAAATTCATAATTGGATTCACCCCTCTGTCATTTTCCTTTATACTCCCCTACCCCTATTCCTGGAATAGTTTCAATAGTTCTCATTTTTTTTACTTACATAAATGTGCACACAATGATTTCACATATTCACCCTCCGACACCCTCTTCTCACATCCTTCCTCCTCCCACTGTACCAATTTCCCAGACAGGACTTGGTCTGCTCTCCTGTAGGAAATGAAATTTTTTCTTAAGATAGCAATACTTGGGTTTCCTGGTGACATTTCCATGTATATATTTATTAGAACCCTAATTAGTTCATCTCCTGGATTTTTCTCATTTCTATTTTAGTCTCCTTCCTATGGTGATTTCAACAGGTTTTAAAATTCTGTGTTCATTCTTATATAGGAACTATATCAGCCATATTCATCTCCTTAACTTCTTTCATGTACCCTGCCTCTCTTCTATTTGACGTCCTTTTAGCATTACCTGTTTTTCATAATATTACATGTATTTATATTAGGTCTGTGTTCCACATACAAGAGAAAATATGTGACCTTTGGCTTTCTGAACCTGGCTAACTTCACATAAGATGATGTTTTCCAGTTCCATCCATTTACCTGTAAACGACAAAAATAACATTCATTTTTATGGCTGAGCAAAATCCATTGTATATAAATACACATTTTCTTAATTCATCAATAGTGTGTCATCTTGGTTGTTTCTATAGCTTAGCTATTGTGAATACTGCTGCATTAAATATGAGTGTGCAGGTGCCTTACTGTAGCCCGACTTACATTCCTTTGTGTATATCCCTAGTAGTAATATTCCTGGATCATATGGCAGTTCATTTTTAGTTTTTTGATGAGGCTCCATACTGTTTTCCAGAGTTACTTGTACTAATTTAGATTCCCACCAACAGTATATGAGGCTTCCTTTTCTCCACATCCTTGCCAATATTTGTTGTTGTTTGTGTTCTTGATGATAGTCATTCTAACAGGAATCAGGTGAGGAATCCACTATTGATGGATATTTAAGTTGTTCTTTTTAATCAAAATGTTTTGCTTGTTTTTCTGGTATGGGGAATCAAATCAGAGCCCTGCAACTGCTAGGCAAGTTCTCTACAACTGAGCTACACCTCCAGCATAAAGTTTTTGACAGCAATATCACTGAAGTAATAAGTCCTTGATAAAGGTAAATGTGAAGTGTCAAGCATTCTTGAGGCAGTGATCAATGAATTAACCTCAGAAAATGTCAATGAGAAAAATACTGAAGGGAAGTTGGTACAGTATATAAAGTCAAAATACTGTTGGTCTACAAGCACTGAAAATTCAAGGGAATAGCTTCAATGTAAGATTTTAGCTCAAAAGGAAGGAACAGGGATTGTGGTTATTTTTCCATGGGATTTCTCCAAATATCCTCTAGAGATGGTCTTGGCTTCCTGGAAAAAATGACAGTGAAACAATACATTGTAGTCTCATGTACAAGAAAAATGAACATAATTTTGGATGCAGTGTTTAGTTTTTACTTTTACTAATTTTTGTGAGGAAGGCTTGAGACCTTTGGCTTAGCAAATGTTAGTTTGTTCCTTCATTTTCGATTTTTTTTTCATTGTTTTCTTTTTTCTTTTTTTATGGCACCAGAGCTTGAACTCAGGGCCTTCACTTTGAGCCACTCCACCAGCCTTATTTTTGTGAAGGGTTTTTTGAAATAGGGTCTCACAGAACTATTTCTCCAGACTGGCATAGAACTGTGATCCTCTTGATCTATGCCTCCTGAGTACCTAGGATTATAGGCGTGAGCCACCAGCACCTGGCTCTTTTTTCTTTTTTAATTGAGTTTTGTCAACTAAAATTTATTCTACAAATTGCTTTAATTGTGATATTTACAACATGAAAATAATAATATTGTGATAAAATTCATCCTATTTATGCTGCTCTCTCTTAACACCCTCCTTTCTCCCCACCCTATTCTTGTTAGGTTTTATTGTGCTATTTTCTTGCTTATATACAATGTGTTTTTATGATATACAGTATGTAAAAAAAATCATGTTTATTGATTGTTTGTAGTGATAAGAGTGTATTTCTCTGTGTCAAAGAGAATGCTCTTACCTAGAGAACTGAGTCATGAAGAAAATAATTTTTAAGATTTTTTTATTCATTTATTCACACGTGTATACATTATTTGAGCCATTCCTCCTCCATCCCCTGCACCTCCATCTCCTTCCCTCCCCTCCTTGCTTCCAGGCAGAACCTGTTCTGCCCTTATCTCTAATTTTGTTGAAGAGAAGACATAAGCAACAATAAGAAAGACAAAGCATTTTTGCTAGTTGAGATAAGGATAGTTATACAGAGAGATTCCTAACATGGTTTCCATGTACAAAAGTGTTGCAACCCAAATTGATTCATTTCTACCTAACCTTTTCACTAGTTCCTGATCCCCTTCCAGAATTGACATCTGTCACCTTAAGGTTTCTTCTGTATTACTTCCTCTGCAGTGGGGACATCAAACACTGTCATGTTTTGGTTTCATACCTATCCGCATACCTGCCATATGTGTCTCCCCTTAGCATGTGACCCAAGTCCTACAATATTGCTGTATTTGTCCTAGATCTAAACTCGCACATGAGAAAGAACATATGATTTTTAGTCTTCTAAGTCTGGCTAACCTCACTCAGAATGAGGTTCTCCAGTTCCATCCATTTATTTGAGAATGATAAGAGTTCATTCTTCATGGCTGAGTAAAATTCCATTGTGTATAAACACCAAATTTTCTTAATCAATTCATCAGCAGTGGGGCATCTTGGCTGTTTCCATAACTTGGCTATTGTGAATAGTGCTGCAAAAAACATGGGTGTGCAAGTGCCTCTGGAGTAACTTGTGTCACATTTCTTTGGGTATATCCCCAGGAGTAGGACTGCTGGATCATATGGCAGATCTATGTTTAGATTTTTAAGAAGCCTCCATATATTTATCTAGAGGGGTTGCATTAGCTTATGTTCCCACCAGCAGTGTATGAGGGTTCCTCATTCCCCACATCCTTGCCAACACCTTTTGGTGGTGGTATTTTTGATGATAGCTATTCTAACAGGGGTGAGGTGGAATCTTAGTGTGCTTATGATTTGCATTTCCATCATGGCCAGAGATGGTGAGCATTTTTTGATGTGGTTTTTGGACATTTGAATTTCTTCTTTTGAGAAAATTCTGCTTAGTTCAATTTCCCATTTCTTTATTGGTTCATTGATTTGGGGAGAGTTTAGTTTTTTAAGTTCCCTGTATATTCTGGTAATCAGTCTTTTGTCTGACATATAGCTGGCAAATATTTTCTCCCACTCTGTGGGTAGTCTCTTCAGTTTGGAGACCATTTCTTTTGTTGTGCAGAAGCTGTTTAATTTTATGTAATTTAATTTGTCCATCCTTTCTCTTAGTTGCTGAGCTGCTAGTGTTCTATTGAAGAAGTCCTTGCCTATACCTATCACTTCCAGAGTGTTTCCTGCTCTTTCCTGTACTAACTTCAGAATTTCAGGTCTGATATTAAGGTCCTTGATACATCTTGAGTTGACATTAGTATAGGGTGATAAACATGGATCTTGTTTCAGTTTTTTGCAGACAGATGACCTCTTTCCCCAGAAACATTTGTTGATGAAGCTGTCTTTCCTCCATCGTATATTTTTGGTGCTTTGTCAAAAATAAGGTGGGCATAGCTCTGTGGATTCATCTCCAGGTCCTCTGTTCTGTTCCACTGGTCTTCATGTCTGTTTTTGTGGCAGTACTATGCTGTTTTTATGGCTAGGGCTCTGTAATATACTTTGAAGTCAGGTATTGTGATACCTGCTGCATTGCTCTTTTGCTAAATATTGCCTTGGCTATTTGGGGTCTCTTGTGTTTCCAAATGAACTTTATCAGAGATTTTTCAATCTCTGTGAAGAATGTCATGGCTATTATGATGGGAATTGCTTTAAATATGTAGATTGCTTGTGGTAGTGTAGCCATTCTTACTATGTTGATTATACCAATCCATGAGCATGAGAAATCTCTCCACCTTCTGTAGTTTTCTTCTATCTCTTTCTTCAGGGGTTTATAGTTCTCGTTGTAGAGGTCATTCACATCTTTTGTTAAGTTTACACCTAGGTATTTGATTTTTTTGAGGCTATTGTAAATGGAATTGTTTTCATATATTCTTTCTCAGTTTGTTCATTATTGGTGTATAGAAAAGCTAATGGTTTTTGTAAGTTGATTTTGTATTCTGACACCTTACTGCAGCTGCTAATGGTGTCTAGGAGTTTTTGGGTAGGGTTTTTTGGTTCTTTAAGGTACAGGATCATATCGTCTGCAAATAGGGATATTTTGACAGTTTCTTTAACTATTTGTATTCCTTTTATTTCTTCTTCTGGCCTAATTGCTCTGGCTAGGAATTCCAGGACTAGGTTGAATAGGAGTGGGGATAGTGGGCACCTTTGTCTCATTCCTGATTTTAGAGGAAATGGTTTCAATGTTTCACCATGAAGTGTGATATTGGCTGTAGGTTTGTCATACATAGCCTTTACAATGTTGAGGTACTTTCCTTCTATTCCTAGTTTTCTTAGAGCTTTTATCATGATGTGGTGATGGCTCTTTTAAAAGGCTTTTTCTACATCTATTGAGATGATTAAGTGTTTTTTTTTCTTTGCTTCTATTAATGTGCTGTATTACATTTATAAATCTGTGTGTTTTGTACCACGACTGCATCCCTGGATGAAGCTGACTTGGTCATGGTGAATGATCTTTCTGATGTGTTTTTTTCTTTGGTTTGCCATTATTTTATTTAGGATATTTGCATTGATTTTCAATAAGTGGCCTATAGTTCTCCTTTTGGGAGGTTTCTTTGTCTGGTTTTGGGATAAGTGTAATAATCCCAAAAAGTGAGTTAGGCAGTGTTCCTTCCCTTTCTTTTTCATGGAACAGTTTAAGGAGAGATGGTAAAAGTCATCTTTAAAGGTCTGATAGAATTAAGAAAAGAATCCATCAGGTCTTGGAATTTTTGAGGGGGAAACTTTGTTGCTGCTTCAGTTTCATTTTGTGTTATAGACTTATTCAGGTGATTAATATCCTCTTGGTTCAATTTTGGATGGTTATAAGTATCTAGAAATTTTGGCATTTCTTCAAGATTTTCAAATTTATTAGAATACAAGTTCTCAAAGTAGTCTCTGATGATTTCCTGGATTTCTGTGGTGTTTGTTGTTATCTCCCCTTTTGTGTTTCTGATTTTACTGTTTGGATATTTTCTCTTCTCATTTTGGTCATGTTTTTCAGGGGTCTGTTGATCTTATTTGTTTTTTTCAAAGAACCAGCTTATTATTTCACTGATTCTTTTTATTTTTTTGTCTCTATTTCATTGATTTTGGCCATTATTTTTATTATTTTTCTCCTGCTTGTTTTGTTATTTGCTTTTTCTTGTTTTTCTAGGAGTTTGAGATGTAGCATTAAGTCTTGATTTTAGATTTTTCTGACCTTTTAATATATGCACTCGTGGCTCTAAACTTTTCTCTCAGGACTGCCTTTACTCTTTCCCATAGGTGTTTGTACATTGTGTTTTCATTTTCGTTAACTTCCTTTTAATTTCCTCTTGTATTTAATCAATGACACATTGATCATTGAGCAATGTGTTGTTCAGATTCCAATGTTTGCATTTTTTCTACTATTGTTTTTGTTGTTGAGATCTAGTTTTAATGCACTGTGATCAGATAAAATGCATGGGATTATTTCTGTTTTCTTATATTTCCTGAGGATTGCTTTGAGCCTAAGATATGATTAATTTTGGAGAAGTTTCCTTGGTTGCTGAGAAGAATGTATATTTTGCAGAAGTTGGATGAAATATTCTGTAGACATCAACTAGCTCCATTTGGTCTATGGTGTGATTTAGTTCTAGAATTTATTGATTTTTTTTGTTGAAATGAGCTATCTATTGGTGATTGGGAGTATTAAAGTGTCTCAGTAATACTATGTTGGAGTCTATATATGTTTTAATGACCTTCAGAGTATGTTGATGTAATTGGGTGCATTGGCGTTGGGTGCATATAGGTTGATAATTGTTATTTCCTTTTGGTGTATTTCACTTTTTGTTGGTAGGGAGTGTCCTTCTTTATCCAGTTTGATCTATGTAAGTTTAAAGTCTACTTTGTCCAAGACAATATTGCTACTCCTGCATGTTTTTGGGGGCCATAATCTTGGTAAGTGTTCTTCCAGCCTTTCATCCTCAGTCAGTGCTTGTTTCTGTCAATGAAATGGGTCTCCTGTAAGAACAGATTGTGGGATCTTCTTTTTTAATCCAGTTTGCCAAACAGTGTCTCTTGATGGGGGAATTAAATCCATTACCATTCAATGTTAGTATTGATAGGTATGTGGTAATTCCTGTCATTTAATTGTTTTTGTTGTTTAAGGGATTGATTGTGTGCAGCTGAATCAATGTTATTCTCTACTTTCTTGCCTTTTCTTCTTCTGTGGTTTGGTACTGCTTGTCCTTTCATGGACTTGTTTGCTTTCACTTTGTGTATGCAGAATTCCTTGAATAATCTTTTGTAGTGGTGGCTTGGTGGTCATATATTGCTCCATCTATTTTGAATGATGGTTTTGCTGGGTAGAATATCCTAGGCTTGAAGTTGTTTTCATTCAGTACCTGGAAGACTTCACTTCATTCTCTTCTTGCTTAAGGTTTCCATGGAGAAATCTGCTGTGATTTGATGGGTTTATCTTTGCATGTTATTTGTCTTTTCTCTCTTACAATCTTCAGTATTCTTTCTCTATTATCTGTGTTTGTTGTTTTCATGATAATATGTCCTGGTATAGTTCTTTTTTGGTTAAGTCTGTTTGGTGTCCTGGAGGCTACCTGTAACTGAATGTGTGTAGTTTTCTCTAGTTTGGGAAATTTTCTGCTATTATTTTGTTGAATATATTATGAATTCCTTTTGCCTGCACCTTTTCTCTTTCTTCAATGCTTCTCA
Source organism: Castor canadensis (assembly GCF_047511655.1). Lineage (NCBI taxonomy): Eukaryota > Metazoa > Chordata > Mammalia > Rodentia > Castoridae > Castor > Castor canadensis. The sequence continues at coordinate 54,594,860 of NC_133401.1, read as the reverse complement.
GGGTTTGTCTTTTGATGGAATCAGTGAGTTTTTCCATATTGTTTTCACAAGTCTTGAATTGTTTGACTAATAGTTTTCTGTTTTTCCTTTATTTTCTATTTTATCTTCAAGTTCTAGTATTTTGTTTTCTGCTTTTTCTAGTCTGCTCAAGTGGCCTTCCATTGTGTTTTGTATTTCAGTTTCATTCTTTTCTTGAGGTTTTCCATGTCATGGGTCACTTTCTCTTTAATATTGTCTATTGTCATCTTTAATTCATTTATCTCCCTATTTATAGTGTTCTCTGTTTTACTTTGGTGTTTATTTAGGGCTAGTATGATATCAACTATTTGTTCCTGTGTCTTCTCGTATTTTTTATTTTTGGTGTCTTGGACTTTCTTGAGTGACTCTTGTACATTCTGTTTAACCATGTCTAATATCATCTCCACCAAATTCTCAGTGATTACTTGCAGGATTTCTTCTTTCAGATTGTTCTTTGGTCTTCATTGGGTTCCTTGGTATCATTTATCTTTGTTTTGTTGGACTGTGGAACTGGGTACCCATTTTCTTCATTTCCCTCTGAATCCTGCATTAAATTATACTTTTGGGGGAATGGATTCTATCCCTTTTTCTTCTTCCCACCTTTCCTGTTGATATTGTGTAACTCTCTTGATAGGCTAGTACATGGTTTCAGTCCCCTGTTTTTTTTCCTTTTGTTTAATCTTGTTCTATTGCTAAATTGAGTTTTTAGGTAATTGTGTGTGTGCTGTTTCTGTCCCTGGTTTGGGTGTAATTTAGTGTTAAGTAATTCCCAGTGATAAAACAAAAAAAATCAACAAAATACCCAAAAAACAAACCAAAACAAAACTCTACACAAACAAACAAATGAAAATCCCAAAGAAATCAATGGGGAGAGCTGAGCAAACAGACAAGAAACAAATAGACAAACAAACAACAACTCCATGTTCAGGAACAATAGAATTTTAGTCTTAGTTTAAGTTCTGGTGTTACTCCTCCAGTATCCAGTCCTGGTGTTGATATTTAAGCAGAAGCTCTGTCTTAGACTTTCCAGGTGGTTGGCCTGTGGGTAGTGCTTTTTTTTTTCTTTTTCTTCTGTCTTCAGCAGCTGCTGATTGGTCATTTTCTCCCCCAGTGACATGTGGTAGCTCTGCAGTCTACTAGTTGTCCTGCTTTAGAGTTGGCTTATCTCTGTGGTTGTTTACTAGGGTGTTGTATCCTTGCCTTGCCCCTTTGCCCTGGGGCAAGTACAAGTTCAGTGATTTGTCAGCTGGCTGCCCCTGTCAGCATGTTGTGATGGTTTGCTGTTTCTTCCCCAATGCTGCAGTGCTAACTGACTGCTGTTGCCCAGGTACTGGACCCTGTAGTCTGCTGCCTTCCTTCTTCCCTACTTCAGGCAGCAACCTATCACCTGCCTGCTGTTGGTCCTCCTGCCATTTGTTTACCGATGGTTCAAGAATGAGTTGGGCTCCTTGCCCTTCCCCCCCTTCTCTGGTGCACTTTCAGCAATCCCCACCTGTGCACTATTTTTTAATTCTGTTTTCTTTTTTTCAGTCTGTCCAAGGGGGTTGTACTGGTTTATCCCAAAGCTGGCTGAGGGATAATGCATGATGTTTGGTTCTCACCTGTTTGGTCTGCCTAAGGTCTCCCAAGCACATTTGGAGTTAGCAGCAGCAGCAGCAGCATGGGGATCGCATCCTGTCTGTTCTCTCAGTGTATCATGGTGTGGAGAAGTCTTCCACTGGCTAGGGGTTCAGAGTGCCAAAGTTTCTACTTTCTCTGGTGCTCCATCAAGCACAGCTCCAGTGTCTCATCAAGATCTGTCATTCACAGAGTTCACGCTGTCTGCATCTGTGTCCTAGTCACCATTTTGAATCCTCCCAGAAAATAATTTTTCATCAGGTTTCATTTTGTATTTAAGATTATTGAATTGCAAAACAAAGATTGTTTAATTTCAGATTATTCAATCTCATCAAAATATGCACTGTTCATGTATCTTCTTGCCAGTGACTTATTTCTGTACTTTTAAATTAGGACATCACATTAATTTGTTATATTTATTTACATGCTTAATTAATTCTTCAATGTCTTAAAGTTTGGTTTTTCATATAAGTAATCTGCTTTAATTCTTATAACTTGGTCATTTCAGTACCACACCCAAGGAAAAAATTTAAGCTTGAAATGTTACTCCTTAGATGGATATAAGCAGTAGTGTGTGCATAATGATAAGGGGATGTGGAATAACAGTGTTTCAGAAATTGTACTAATGACAGGGAGTTGCCAGTCAGTGCAAGTTTTAGTTGTTCTTTGTCTTTTCATGGGAATAGATTTTTTCAATTGCTTGTGGTGTTAGGAGAGGTGAAGTGATACCACATAGGCTTCTCTGCTGATAGGACAACTATGTTTTGTTTGAATGCATGCTTGTGTGTATGTACATGCAGATGTGTCTGTGTCTGTGTCTGTGTGTGTGTGTGTGTGTGTGTGTAAGAATCATTTAGATATAATGCAACCTTCCATTTTTCCTGTACGAGTGCCTAGGACCAGAGCAGAGATATGTTGTTTGGAAAAATTGACAGTCTCTTTTTTATACTGCCATAACTAACTACCTGCCTTTATTCTTTCCAGCAGATAATGCTGCTATGAAGCTTTGTACATAAGTTGCTTATTCAATATTTACTAGTTAGTGCTGTGCTATGTATGCCAGAGGACCATGTCACAGAAGTTGCTTGATAAAAGAGTCCATAATGTTGAATTTATAGAGATGAATAATTACCTCCTTAATTTGGACTTATGAAGAAAACAAATACATAACTGAGTTCCTCTGGAGCTCATCCTGTTTTCTTGATTGATCATGATTACAGCCCACCTATTCTAGATATGTCATTCTTTCAAAATACATAGCAAATAATACTCTGAAGAGCTAACAATAGAGCAATGCTATTGGCAGAAGTTTCTGCTGTCATGAAGGGTTGTATGCTTTCAATGTTCATTGAGAAAGTAGAAGGGCCTGAAAGATAACAAGACAATGGAGACACCATGTGGTGGTTGAAATTTTCAAGGGGAAAACATTTCTGGAAGAGATTTTGGAGAATTGGTTATGTGAGGGTGACTAAGCTAGTGGTTAAGCTTCAGGCCAGTGCTAGTCCCTTCCTCACACTGGTGTTGAGTACAGTCAGATTCTAAATACCTCTCTGGGGCCAGGATTCTCTCATCATTCACAGATTTGCCATGACAGTGAAGAGAAAGGCATTGAGCAACTTGTCTCTCCTGGTTCCCAGGTGCTGATGGCCACAACAGCACACATGTACTCTGGAATTACCTGCATTCAGTGGTGGGGAGGGCTGAGAAGTCAACATTGCATGAAGCCTTTACCAGCCAATAGTCAAACATTTCCCTTTCTGTGTACTTGGACAACAGGCACAATGAATCAGTGTAGTGAAATGCAGGGAGTGCTTCTGCTTCTGACATAGATCTGGGCTGATGTAATATAGGAGGTTTTTTCAATTTCCTTCATGTGCTAAGACTTGCTTTGTGTCCTAAAATATGATTGCTTTTAGAGAATGTTCCATGTGCTTCTGAGTAGAATGTGTATTCTGCAGCAGCCGAATGAAATCCCCAAAAGATGTCTGCATTGTCCATTTTGTCACTAATGTCAATTAATTCTCAGGTTTCTTTGTTGATTTTTTTTCATGTGGAAGATTTATCTATTGGTGAGAGTGGAGTATTGACGTGACTGATTATTATTGTGTTAGGGTCTATCTGTGCATTTAAATCCAGTAATGATTTTTTAAATTGAGTTCTTTGTCTTTATTATTGTTACAAGAAGTTTTTTTGGTAGGTTTGTTTTTGTTTTGTGTTACTAGGTTTTGAACTCAGGGCTTCACACTTGCTAGGCAGACTGTCTACATTTGAGCCACACACCTAGCCCTTTTATATGCTTTAGTTACTGTTTTTAAAGTGTGTGTGTTTTGGATCTCCAACTTAAAAAAATTTCTTGGTTCTTTTCCAAATTATTCCATGTTTTCTTTGATCATTCATTAGTATGTGTATACATTGTATAGGTCATTTCTCCCCAATGCACTCCACCCCCCTCTATCACCCCCACCCCCATCATCTGTTCTGTGACTTTCTCCAATTTTGTTGAGAAGACATAAGCAATAATAAGAAAGAAATAGCATTTTTTCCTAGTTTAGATAAGGATAGCTATACAGAGATTCCTAGCATGCTTCCAGACACAAGTTGATTACAACCTGTATTGATTCATCTCTACCCGACTTCTATACTGCTTCCCAGTCACTTTCCCATATTGATCACTGTTGTTTTAAGGTTACTGTATTAACTCCTAGGCAGTGGGGACATCAGACACTTTCAAGTTTTGGGTTTCCTGTCTATCCTCAGTCCTCCCATATGTGCTTTCCCCTTAGGGTGTGACCCAAATCCAAGAAAATTACTACTTTTTCCCTAGATCTAAAGTCTGCATATGAGGGCATTCATATGATTTTTGGTCTTCTGAGCCTGGCTAACTGTGGCCAGGATGATGTTCTCCAGTTCCATGCATTTACTTGCAAATGATAAGATTTCATTCTTTTTCATGGTTGAGTAAAGTTATATTGTGTACAAATACCACATTTTTAAATCCATTTGTCAGTAGTGGGGCAACTTGGCTGTTTCCATAACTTGGCTACTGTGAATAGCACTGCAGTATACATGGGTGTGCTGGTGCCTCTGGAGTAATCTTTGTTGCATTCTTTTGGGTGTATCCCCAGAGTGGGATTTCTGGACCATATGGCAAGTTTATGTTTAGATTTTTAAGAAGTCTCCAAATTTTTTCCCAGAGTGGTTTCACCAGAATGCATTCCCACCAGCGGTGTACCAGTGTTCCTTTTTCCCCACATCCTTGCTGACACATGTTGTTGGTGGTGTTATAGATGATGGCTATTCTAACAGGGGTGAGGTGAACTCTTAGTGTGGTTTTATTTGCATTTCCTTTATGGCCAGAGATGGTGAGCATTTTATCGTGTGGTTTTTGGCCATTTGAATTTCTTCTAGTGAGAAAGTTCTGTTTAGTTCAGTGGCCCATTTCTTTATTGGTTCATTGATTTTGGAAGTGTTTAGTTTTTTGAGCTCCCTGTTTATTCTGTTTAACAATCCTTTGTGTGATGTGTAGGTGTCAAATATTTTCTCCCATTCTGTGGGTGCTCCCTTCAGTTTAGAGACCATTTCTTTTGTTGTTCAGAAGCTTTTTAATTTTATGTACTCCCATTGCCCAACCTTTCTCTTAGTTGCTGAGCTGTTGGGGTTCTATTGAGGAAGTCCTTGCCTATACCTATTGCTTCCAGAGTATTCCCTGATTTTTCCTGTACTAATTTCAGAGTTTCAGGTCTGATATTAAGGTCCTTGATCCATTTTGAGCTGTTGCTAGTATGGGGTGACAAACATGGATCTAGTTTCAGTTTTTTTCAGGCAGATAATCACTTTTCCCAACAATATTTCTTGAAGAGGCTGTATTACCTCCATTGTATGTTTTTGGCAACTTTGTCAAAAATAAGGTGGGCATAGCTGTGTGGATTCATATCCGGATCCTCTATTTTCTTCCACTTGTCTTCACATCGGTTTTTGTGCCAGTACCATGCTGTTTTTATTACTATTGTTTTATAATATAGTTTGAAATAAGGTATTGTGATGCCTCTAGCATTGCTCTTTTTGCTGAGTATTGCCATGGCTATTTGTGGTCACTTGCATTTCCAAATGAACTTTAGGGTAGATTACTCAATCTCTGTGAAGAATATCATTGGGATTTTGACAGATATTGATCTTAAATTTAGATTGCTTTTGGTAGTGTAGCCATTTTTGCTATGTTTATTCTTCAATCCATAAGCACAGGAGATCTTTCCATCTTCTATATCTTCCTTTATCTCTTTCTTCATGGGTTTGTAATTCTCCTTGTAGAGGTCATTTATATCCTTTGTTAAATTTACTCCAAAGAAATTGATTTTTTTGAGGATATTGTAAATGGAATTGTTTCCATATATTCTTTCTCAATTTGTTTGTTGTTAGTGTATGGAAAAGCTAATGAGTTTTGTAAGTTGATTTTGTATTCTGCCACCTTAATGTAGCTGTTCTTGGTGCCTAAGAATTTTTGGATAGAGTTTTTTGGATCTTGAATGTATAGGAGCATGTTATCTGCAAATAGGAATATTTTGATGGTTTCTTTAACTATTTGTATTCTTTTATTTCTTCTTCTAGCCTAATTGCTCGGTTTTGGAATTCCAGTACTATGTTGAATAGGGGAGGGGATAGTGGAGACCCTTGTCTCTTTCCTGATTTTAGGGAAATGGTTTCAGTTTTTCTCCATTAAGTATGATGTTGGCTATAGGCTTGCCATATACAGCCCTTATAATGTTGAAGTACATTCCTTATATCCCTAGTTTTCTTAAGCTTTTATCATGAAATGGTGTTGGATCTTGTCAAAGGCTTTTTCTGCATCTATTTAGATGATAAAGTGTTTTTGGTCTTTGCTTCTGTTAGTGTGCTGTATTACAGTTATAGATTTGCACATATTGTATTCCCCTTCTCCATGGGATGAAGTCAACTTTTTCATGGTTAGTGATCTTTGATATATGCTGGATTCACTTTGTCATTATTTTATTGATGTTTTTTCATCAATGTTCAGTAAGGATATTGGACTATAGTTCTTGTTCTTGGAGGTGTCTTTGTCTGGTTTTAGGATTACTAATACTGGCTTCATAAAATGAGTTGGTCAGGTTACTTCCCTTTCTGATTCATGGAAAAGTTTAAGGAGAGTTGTTATTAGTTCTGCTGTAAAGGTCTTATAGAATTCAGCTGAGATTACATCTGGTCTTGGTCTTTTCTTTTTTGGGAGACTCTTTATCACTGCTTCAATTTCATTTTGTGGTATTGATCTATGCACATGATTAATATACTCCTTTTTCAATTTTGGATAGTCATAAGTATCTAGAAATTTGTCAATTTCTTCAAGATTTTCAAATTTATTGCAATATAGGTTCCCAAAGTAGTCTCTGATAATTCCATGGAATTCCATGTGTTTATTGTTATCTCTCTTTTGTGTTTCTGATTTTACTGATTTGGGTTTTTTCTCCTCATTTTATTCAGATTTGCCAGGGGACTGTCAAACTTGTTTGTTTTTTCAAAGAACAATCTTTGTTTCATTTTCTTTTAATGGTATTTTTTGTTTCTGTTTCATTAATTTTTGACTCTTATTTTTATTATTTCTCTCCTTCTGCTTGTTTTGGGTTTTGCTTGTTCTTGTTTTTCTAGGTGTTTGAGATGTAGCATTATATCATTGATTTGAAATCTTTCTGACCTTTTAATATATGCACTCATGGCTATAAACTTTCCTCTTTAGCGTTTTCTGTGTCCCAAAGGTTCTGGTAGGTCATGTTTTCATTAACTTCCAGGAACCTTTTAATTTCTGCTTGTATTTCATCAATGACCTACTCATTAATGAGCAATGTGTTGTTCTGCTTCCGGTTGTTTGCATGCTTTGTACTGTTGGTTTTGTTGTTGTGTTCTAGTATTAATGCATTGTGGTCAGATATAATGCATGGGATTATTTCTATTTTCTTAGGCTTCCTTTGTGGCCTAAGATATGATTAATTTTGGAGAAAGTTCCATGGACTGCTGAGAAAATTGTATATTGTGCAGAAGTTGGATGGTTTAGTGGTCCATGGTTTAGTGGTTGGTGGTTTAGTGGTCATATGTTGTTTTAGTTTATGCTTATTGTGGAAGAATTTTATTGCGCCATCATTTTTGAATGATAGTTTTGCTGGGTAGAGTTATTTTCGTTCAGTGCCTTGAAGACCTATCTCCACGCCCTTCTTCCTTTTAAGGTTTCTCCTGAGAAATCTGCTGTGATTTTGATGGATTTTCCTTTGTATGTTATTTGTTTTCTCTCTTACAGCCTTCAATATTCTTTCTCTATTCTCTGTGCTTATTGTTTTAATTATAATATGTCATGGGGTAGTTCTATTTTGGTCAAGTCTGTTTGGTGTCCTGGAGGCTTGCTGTACCTGAATGGGCACTCCAGGTACTCTAGATTTGGGAAATTTTCTGTTATTATTTTGTTGAATATATTACAAATACTTTTGTTTATTCCTCTTCTCCTTCTTCAATGCCCATGATTCTCAGGTTTGTTCTTTTGATAGTCAGTGAGTTCTTGCATATTCCTTTCACAGAACTACTAGCTCTTTAGTTTCTCCTTTAATTTCCATTTTATCTTCAAGTTCTGTGATTTTTTCTTCCACATGTTCTACTCTGCTGGAGTGGCCTTCCATTGTGTTTTGTATTTCTGTTTCATTCTTTTTTCTGAGGTTTTCCATATCATGGATCACTTACTTTTTTAACATTGTCTATTTTCATCTTTAATTAATTTATCTCTCTATTTATAGTGTTCTTTGCGTCACTTTAGTGTTTATTTAAGGCTCCTATGATTGCATTTATTTGTTTCTGTGTTTTCTCATAGTCTTTGTTTTTGGTGTCTTGAAATTTCTTGTGTGCCTCTTGTGAGTTTTGGTTAACCATGTCTACTAACATCTCTGAAATTCTCAGTGATTTCTGGCAGGATTTCTTCTTTCAGTGTGTTCTTTTGGGCATTATTGGGTTTCTTGGCATCATTTATCCTTGTTTTGTTTGAGTCTGGAACTGGGTATCTGTTTTCTTTATTTCCCTCTGAATCCTGTATTAAATTTTTTTGTGGGTCAATGGTTTCCATCCCTCTTTTGTCTTCCCATCACTCCACTTTGTACTGTGCAACTATGTTCTTAATAGCCTAGTTTGTGGTTTCAGTCACCTGTTTTCTTCGCACTGGTTTAATTTGTTTGTGTCTTTATTGGGTTCTAGTTACATGTGTGTGCAATTTTTGTCCCTGGTTTGGGTGTAATTTAGTATTAATTAATTAACAATGGTAAAACCAACAAAATTAACAAAACATAAATTCCAAGCAAAGCACTACAAAACAAAACAAAACAAAAAAACCCAATGAAATCAGTGGAGAAAGATGAACAAACAAACACAAATAAACAAGAAACAAAACAAACAAACAAAAAAGTTTCAGGTTCAGGAACAATAGAATTTCAGTCTTATTTTAAATTCTGGTGTTACTCCTCCAGCATCCAGTCCTGGTCTTGGTATTTAAGCCAAAGCTCTGTCAATGTCTTGCCAAGGTGGTTGGGTAGTGTTTGCTTATTCTTCTGTCTTTTAGCGGCAGCTGCTCGCTCAGCTCCTCCCTCAGTGAGGTGTGGAAATTTAAGTTTGAGTGTTGTCCTCAGGTTCCAGAATCAGCTCTGTAGTCCACCAGTTGTCCTGCTTTGGAGTTGGCTTTTCACTGTGCTTGTTTACTGGGAACTTGTTTCTTTGCCTCATCCCCTCTTCTCTGGGACAAGGTCAGTGGTCCATCAGCCGGTCAAAATGTTGTGATGGTTTGCTGCTTGTTTTTCAATTTTTCAGGGCTGTTTGACTTTGGATGTTGCTTGCTAACTCAGGAGATGATCCCTGTGGACCACTACCTGCCCTATTTCAGGTGGTAGCTTATTACCCATCTGACCCCCCTGTCTTTTTTTACTGAGTTTCATGCAGAGATCAACTCCTTGCTACTCCCACCTTCTCTAGTGTGCCTTCTGAATTCCTGCCCACTCTGCTGTGTGCTAGCTTTCAGTTCACAAGTATCTGCAAAATATCTCCCAAGGACATTTGCAGCTGGCGTCTTGCAGCAGCTGCATCCCTCCTGTTTACTCAGTGTAATGTGGCATGGAAGGCTTTCTATGGGCTAGTGGTTCTGGATCTCAAAGTTTTTATTCTTCTTGGTGCTTTATTTCCACCAAGTGTGGATCCAGCATCTCAGTAAGGTTTTTGATTCACGGAACTCATGCTCTCTGCTTCTGCACCCTAGTCTCCATCTTGGATCCTCCCTAATCCAGTAATAATTTTTAATATAGTTGGGTGTACCAATATTTGGCATATATATGTTAAGAATTGCTATTTCCTCCTAAGGGGTGGTTATCTTTACATACATGTAGTGCTCTTCATTGTCTCTTCTGACTAAAGTTGGTGTGACATCTGTTTTTTTAGATGTGAGTATAGCTACTCCTGCTAGCTTGCAATATGCACTTATTTGAAAGTTTGTTTCCACACCCTCTCACTCTAGGTCAATGTTTGTCTTTGTCAGTGAAATACATGTCTTATAAGCAACAAATGGTAGGGTCTTCTTTTCAATCCAATTCATAATTCTGTTTTTTGACTGGTGAATTGAGGGCATTCACTTTCAGTGTTAATATTGAAAAGTATGAAGTATTTTATGCCATTGTTTTTATTATATTTTCTTTTTCCCTATCCCTTGTATGCTGATCTGTTTGGCTTGTGAAGTTCATTCTTTCTTGCATTTTCCTGGTTATGTCTATGTATTTTTTTTCATGTAGAATTCATTTCATGTTTTCTGTAGTGCTGGTTTGGTGGTTATGTCTTCTTTAGTTTTTGTGATTTTTTTGGAATGTTTTTATTTCTCCCTCAATTATGAAGGATATTGTTGTCATTGTGGTTTGGAGGGGGGTTTGAACTCAAGGCATTGTGCTTAAAAAGTGGACACTAGTATTTGAGCCACACCTTCCATTCATTTTACTCTGGTTATTTTGTACGTGGGTGTCTGACCAAGTATTTGCCCAGGCTGGCCTCTGATCATGATCCTTGGAATATCAGCTGTCCAAGTAGTTAGTATTACATGTGTGATCCATAATTGCCAGCCTTATAGGACAGTTTTCCTGGTTAGTGTAAGTTGATAGTTGCTTTATTTCAAGCCTTGAAATATATCATTCTGTGCCCTCTGTTTCAAAATCACAATAAGAAATCTGTTGTTATTCTGAGAGTTTGCCTTTATATCTGATGTGTGTCTTCACCTTTCTTGCTTTAAAAATCTTTCTTTGTTCTGTACATGAGGTGTTTTAATTGTAGTATTTCTGAAGGTGTTTCTTCTCTATAACTGCTTGTTTGGCATTCTGAAAGCCTCCTGTACCTGGATTTCCCTCCCTTTCTTGAGATTGGGGAATTTATCTGATATTATATAGTTTGACAAGTTATCTACACTTTTAGTTTGTATCTCTTCTCCTTTTTTATACCCAAGAAGTCATGCATATTTCATTCATGTGTTCTTAGTAATTTTTCAGATACTGAACTTTCCATTTCTAAGACCTCAGTTTGATTTTTTTCAGGTTTCCTATATCTTTATTTAATTTCATTTGATTTCTCTTTGAATTATTTTCTTCATCTGTATGTTTGAATACTCTTTGAGTTTAGTTAGATGATTATTTTTATTTTTTTACTTTTATATTTTTTTCTGATCCAAAAAATATTTAAATGTTTTCTCAACTTCTTATTGTTCCAAGTGATCCAAAATATTTTTCTTTTGTTATTGATTTCTTTTTCTTTATTTTTTAAAATTATTCATTTATTCACATGTCCACTCATTGTTTGGGTCATTTTTCCCCCATGCCACCACACCCTTTCTCCACTCCCACCCTCAGTTCCAGGCAGGTCCTGTTCTGCCTTTATCACTAATTTTGTTGAAGAAAAGACACAAGCATAATAAGGAAGACAAAACGTTTTTGCTAGTTGAGTTAAGGATAGCTATACAGAAATATTCCTAGCATTGCTTTCATGTACACAAGTGTAACAGCCCATGATGATTCATCTCTAACTGATCTTTATGGTGGTTACTGATCCCCTTTGCATGATAACCTCTGTCACTTTAATGTTTCTGTATTAGTTCTTCTGGAGTGGGGACATCAAACACTTTCATGCTTTGGGTTTTCTACCTATTCCTATATTTCCCATAAGCCAGTCCCTTGTCATGTTTTCCAAGTCCAATCACATTGCAGCATTTGCCCTAGATCTAAAGTCCACATATGAGGGAGAACATACGATTTTTGGTCTTCTGAGCCTGGCTTACCTCTCTCAGACTGATGTTCTCTAATTCTATCCATTTACCTGCAAATTATAAGATTTCATTCTTCTTCATGGCTGAATAAAATTCCATTGTGTACAATTACCACATTTTCTTGATCCATTCGTCAATAATGGGGCATCTTGGTTGTTTCTGTAACTTGGCTATTGTGAATAGGGCTGCAATAAACATGGGTGTGTGTGCAGGTGCCTCTGGAGTAACCTGTGTTGCATTCCTTTGGGTATATCCCAAAAGAGTGGGATTGCTGGATCATATGGCAAGTCTATGTTTAGGTTTTTAAGAAGTGTCCAAATTTTTTCCAGAGTGGTTGTACCAGCTTGCATTCACACCAGCAGTGGATTAGGGTTCCCTTTCCCAGATCCTCACCAACATATGTTGTTGGTAGTGTTTTTAATGATGGCTATTCTAACAGGGGTAAGGTGGAATCTCAGTGTGGCTTCGATTTGCATTTCCTTTATGGGTAGAGATGGTGAGCATTTTTTCATGTGCTTTTTTGTCATTTGAATTTCTTCTTGTGAGAAAGTTCTGTTTAGTTCAGTTGCCCATTTCTTTATTGGTTCATTAGTTTTGGAAGAGTTTAGTTTTTTGAGTTCCCTGCATATTCTGGTTATCAGTCCTTTGTTTGATGTATTGCTGGCAAATATTTTCTCCCACCCTGTGGGTCCTCTCTTCAGTTTAGAGAACATTTCTTTTGTTGTTCAGAAGCTTTTTAATTTTATGAAGTCCCATTTGTCAATTCTTTCTCTTATTGACTGGGATGCTAGGGTTCTATTGAGAAAGTCCTTGCCTATACCTATTAGTTTCAGAGTGTTTCTTGCTCCTTCTTGTAGTAACTTCAGAGTTTCAGGTCTGATATTTAGGTCCTTGATCCATTTTAAGTTGCTACTAGTACAGGGTAATAGATATGGATCTAGTTTCAGTTTCTTGGAGATGAGTAACCACTTTTCCCAGCAACATTTATTGAAGAGGCTGTCTTTTCTCCATCATATATTTTTGGCACTTCTGTCAAAAATAAGGTGGGTTAGTTGTGTGGATTCATATCTGGTCCTCTATTCCTCTGGTCTTAATGTCTGTTTTTGAGTCAGTACCATGCTGTTTTTATTGCTATTGTTTTGTAATATAGTTTGAAGTCAGGTATTATGATACCTCCAGCATTACCCTTTTTGCTGAGTATTGTCTTGGCTATTTGTGGTCTTTTGTGTTTCCAAATGAACTTTAAGGTAGAGTTTTCAATCAGTGAGATGAAAGTCATTGGGATTTTGATGGGAATTGCATTAAAGACGTAGATTGCTTTCAGTAGTGTAGTATAGCCATTTTTAGTATGTTGATTCTACCGAGCCATGAGCATGGGAGATCTTTCTCGATCTCTTTCTTCAGTAGTTTGCAATTCTTGTAGAGGTCATTCACATTGTTTGTTAAATTTACTCCTAGGTATTTGAATTTTTGAAGTTATTGTGAATGGAATTGTTTTCATATTCCTTCGAAGTTTGTTCATTGTTGGTGTATAGAAAGGCTAATAATTGTGAGTTGATTATATATCCTGCCACCTTACTGTAGCTGTTTATGGAGTCTAAGAGTTTTTCGGTAGACTTTTCTGGTTCTTTTAGTTATAGAATCATATCATCTGCAAGTAAGGATATTTTAATAGTTTATTTGCCTATTTGTTTTCCTTTTATTTCTTCTTCTTGCCTAATTGCTCTGGCTAGAAATTCCAGTACTATGTTGAGTAGGAGTGGGGAGAGTGGGCACCCTTGTCTCATTCCTGATTTCAGGGGAAATGGTTTCAGTTTTTCACCATTAAGTATGATATTGTCTGTAGATTTCTCATATATAGCCTTTACAATGTTGAGGTAATTTCCTTCTCTGCCTAGTTTTCTTAGAGCTTTTATGATGAAATGGTGTTGGATCTTGTCAAAGGCATTGTCTGCATGTATTGAGATGATCAAGTGGTTTTTGTCCTTGCTTCTATTGATGTGCTGTATTACAATTATAGATTTGCATATTTTGTACCACCACTGCATCCCTGGGATGAAGCTGACTTGGTCATAGTGTATAATCTTTCTGATGTGTTGTTGGGTTTAGTTTGATTTATTGTATTGACTATTTTTGCATAGATATTCATTAAGGAAATTGGTGTGTAGTTCTTTTTGGAGGTATCTTTGTCTGATTTTGGGATGAGAGTATTATTGGATTTATAAAATGAGTTAGACAGTGTTCCTTCCCTTTCTATTTTGTGGAACAGTTTAGGAGGGTTGGTATTAGTTCTTCTTTATATGTCTGATAGATTTCAGCATTGAATCCATCAGGTCCTGGACTTTTCTTTTTTGGCAGGCTCTTGATTGCTGTTTCAATTTCGTTTTGTGTTATCGATCTATTTAGGTGATTAATATATTCTTGGTTCAGTTTTGGGTTGTAGTAACTTTCTAGAAATCTGTCAATTTCTTCAAGATTTTCAAATTTATTGTAATCTCTCAAAATAGTCTGTGATGATTTTTTGGATTTACGGGATGTTTGTTGTTATCTCCCATTTGCATTACTGATTTTATTGATTTGGGATTTTTCTTTCCTCATTTTAGTCAGGTTTGCTAGGGGACTATCAATCTTATATATTTTATAAAAGAACCCAGTTTGTTTCATTGATTCTTTTTATGGTTGCTTTTTCTTTCTATTTCATTGATTTCAGTCTTTATTTAAGTATTTTTTTCTTTGGCTTATTTTGAGATTTTCTTTTTTTTTTTTTGTAGGAGTTTGACCTTTAGTATTGTCATTGATTTGACATGGCTGTAAACTTTCCTCTTAGGATTGCCTTTGCTGTGTCCCAAAGGTGTCTGGTAGGTCATGTTTTAATTTTCATTAAGTTCCAGGAACATTTTAATTTCGGTTTTTATTTCATCAATGACCCATTCATTATTGAGCAATGTGTTGTTCAGCTTCCAATTGTTTGCATGTTTTTTACTGATATTTTTGTTGTTGATTTCTAGTTTTAATGCATTTTGGTCAGAAGAATGCATGGGATTATTTCGATTTTCTTATATTTGCTGAGATTTGCTTTGTGCGCTAAGATACAATTGATTTTGGAGATGGTTCTATGGGCTGCTGAGATGAATGTATATTGTGCAGAAGTTGGATGAAATATTCTGTAGACATCAGCTAGGTCCATTTGATCTATGGTGTGATTTAGTTCTTTACTGATTTCTTTATTGATTTTCTGTTTGGATGACCTATCTATTGGTGATAGGGGAGGATTAAGGTCTCCCACTACCACTATGTTGAGTTTATATAGGTTTTTTTGGCCTTCAGATAATGTTTGATGAAATTTGAAAGCATTGATATTGGGCACATATTTGTTGACAATTATTATTTCATTTTGGTTTATTTCCCCTTTTATTAGTATGGAGTGTCCTTCTGTATCTCGTTTGATAAATGTAAGTTTGAAGTCTATTTTGTCTGTGTTAATTATTTCTATGCCTGCCAATTATTGCAGATCATTGGCTTGGTAAAGCTTCTTCTAGCCTTTGACTTTTAGCCAGTGCTTATTTCTGTTGGTGAGCTGGGTCTGCTGTAGGCAGCAGATTATTCGATCTTCCTTCTTAATCCAGTTTGCCAATTGGTGTCTTTTGTTGGGTGAATTCATTCCATTAACATTGAGTGTTAGTATTGATAAGTACGTGGTGATCCCTGTAATGTAGTTGTCTTTGTTGATTAAGGGTTTGATTGTGTGTACATGAACCATTGTTACTCTTTATTATCTTGTCTTTTCTTCTCCTGTGGTTTGGTATTGCCTACCCTTTCATGGCTTTGTTGTTTTCACTTTGTGTGTGCAGAATTCCTTGGAGAATCATTTGTAGTGGTGTCATGGTGGTCATATATTGTTTTAGTTTCCGCTTATCAAGGAAGATTTCTATTTCTGCATCTGGTTTGAATGATAATTTTGCTGGATAAAGTATCCTAGGATTGGAGTTATTTCCATTCAGTGCTTGGAAGACCTCAGTCAATCCTCTTATTGCATTTAATGTTTCTTTTGAGAAGTCTGCTGTGATTTTGATGGGCTTACCTTTATATGTTATTTGATTTTTCTGTCTTACAGCATTCAATATTCTTTCTCGAGTCTCTTAACTTGTTGTTTTAATGATAGTATATGGAAGGGTAGTTCTATTTTGGTCAAGTCTGTTTGGTGTTCTGGAGGTTTCCTGTACCTGAATGGGCATGGTTTTCTGTTGATTTGGGAAATTTTCTGTTATTATTTTGTTGAATATATTTTGCATTCCTTTTGCTTGCACCTCTTCTCCTTCTTCAATGCACATGATTCTCAATTTGGTCTTTGGATGGAGTCAGTGATTTCTTGCATTTTCTTTTCACTGGTCTTGAGTTGTTTAACTACTAGTTCTTCAGTTTTTCCTGTTCAACCCCTCCATCATTTTCCCTCATCTCTCCTCCATCAAGTTCCATGATTCTGTCTTCTGTTTGTTCTGTTCTGCTGGAATGGCCTTCCATTTTATTTTGTATTTCTTTTTCATTCTTTTTTTCTGAGGTTTTCCATATGGTGGGTTACTTCCTCTTTAATATTGTCAATTTTCACCCTTAATTCCTTTATCTCTTTGTTTCTGGTGTTTTTGTTTCAGTTTGGTGCTTATTTAGGCCTTCTATGATTTCATTTATTTTTTTCTGTGTTTTCTCAAATTCTTGGTTTTGTTGTCTTGGAATTGATTGAGTGCCTCCTGTACATTTTGGCTGATGAAGTCTAGTATATCTCTATGAAATTCTCATTAATTTTGTAGGATTTCTCCTTTCAGAGTGTTCTTGTGGGCTTCATTGTGTTCCTTGGTATTGTTTATCTTTGTTTTGTTGGAGTCTGGATCTGGGTATCTGTTTTCTTCATTTTGTTTTAATTCCTGTGTTACTTTATTTTTCTGGGGAGAATGGTTTTCATCCCTTTTTCATCTTCCCATATTTCCACTAGGTTCCATTTCTGTCCCTGGACTATGTGTACTTTAGTATTAGCTGAGTTACAATATTAATACTAAAAAAAAGAAGAGAGAAGGATAAAAAAAGAGAAAGAAAAGAAAAGATAAAAGGAAGAGAGAAGAGAAGAAAAAAACAGGAGAGATGGTGCATGATCAAACAGCAAACCAAGCATCCAAACCCATAAAGAAGGGAGAAAAAAATAACCACCAGTTCTGGAACAGTAACTTTGAAGTCTTAGTTGTTCTGATGTTACTTAGGAAGGTTTGGATTCCTCTGGTGGCAACCCAAGTGGGAGCCTGGTGGAGCAGTTATCTGGAAAACCTGTAGAGCTGGGGTCAAGCTCCACCTAAGGGCCAGGGATCTCAGCAAGATAGGGGATGCAGCTATCTCACACAGAGCTGGTGCCCAGCCTGAGGGGTGGGGATTCGGCAGGGCCCAAGGGGTAGGGATCCCAGTGGGGTGTGACTCTGGTCATTCCACATGGGGCTAGGGCCTGGCAGGGCCTGAGGTGCGGTGGAATTGAGGGGCAGGATACCGGCAGAGTGTGAATCCAGTTCAGGCCTGGGGTCTGGTGCAGCTGAGGTGGTGCATGGATCAGGCGTGGGCTGGGGCATGGCATGGCCTGAAGGGCAGGCATCACAGTGGGGTGTGGATCCAGCTTGGGGCTGGGGTCTGGTGCCCAATGGGCAGGATCTCAGTGATGTATGGATCTGGCATGCCCCAAGATCTGTATTCCCTAATTTGTCACCTTAAAATGTGTTCATGTGACAGTGGACACATACTCTGGTGTCTTCTTTGCCTCAGCCCACACAGGGGAAACTACCAAACATTTCATTGGTTACCTACTTGGTGCTTTTGCAACCTTTGGAATTCCAAAGTCCATAAAGACAGACAATAGTCCTGCCTACTCAAGTAAAAAATTCAAAAATTCTGTACATTATGGGACATCATTCACAATACTGGAATTCCTTACAATCCTCAAGGCCAGGATGTTGTAGAATGACAACACCAAAGGATCAAAAAACAACTTTTAAAATTAAAAAAGGGGGAATTCACCCCCAAATCTCTCCACATACCCAATTACATCTCATACTATTAACTTTAAATTTGTTCTCACTTGACAATCAAGACATTACACCTATGGAAAAGCACTTCTATGCATGGGACATCTGCCCATCTTTGTGTGTTCTTTGGAAGAATTTACAGATAAACACATGGCAGGGACCTGACACTTTATTAACTACATGTTGAAGGTATGCTTGTGTCTTTCCAGAACATGAATGACGACCAAGATGGCTGCCTCTCTGATGCATCAAACCAGTCACAGCCATTGACATGATCTATGAAAAGACTTTGTCTGGACAAATGACTGTGATCTCATTGTCGACGGGAAAAGAAGGACCCACCCCCTCCAGTGACCTGGGGGTCCCTTAAAGGTTTGGCCACCCAAGATAAATGCTTTGGTGTTGCTACTGGACATGATATTACTAAACTTGAGATGCTTCTTGTCTGTCTGTTGGCTGTCTTGACCATTAATTCCCAGGGGTTAAATAGAGGAAAGTTACACACACTGGTCATTTGTGCCTCATCCTCCAATCCTTTGTCCCAGAGTTTGGGGAGAAACATTGTCTGTACTTTGGAATAATGCTTCTCATGCCTTAGGAGGCAGACCTTTGCCTGATATAACATCTCTGAACAGCTACAATTATCTCAACATAGTGGTTCCTTTATAGGACACCCTATGTGCTTCTGTCCCCCTAGAGATGTTAACATAACTTGCCCCATACTTTGTCTGCAGGATCAACTTAATTATAGATATATTTGTGACAACTCTACTGCAGTGGGGCTCCTACTCTCCATAGCTGTCCCTGTTAACAATTGTACTGATGAGACCCCCTTCTACACCTCCTTTCTTCCCCACTGCCCTAAGGTACATAAGACCTCAGTATTGATCATGGGCCTTGGACTTTACCTTGCACCTAAACATCTTTGGGTGCCTTTTATGTCTTGGACCCTTCTTCCTACATTGAATGAGTCTAATCCTTCTAAATCGGTTTACCCTCAACAGTTCTCTAATATTAACTGGGTATCTAGACCCAAAATGTAACATGACCCCACCCTATGCCATTCCATTATTCAACATCAATCTCAAGTGTACACCACCATGGATATACTCCTTGATTCTTTGAAACCTTATAACCTCTCCTGTTTCAGTGTCACTATTTTTCCTAATAATTTAACCTTCTCTTGGGATTCCTCTAATTCTAATCATTCACTCAACTTTTCTGCCAGTTGTCTCAGGCCTCCTCATGTCTTTCTTATCAGTAATTTAAAATTTTCTGTTACTGTAAGCCAGCTGTTAGGACATATACAATGTAAAAATTGTACCTTATGTACTTGTGTTAATTCCTCATTTACCTCTCCTTCTTAAATTGTGCACCATCCTCCCTTTGCTTGGTTACCAGTAAACTTAAACCATACTGGGACTGGTGACAATGGATTGTAATTATTACACCTAGCCCTGGAACAGATTTGTTGCCCCAAGAAATTTTTAGGTGCTTTCATCTTTGAAATTGTTTCTCTTATAACTCTCATAACCAGCATGACCACTGCTTCAGTGACATTATACCAGCAAATTCAAACAGCTCATTATGTAAATATGATCACCAAAAATGTTTCTAGCATATTACATTCTCAAAATGACCTTAACAGGGACCTTCAACAAGGGATCCTCAAACTACAAGAAGAACTGAACCTTACGGAAGAAACCCTCTCTGCAGTAGTCCAATACATACAGCTCAACTCTGATTCCCAGTATCATCATATCTTCATTACCACTGCTCAATGGGATGACACTTCCCACAAGTGGACTTTGATACAACATTATATTCAGAGAGCTTGGACTCAAAAATCAACCATACACATCCAACATCTGACTAAAGATATTCTTGGCCTGCAAGCTGCCCACCTTTAACTATCTCCCTGGACTAGTCATTGGTTTAATTTTGGACTTAAAGGACTAATAGGCATAGGTGGACTTATGCTTTTAGGCCTACTTAGTATTATTTGGCTAAAAAGACTAATCACTTGAGAAACTAACTGCCACAAAAAGAAAAAAATTTAAATGATTTTTTCATAAAAGGTAAAAAAGGGGGAGATGTGGGTAACTCTCAGGCCCCTAAAGCCTCTTGGAAAAGAGCAAAGTCTCTGTAACTTTTGTGTAACAGCCTTAAGAGAGACTGCAACAGTCAATGATGACAGTCGCTGAAGTCCCCTGCTCTCTCTCTCTGTGGAACTGGGAAGACCCAGTTCCAAGAACATGATGTTCTGCACTTGGGCTCATAGACATAACAAAGTGACAGCCAATCCTAGTACAGAAGTCAAGGGAAACCTGAGGGTTACCACGGACTCCTTCCTGCTTTTCTGCACTGCTTACATACACTCTTCAGAAAATAAACTGAGCCATTGCTGCCCAGCACAACTCAAAATTCATGTTATTCACCATTCGAGCTCCCAAGACCAGAGTCAGAGCCCCTGATGCATCAGGACTGTGGCAATGAGGTAATTCTATTTTTAATATTTTGAGGAAACTCCAGGCAGATTTTCTTAGCTGCACTGATTTGTATTCACACCAAGGGAGGGGGTGGGGGGAAGGGGAGAAATGACCCAAACATTCTATGCACATATGAATAAAAAAAACTTATGTTTTGCTCATCTTTGCCAACATTTTTTTATTTTCTTGATGAAAGCCATTCTTATTGGTGTGACATGGAATCTCAGTGCTGTTTTGATATCCATTTCTATTAAGACTAAGAATGTACAATTTTCCTTCATATATTTATTTGAAGTAAGCATTAATTGATTTGATCAACTATTAATCAGATTATTTATTCTTGTTTGTTCAGTATTTTGAGTTTTTTGTATATTCTGATTATTCTTTGTCCAATGAAGAGCTATCAAAGATTTTCTCTGCAGATTGTCTCTTCATTCTCTTTTTTCTTTAATATGCATAAGTTTTATTCTAATTCAATGAAATCCAATTTGTCTGTTTTTGCTCTTTTTTCAAGAGCAACTGGAATTTTTCAGAAAGTCATTACCTATGTGTATATCTATCTTTTCATATCATGGTTGAAAATTCTTACATTAAGATATTTGATTCATATTCAAGTGGTTTTTGTACAGTCTGAGAGATAGGAGTGTAATTTCAGTCATCTATATGTGGAAGTCCATTTTCCCCAGCACCATTTGTTGAAGAGGCTGTCTTTCCCTTGTTGTATGAGTTTTGGATCCTTTGTCAAAAACCAGAAGCCTGTAGATTTTGGGGTTTGTTTCTGGAACTTGCATTATATCACATTGATCTACATGTTTGTTTCCATGCCAGGTTCATGTTTTAGTTACTAGGGATCTGTAGCATAATTTGAAGAAAAGTATTGTAATAGTTCAACCTCAAGATGACATTTGATTTGGGGTCTTTTATGTTCCATGTGTAGTTAGGATTTAATTTTTATGTATCTATGAGAATAACATTATAATTAAGATGGCTATTCCATTGAATATTCCATTGAATATGTAGGTTCCTTTTGGAGATAAATATATACATATATATACGAATTCTGTCAATCAATGAACATGAATGATCTTTCAAACTTCTAATGTATTCTCCAGATTCTTTCTTCAGCTTATCATAGTTGTCATTATAGAGGTCTTTTACATCCTTTGTTAAGTTCTTTTCCTAGGTGTTGAATTCATTTGGGGCGATTGTGATTGAGGTTACCTTTTTGATATTATTCTTAACCTTTCATTGTTTCTACATAAAAAAACCTCTAATTTTTATATGGTCATTTTGTATCCTGATACTCTGCCAAAATTGTTTCTCAGATCTAAGAGTATTTTGGTGGAGTCTTTTGGGTCTTTTATATGTAGGATCATATTATTTATAAAAAAAATAATAAAGGGCATAATTTGACTTCTCTTTTGCCAATTTGTATTCATTTAATTTCTTTCTCCTGCTTTATTGCTAAGAATTTAAACACTATGTTTCATAAGAATGAAGAGAGGGAACATCTTCATTTTTTCCCTGATTTTAGAGGAAATAGTTTCAGTTTTCCAGTTAATTATGAGGTTGTACTATCATATAGTACCTTTACTGTGTTATGGTACATTCTTTATATTTCTATTTGCTTCAGGTTTTTTGTAAAAGTTTTTTTTCTGCTTTTATTTAGATGATCATGAGATTTTTCTCCTGTATTTATGTGCTGTGTTAATTTAATCTTCATTTATCTTAAAATAAGTTACCCAGATTCAAAAAGAAAAGCTTCATCTTTCTTTAGGGATAATTCTGGTATATAGAAGGCAAATTTTAAATATTTCTTTTTATTTTTTTTTCTGTTATTTGAGTCAGTTGTATAATGGTCATTTTTTTCTGGACTTTTGAACATTTCCTACTATATTATTGCTCCATTCACATTACTGATGTCATAAATTTTCATCACAAAATGCCAGTAAATTAACATCTGAAATTAAAGTACTGTATTGCATAAGAATGAAAAGAGTGGGCAAAATTTTCTTTTTCCTTATTTAAAGGAAATGATTTCATGTTTTCCTCTTTTATTATGATGTTAACTACACAGTTGTATCTTGCATATATGTTCATATACAAAGAAATTTTATTCAGCTATAAAGAATAATGGAATTTTGTCATTCACAGCTAAGTGACTGGAACTGTAGAATATCCTCTTAAAATGAACTTAACCAAGTTCAGAAAGATAAATGTCACATTTCTTCCCCTTTGTGGAAGACAGCCCCAATACCAATACAAGCATTATCCTGTACACATATAAGTACATACAGAACTTGTTTCCAAAAGTGAAACTGTTTGATGACTTTAAGGGAGGAGGAAAAGAATGATGGGAAGTGAATAACAATGAAATACCTCACAGCTATGTAGGAACAAGACACACAGAAAACATTGAAAACTGGTAAACAATATATAATAGGAATAAAGTGTAATGAGGAAGAGTAGTGGAGGGGTAGACTGATTTAAGCACAATGTATTTATAGAAAAATACCAAGGGAATAATCCCATGGAACAATGAACAGACACCTAAACAATAGTGAACATGAATGTAAAATAGGTCATGCTAAGGTGAAGGCATTTGTGGGAGAGGGAGAGTTAACAAAGATAATTAAGTAGGTGACTATGTTTGATGTACTTTCTGTAAAATTGAATGTGAGAAGAGGGGATCCAAGAGGGCAATGGAGACAGAGCTGCAGACATCGTGGGCTGACCCACAGATTCTACAGAGAAGCTGGAGACATGCTTGACTGAGGTAAAGCCCCAGGGAAAGCCAAAAATTCTAAAGAGTTAGATTGTGGAATGCTTCACCACACAATGATCTAATATTAGAACAGACAGCCTGCCAAATCCCCACCCTGTAGTTCTGCAGAGCCACTGCTCCATTCTGCTGGGCTCTCCACCCCTCTGGCTCCACCAGGCCACAGCTCTGTTCTAGACCCACACATGGCAGGATACCATCCCTGAGCCATGCAGGACACACCATGCTGGAATACCTGCCCCTTGGCCATGCTGCTGGACCCAGGACCACCGGGATCCCTGCCACCAGTCTGTACCTGACCCCAGCCTGGAGCAGGTCCCACAGCTCACCAGGATAACTGCTCCTCCCCCACAAGCCCACTGCCCTTCAGGCCCTGCTGAGCCCCAGCCATGCCTGGAATGGCCAGAACCCACCTACCCATCAGGACCTGCCTGGCTCCAGCTCCATGTGGAATGACTGGAGCCCTGCCCTGCTGGGACAGCCACCATCCTGGTGTGAGACAGCCACACCCACCAGCCTGCCAGGAACCCTGCTCCCTTTGCAGAGCTGGCCCAAGCTCTACAGGCTTCCTAGACAATCGCTCCACCAGGCTCCTGCTTGGCTGCAACTAGAGGGCTCCAAGTGTTGGACACTAAAGAATTAAAAACAACTAAGCCTGTAATCCTACTGTTTCAGTACTGGTGACTTTTTTTCTCCCCTCTTTAAGGGCTTGCCAGCCTGGTTTGCTGTTTGATCACCCACCATCTCTTCCATTTCTTTTTCCTTTCTTGCTTTTATTTTCTCTCTTCTCTCTTCCTTTTACCTTCCTTTCTCTTTCTCTTTTTTTAACCTTCCTTAACAATTTTGTTATTATTAACATTGTAACCCAGCTAATACAAATTACATATAGTCCAGGGACAGAAATAGTACCTAATGGAAATACGGGATGAAGAAAAAGGGATGGAAATCATTCTTCCCCCCAAAATAAAGTAGTACAGAATTTAGAGCAAAATGAAGAAAATAGATACGCAGACACAGACTCCAACAAAACAAAGATAAACTTACCAAAGAACCCAACAAAGAACACAAGACCAACCTGAAAGAAGAAATTCTACAAGAAATTAATGAGAATTTCATAGAGAGGCTACTAGACATGGTCAATCATAACATAAAGGAGACACTCAAGAAATTTCAAGATGACAAAACTCAAGAATATCAGCAAACACAGAAACAAATAAATTAAATTGTAGAAGTCCTAAACAAACAACAAACTGAAACAAAGATCACCATGAGCAGAGAGATAAATGAATTTAGGACAAAAATTGATAATATTAAAGAAGAAGTAACCCATGATGTGGAAAATCTCTCTCAAAAAAAAGAATGAAACAGAAATACAAAACAAAATGGAAAGCCATTCCAACAGAATAGAACAAACAGAAGACAGAATCTCAGAACTTGAAGATGAAGTGGCAACTACTAATTAAACAACTCAACACCTGTGAAAAGAAAATACAAGAACTCACTGACTCTGTCAAAAGACCAAACCTGAGAATCATGGGCATTGAAGAAAGAGAAGAGGTGCAAGCAAAAGGAATGTGTAATATATTCAACCAAACTAATAACAGAAAATTTCCCAAATCTAGAGAAAACTGCCCATTCAGGTACAGGAAGCCTCCAGAACACTGAACAGACCTCACCAAAATACACCTACCCCATGACATATCATCATTAAAACAACAAATACAGAGACAAGGGAAAGAATTTTGAAGGCTGTAAGAGAGAAAAAACAAATAGCATGCAAATGTAAACCCATCAAAATCACAGCAGACTTCTCAACAGAAACATTAAAAGCAAGAAGAGCATGGGGTGAGAATTTCCAAGCACTGAATGAAAATAACTTCAATCCTAGGATACTTTACCCAGCAAAACTATCATTCAAAATAGATGGAACAGTAAAAGTCTTCCATGATAAGCAGAAATTAAAACAATATATGACCACCAAGCCACCACTACAAAAGATTCTCCAAGGAATCCTGCACACAGATAATGAAAGCAAATAAAACCATGAAAGGGCAGGCAATATTAAACCACAGGAGAAGAAAAGGCAAGAAAGTAAAGTAACATTATTTCAGCTACACATAATCAAATTCTTAATCAACAAAGACAACTACATGACACGGATTACCACGTACTTGTCCATACTAACACTGAATGTTAATGGACTGAATTCCCCCATCAAAAGACACTGACTGGCAAACTGGATTAAAAAGGAAGATCCAACAATCTGCTGCCTACAAGGAGACCCACCTCATCAACAGAAATAAGCACTGGCTGAAAGTGAAAGGCTGGAAGAAGATTTACCAAGCCAATGGTCCCCAAGAACAGGCAGGAGTAACAATACTTATCTTGGACAAAGTAGACTTCAAACCAACATTGATCAAACGAGATAAAAGAGGACACTCCATACTAATAAATGGGAAATAAACCAAAAGGGAATAACAATTATCAACCTATATGCACCCAACGTGAATGCACCCAATTTCATCAAACATACGATGAAGGACCTAAAAACATACATAAACTCCAAAACAGTGATAGTGGGAGACCTTAATACTCCCCTATCACCAATAGATAGGTCATGCACACAAAAAAATCAAAGAAACTCTAGAACTAAAGAACACCATAGATCAAATGGACCTAGCTGATATCTACAGAATATTTCATCCAACTTCTGCACAATACACATTCTTCCCAGCAGCCCATTTACCTTCTCAAAAATTGATTATATCTTAGGGCACAAAGCAAGCCTCAGCAAATATAAGAAAATAGAAATAATCCCATGCATTCTATCTGACCACAATGCATTAAAACTAGAAATCAACAACAAAAACAGCGGTAAAAAACCTGAAAAGAATTGGAAGCTAAAAAAACACATTGATGAATTGAACAAAAATGATGAATGGGTCACTGATGAAATAAAAGATGAAATTAAAAGGCTCCTGGAAGTTAATGAAAATGAAAATACAACCTACCAGAACCTATGGGACACAGTAAAAGCAGTCCTAAGAGGAAAGTTTATAGCCATGAGTGCATATAAAAAAAGGACAGAAAGATCTCAAATCAATGACCTAATTCTACAACTCAAACTCCTAGAAAAACAAGAACAAGCAAATCCCAAAACAAGCAGAAGGAAAGAAATAATTAAGATAAGGGCTGAAATCAATGAAATAGAAACCAAAAAAAAAAAAACATACAATAATCAATGAAACAAAAAGCTGGTTCTTTGAAAAAATAAATAAGATTGACAGACCCCTGGCAAACCTGACTAAAATGAGGAGAGAAAAAATCCAAATTTGGAAAATCAGAAACACAAAAGAGGAGATAACAACGAACACCACAGAAATCCAGGAAATCATCAGAGACTACTTTGAGAGCCTATACTATAATAAATTTGAAAATCTTGAAGAAATTGACAGATTTCTAGAAACTTACAACCACCCAAAACTTAACCAAGAAGATATCAATCACCTGAATAGATCTATAACACAAAAAGAAATTGAAGCAGCAATCAAGAGTCTCCCAAAAAAGAAAAGTCCAGGACTTGATGGATTCACTGCTGAATTCTATCAGGCATTTAAAGAAGAACTAATACCAACTCTCATTAAACTGTTCCATGAAATAGAAAAGGAAGCAACACTGCCTAACTCATTCTATGAAGCCAATATAATTTTCACCCCAAAACCAGACAAAGACACATCCAAAAAAGAAGAACTATAGGCCAATTTCCTTAATATCAATGCAGAAATCCTTAATAAAATAATGGCAAACCAATCCAACAACACATCAGAAAGATCATTCAGCATGACCAAGTCGGCTTCATCCCAGGAATGCAGGGATGGTTCAACATATGCAAATCTATAAATGTAATACAGCGCATAAATAGAAACAAAGGCAAAAACCACTTGATCATCTCAATAGTCGCAGAAAAAGCCTTCAACAAGATCCAAAACCACTTCATGATAAAAGCTCTAAGAAAACTAGGAATGGAAGGAATGTACCTCAACATTGTAAAGGCTATTTATGACAAACCTATAGCCACCATCATACTTAATGATGAAAAACAGAAACCATTTCCCCTAAAATCAGGAATGAGACTAGGGTGCCCACTATCCCCACTCCTATTCTACATAGTACTGGAATTCCTAGCCAGAGCAATTAGGCAAGAAGAAGAAATAAAAGGAATGCAAATAAGTAAAGAAACTGTCAAAATGTTTTTACTTGCAGATGATATGATCCTATACCTTAAAGACCCAGAAAACTGCACCCAAAAACTCTTAGTCACCATAAACAGCTACAGTAAGGTGGCAGGATACAAAATCAACCTACAAAAATCATTAGCTTTTCTATACACCAACAATGAACAACTGACAAGGAATATACGAAAACAATTCCATTCACAATAGCCTCAAAAAATTTTAATACCTAGGAGTAAATTTAAGAAAAGATGTGAATGAACTCTATAAGGAGAACTACAAAGTCCTGAAGAAAGAGATCAGGAAGATTACAGAAGATGGAAAGATCTCCCGTGCTCATTGATTAGTAGAATCAACATAGTAAAAATGGCTATACTATCAAAAGGAATGTACATGTTTAATGCAATTCCCATCAAAATCCCAATGACTTTCATCACAAAGATTGAAAAATCTACCATAAAGTTCATTTGGAAACACAAGATACTGAAAACAACCAAGACAATACTCAGAAAAAAAAGCAATGCTGGAGGTATCACAATACCTGACTTCAAACTACATTATAAAGGAATAGCAATAAAAACAGCATGGTACTGGCATAAAAACAGACCTGAAGACCAGTGGAACAGAATAGAAGATCCAGTATGAATACACACTACTATACCCAACTCATTTTTGACAAAGGTGCCAAAAACGTATGATGAAGGAAAGACAGCCTCTCCAACAAATGTTGTTGGGAAAAATGGTTATCCATCTGTAAGAAACTGAAACTAGATCCATGTCTATCACCCTGTACTAGCATCAACTCAAAATGGATCAAGGACATTAATATCAGACCTGAAACTCTGGAGGTACTAAAGGAAGGAGCAAGAAACACTGTGGGACTAGTAGGTATAGGCAAGGCCTGTCTCAATACAACCCCAGCAGTCCAGCAACTAACATAAATGATGGACAAATGGGACTTCATAAAATTAAAAAGCTTCTGCACAACAAAATAAATGGTCTCTAAACTGAAGAGACCACCCACGGAGTGGGAGAATGTATTTGCCATGTATATATCAGACAAGGTACTGATAACCAGAATATACAGGGAAATCAAGAAACAAAACTCTCCTAAAATTAATGAACCAAATAAAAAATGGGCAACTGAACTTAGTAGAACTTTCTCAAAAGAAGAAATTAAAATGGCAAAAAAACACATGAAAAAATGCTCTCCATCTCTAGCCATAAAGGAAATGCAAATCAAACTCCCACTAAGATTCCACCTCACCTATTAGAATAGCCATCATCAAAAACACCACCAGCAACATGTGTTGGCAAGGATGTGTGGAAAAAGGAACCCTAATCCACTGCTGGTGGGAATACAAGCTGGTACAATCACTCTGGAAAAAATTTTGGAGACTCCTTAAAAACCTAATCATAGACCTGCCATATGATCCAGCAATCCCACTCCTGGGGATATACCCAAAGAAATTCCACACAGATTACTCCAGAGGCACCTGCACACCCATGTTTATTGTGGTGGTATTCACAATAACCAAGTTATGGAAACAACCAAGATGCACTACTACTGATGAATGGATCAAGAAAATGTGGTACTTCTACACAATGGAATTTTATTCAGCCATGAAGAAGAATGAAATCTTATCATTTGCAGGTAAATGGATGGAACTAGAGAAAATCATTTTGAGTGAGGTCAGCCAAGCTCAGAAGACCAAAAATCATATGTTCTCCCTCATATGCAGACTTTAGATCTAGGCCAAATACAGCAATGTGCTTGGACTTGGATCACATGATAAGGGAGAGCACATTTTGTTGATATAGAAATAGGTAGAAAACCCAAAACATGAAAGCGTTTGATGTCCCCACTCCAGAGGAACTAATACAGAAACCTTAAAGCAACAGAGGTTATCATGAGAAGGGGATCAGCAACCAGGGTAAAGATCAACTAGAGATGAATTAACTTGGGTCATAACACGTGTACATGAAAGCACTGCTAGGAATATTTTTGTAGATCTATCCTCAACTCAACTAGAAAAAACACGTTGTCTTCCTTGTTAGGCTTGTCTCTTTTCTTCAACAAAACTACTGATAAAGGCAGAACATAACCTGCCTGGAACTGAGGGGGGAAGGGCTGAGAGGGTGGTGGAGGGGGACGGGGGTAGAAATGACACAAATGTATGCACACGTGAATAAAAAAAACTGAATATGAAATATTGGAACCTGTTAAAGAAGGGACCTGTGGTATAACAGGAGAAAAATGGAGGAGATGAATTAATTTAGGTATAATGTATGTATATATGGAAGTGTCAAAACAAATCCTCCTGCATAATTATCTTGCTTGTTTTGGAGTGCCATTTCCTTGGAATTTCTTTTTCCACCCACTCAGTTAACACGCAAACACACCTTTTTGCCAATGTAGTGTGTTTCCTGTAGACAACTAATGATTGGGTTTAGCTTTTTAATGCAATCTGCCTCTGTGTATTTTTTTTAGACTTCAGGACTTTATTCTCCAGTATGGAGGGCCACACTTTTGTCCACCCACACCCCAAACTTTAAAATTTTCATGACTTTGAGATCCTCTCACAGTCCTCTTCAGGACCTCCATGTGAGATTTTACAAATAGTTAAAACTAAGAAATTCCTACATGTTCTTCCCTTAAAGACACTGATACCATTATTTACTGAATTCACTTTTACACTGATACTAGAATTTATCATTAAACTAATTTAAGTTTGGTTGGTCCCTCTTACATGGCCTTGGTAAATATCTTCACTGTTATGTTGACTTCTGGCTCTTACTTTCTTAATGAACACAATGCCTCTGTGTATTTTAATAGAAGATGGGACTATTTCCACTCTGAATTTCTACTGAAAGGCATGTGGTAATTTCTGTCATTTTGCTGATTTTGAAATATTTGTTTCTTTCCTAATTCTCATTTTCTTATATACTCATATGATTATATATATCTTCTAGGAAAAGAGTTTGATGTACAAGTTGCTTGAGAAGGACTCAGAGTTCTTTGACCCACCTAGTGGCAATGAACCTCATCAGATCCATGGATCCTGACTCAATGCTTTCTTATATGAACCAGCAATTCAGCAACCAGAAGTTGACATTAGACTCAGGAAGTCATGTGTCTTGAAGTATTTGGGCTCAAAGCTTTCATTCCCATTACGTCTTTTGTAGGAATCCAGCTCCAACCTATCATTTGCATCTGTCAGGAAACATACACACAGCCAGGAGGTAGTTCTCAAAGACCAAGAAATCTGTCAGCCTCAGGTTCAGTGTTTTGTTTCTGCAGTGAACATTAAAAGGTAGACTTCTTCCTCTCTAGACAGGGTTTGCCCACCAATCACATGATTCTTAATTACCTGAGCAGTCTACGTCTTAAACTTCTTAGGGGGTACAGGTCAAATATTCTCCCTCCATGACCTCTTCTAGTGACCATCTCCCACTCAGACACTGGCCATATGTCCCAAGACAACTTAAGCCACATTTTCTCAAGTCCCTGGAGAAGCTCAGCCTCAAACACTTGAACCTCTATCAGGTTTCCAATGCTCTGAAAATTGTGGGGAGTGACAAAAATGTCTTACATTATATGAAGTATAACATTCTTTAGTATATTTTTTGGCCATTCATATTCCTTCTACTAAAAAGTAGCTCTTCCCATATTTTCCCCTTTTTGTATTTGTTTCTATGTTGATGGTAATGTGTTATTTTTTTTCTTTTAGGAGCAGAAGATTTTTTTCATAATAATTATGTTTTTGGTTTATCCATGAAATATAATGTGACAGATACTTATTGTTCATTTTTGTATCTGTTACATGTTTAGTGACATTTTCCAATTTTTACAAAGAAGATATTTCAAATGTAAAAACTTATATAAAAAATAGGAATGCCAATGTATAACCGTTACTTAAAATTAAGTGTATTTGCCTTTCACATTGCAGCCCTGGAATTTTGCCAGTGTTTCCTTAGTGTTGTGTATGTTAGAAATTGTAAAAGTTTTGCAAATATGACCTAAGCACTAACTAACCCTATAAAAATACCTATTCATTTTACAATATTATTAACTTAGCTTTAATAAATGAAAAGTTTAAATCATGTAGTGAATAAATAATATTTGTCAAAATCACACATCATGTAAAATACCTCTTCACATGGAGCATTAATGGACAAAATCCTATCTACTTTTTCCTTAGCAAAAAGGAGATTATAGTAATGCTTGGACAATCTTCTATAGAGTAAAAAATGAATAACAACAAATAGATTCAGCTTTGGAAAATGTTGCTTAAGATGTTTTGCTTATAAGAAAAGCAATTTTGTGTTTCTCTGACTTGTCTGATACTTGTTTCAGGCTGTTTTTCTATTATATAAATTATCAAAACTCTTATGTCAAGCCAGGAGCTTATGGCTCATCCCTGTAATCCCAGCCACTCAAGAGAGAAATGAGGAGGATTGTTTAGAAACCAGATTGGGCAAATAGTTCCTGAGACTGTATCTTAAAAAACCCTTCATAAAAATGTGCTGGTAGAGTGGCTCAAGGTGTAGGCCTGAGTTCAAATCATAGTACCAAAAAATCCAATATGAAAGAGATTTATAAATTTGATTTTAAAAACCTTCCAATTTTTTTGTGGTATGGGCGTGTGAATTCAGGGTTTCATGCTTGCTAGGCAGGTACAATACTGCTTGATTCATGCATGTAGCCCATTTTGCTCTGGTTATTTTGGAGAGAGGGACTCACTTTTCACCAGGACTTCGTGGACTGAGATCCTCATACCTTAATGCTTCCCATCATAACTTAGATAAGAGGTGAGCCTCATTGCCTCACTGCACCTAACTTTTGTTTTGCAGAACTAGGGCTTGAACTCAGGGCATTCACCTTGAGCCACTCCACTAGCCCTATTTTTGTAAAGGGTTTTTTGAGATATGGTATCCCAGAACTATTTGCCCAGCTAGCTAATAACCATGATTCCCTGATCTCTGCCTCTTGAGTAGATAGGATTACAGGCATGAGCCAATGGTGCCAGGCTTGCACCCAACTGTTTCATAGTGAGATGGTGTCTTGTTTCCATTTTTCAACAGGGGCTGGCTAGGAACTGCAATGTTCCTGATCTGTTGTGTAGCTAGAATGACAGGCATGTGGTAACATACCTACTATTGATTGAAAACTTTTTGCTTAGGCTAGTCTTGAACCATGATTCTTTTAATCTCAACTATGTTAACAGTTGTGAGCCACCACTGCTTGTTGGAAATTGGAAAATTCTTGAAGAATAATATCAAGAGGTGGATAACTCAACATAACAAGTTTCACTTTATAGTGCTTTAGTGTACAAAATATATTTAATTCCTAATTAATTATATTTCCTATTAAAATTGTTTCCATAGAAATTCTTATTTATCACTATAGAAGGAATAAAGATCAATTAAAACAATACTTTATATTTTCAATGTGTATGTCATTGCATTTTAGTTCTATGCCCAAATTCATGAGTCTGATGTTTCTGCCTTTAGGAATTTAAGAATGTTTACCAGGCAGATAAAAAATATATAAATATATATAATGTATAAATTCCTTTGTGTTTAAATATGGCTCAAATATGGATGATGGATGATGTTATACAAACTGTAGAATATTTTGACTTAAGATTTTAGAAATCAAAATTTGCATATTGAAACATTATATATTTTTAAATAAGTTTGTGTGTTTATCCCTATCAGGACTTGGCTAGGAATACAATATCATAGGCCAGGCCTATCCTGATGCTTGAACATGGGCTTATGCTCTTAAGAGACTTCTTCCTAATTTCTCCAAATTTCTCAAATTGGTGTAAGTCCTGGTATCATTCATGTACACTGAGACTAGAAGTCAGATTATGATAACCTGATAATTTATCAACTCTGACTTTCTGCTTTTGAAGATCAGCATCTTTAGAAAGAGCCTTCAAAAGTAAAAATAATAAAACAGTGACTTTGTTATATTAATGACTGGTTTTAATACTTTTCATTACATGATAAGATATGTGTTTATATCTGAAAGCATTTTCTTCCATACATTTCTATCTGCAGTTGGGTGAAAATAATTTGTCTCAGTGTTGCAGTGTTTATCAATCCCTCATCAGCAGACTCCTTAATTCTTGCATTCAACATGGAATAATCCAGGCAGGACAAATAGAAACAGTAAGAGAGGTAATAGTATTTATTGCAGTTGGGGTGGGACCAAAAGGTGGTGTGATCTCTATCTGCTAGGTAGGGTGGAAAGGCAGCAAGCAGACTTTTTAACCTGCCAATAATCAATGGGTGTGAAAAGACCAAGGGAGTCCCTGATTGTTAGCAAACTGTAAGCAGGGGACCTAGGGTTATAGGTCACTGTGCACATACATACACAGGCTAATTCACATGGGTGAAATATCCATAGATGATTTTGTGCCTAACTCTGCAATTACCAGAGAATTTACAATTGGAAAGGACCCTCGATGAATGCTAGAATTTTCAACTGAAAGAGAGTCTCAGAGGCACTGATGAAGAGAGTGTCTAATCTGAAATTCCTTAGGTTAAGTTGTATGCTGCCTACCTGAGTCCAAATAACTTCCCCTATTTCTAAACTGCCTCAACATCCTGCTGAGGGACAAGATCCTAAAAAGACTTTTCAGGAGGGTGTTGCTGAGGGATGCAGATCCATCTTCTGCATTTGCTTCAGAGCTGCCAATGGGCTGTAGACCCTGGCTAACAGGGAGATTGTTCCTCGTATGACTTTCCCTTGGGACTCATTTGGTAATATATCTTTGTCTAGACATATCAAGGTTGTTCATGGGAATCTTTTCTGCCTGTTCATCATGATCTGGACCAGAAAGGCTTTCATTCAGAAAAAGATAAACCTGATCTCAGTTTCCAACATAGCTGGGATGACAAGCACTCACCACTGGTACTTAGGTTGTATTTTAACTTTAACATAGTAATAAGTATCTATATTGTATTTAAAGTTACAGGATTTTACCTATGAAGCATATCTTAACTTTACAGAGGAGGAAAGGAAAAGTCAAAGAGAATATGTATTTTTTTCTAGGTTACATAGTGAATGAAGAATGAAAATAGGATTGAAGTCAAGTCCATCTGGTGGAAGTATACATACTTTTTAATGTATCTCAGTGTTAGCTCTGTCTCATTGCATAGCATATTTAAAGAGAATGCCTAATAAACTTTTTCTCAGTACCTAAGTCAGTTTTTCTGTGGCAGTATCTCAGGAAACATTATTATGAATATTTCCCCTTGGAACATGTTTTGGCTCTTTTACAGATATTGTGACAGATTATCTTAGCCTGAGGGACTTAATAAACAACAGAAATTTACTTCTCATAGGTCTAGAGTCTGAAAAATCTAAGATCAAGTTACTACCACTATCTTGTAAGGGCCTACTTCCACATAGGTGGTGACTTCTAGCCATGTCTTGACATAGTAGAAGGTGCAAAGCAACTTGTTGATAAGGAGATTAATTACATTCTGAAGAAGCCACCTTTTTGACCTAATCTTCTTCAAAATTTCCACCTCCCCTTAGGGATTAGAATTTCAAAATTGTGAATTTTGGGGAAGCACAAAGAGCAAACTTTAGCAGGTTATAAATTCAAAGCATACTGAATGTTTTGTGGTCTAAATGTTGACTTTATCCTTATCAATAATTAATTGATGAACTATGTAAAATCTTTTGACAGACAACTCAAAGAATGATTTATTTCAAGGTATCATCAACATTCCTTTCCCTAGGGAGAAATATTTCTTACCTTGATTAAGATAAAAATGGGTGACGGTATGGCAAAATTTTACTTCTTTTTTGAGACTCAGATCAATAAACCATTGAGAAATTACTCTGTTTCTAGCTTTGGAGTCTCAGAATTGCTGGATTAGAGAATGGTGCTCTTATTTCTGTGTACAGGAAGCAAGAAAACAGAGAAGTAAAGCTGTAGTGATGGATTTTTTGTTCAGCAGAAGGCAACTTATGTACTTTGGATGTAGATTGTGTCTAAATGGTTCATGTACTGAAAGATCAGTTCCCAGAGGGCTGGTATTGAGGGGCTGGAACCTTAAAGAGGTAGAATCTAGTGTAAGGATATTGGGCAATTAGGGATTGAGGTCTAGTGTAGTTATTATCAGGGATTAATGGCATTCTGATGAGACTCTGATTATTTCCTGTGAGAGTGAGCAGTTGCAAAAGAGTGTGCCTAGCCCACTAAATACCTCTAACTTTCTGTCTTACCATGTGGTGTTTTTTCAGATAATCCTGTCATGATGTCATGTTTCATGTTGTGAAAAAGCTTCACCAAAGTTCAACAGATGCTGATATCATTCTCTTAACCTCCATAACTGGGCTAAACAAACCTCTTTAAATAATGTTTCCAGCTTCAGGTACATTGTTATAGTAAGAGAAACTGTACCGAGACAGTGACTATACAATTGAGTTCTAACTTACTCCAAGTCCATACACTGATGGAATAAGTCAGGTAGCCAAAGCCAGAAACACATAATTCTTATTCCTCTGAATCTTTTTAATACCTCCTGCATGGTAAAATCAAATGAAGCACTTTAAACATGAGGAGCTTATAAAGTAAATGTTAGACAGTGTGGGAGTGCTTGGACAAAGAAGAAAAAAACTTGTAAAAGACATGATGTCAATGACCTTCAGCAGGTCAGGTCCACAGTTTCATAAACTTCTGAAACAATATTATTTCTGTAGGAACAATAAAAGGTGTCTCTGTTGTTGTTTTTTGTGTGTAGTGCTGGAAATTGAAACTAGGGCATGCAGGAGTAAGGTCTACTTTTAATAGTACAAGATTCACATCTGCAGATTCAAACAACTGGAAATAGAAAATATTTTTTCAAAAAGTCCATCTATATCAAACATGCACAGCCTTTTGTCTCATCATTATTCCTTAAATAATACAGGAAAACAACTATTTCCATAATATTTACCTCATATTAGGCATCATAAGTCATAAGAGATGTTCTAATGTATGCAAGAGGATGTACATAAGTTCTATGAAACTGCTACACTGTTTAATGTAATGACCTTGATCATCTGCAGATATTGCTATCTTCAAGGGTCCTGGAAATCATCCCCTACTGATATCAAAGGGTGAGTATGTTTAGTTTATCTGTGGCTCAAGTAGTTAAGATAGAAATGATTTCTTAAATTATATTCCAAAAAGACAAAATGTAATTGCCCTGTCCTTTTTCTCCTCAGCAGTTGTTATTATTTTTTTCAATATTGGTCCAGAAATTTATTCAGGAAATAATTTTAATGCCCTGTTTTTCCAGGTGCCCAGAGAAGAAGGCTCTGGCTTGTAAGAGTTGAGTCATCTGTACTTGGCACAGTATAAATGTTCAAATGATTTGTTAAAAAAACAAATACATAAAAAGAAAGTATCCAGAGTTTATAATGCTTTCCTGGTGTATTAGTGATAGTATTTACCCTCTTCTCATTTACACATTAGAATGCACTCCTACCTTTAGTTATTCTTTCATACCTTCAGTCCTTACTATACAGCAAGGACTATGCTAATGACTAGAACAGGTCTCATGGGACATGTTTCACCAGAGAATGAAACAAACATTTTCTCTGCTGTCACAGAGCAGCAGAGGAAAACTGACCATAAAACAAGCAATGCCAGCACTATCCACATTTGGGGCCTGGGAGTGCCAGACTGTGGGGACAGCATTAGACAGGCCATGAGGTATGAAAAGAGTGTGGTATATTTAAGATAAATATGGAAATCTGGTACTCATATGTCAGTACCTTCATGATCTTTGTGAACTAGAAAGTTTCCTTCTAGATAAATGGAATAGGCATTGGAAAAAGAGTAAGTTATAACAATTCTTCTGTCATTAGAAATGTATGAACTTGTTTTGAAGCTCTTTTGTTTATCTGAGCAATAGGTTCCCTATGTGTGCAATGGCAAAACTATGTGTGTTTTACGGTTACTGGCAGGCATTTTCCATGTGTTTATCACATAAGCTTATCACAGTTGTACACTAGATTATAGTCTCCCTGTCACATGTCTAGATGATTAGGGATGTAGTCAGCTTATATTTCCCAAAGGCATATCAGCCTTAATTATGCTTTATCTGCATTGCTTTATCTGGTATTCTAGGTTCTTGTATTTCTTTGTATGATCAGGAGTGGCAGTGATCATACCAGAATGAAACCAAGCTCTATCCTGAAAGATTTGTCAGTGACAGACATGTTTATAGGTTCCAGCCTGGTTCCCTGGTGGTTATTGACTCTGTAAGATAGGACATTAAACAACTTGACCTTTTTTTCCCCATATTCTACTTTGAGGTCACTTTAAAGCCTGGCTTTGTGTTTTTGCCAATTCAGGATTTCTCCTGTAGACATACTTCAATAACCTCAACTCTGTAATCAGTTCCATTTCTCCTTAAGTCTGTCAGGCTCTCCCAAAGGGCAGGGACATATTTGTAAAATCTTTGTATGACTCACCTCATAACTGATGATCACATAACTGTGTCACTTATGTCACTTGTGATCCTCATGTTCTGGTTTTAAAAATCACAATTATTTGAGCTTATATCAACCTCAGAGACAAAACCCAGAACTTTACATGTATCCCTCTGGGGGTGTGTTATAGGGATATATCTGTTATTATTATATAAGCAAGTATCATCATTCTGTGACTTTTGTTACTTTCCCATTGGTTAATTTCCCTGAATTGAGAGAACCTCCTCCTTTGGAGTCATAAGATATAAATGAGCACATCTCTAGGGCTTTGTTCCAATGAAATAGATAAGCATCTTCTCACTGGGTTTAACTGGCCATTTATTTCACTTTATTCTGTGCTTGTTCTCAAAGGTGTTAGATTTTTGTGGGCTCATGTACCTTGAGCACCCAAGTGATCAAAAGAATATCATTGCAGACAAGCAGTGGAACAGAAGTTCCATGGGATCATAGAATTGTCCATAACTACTTGAATCTTTACTGGAAGGGTCATTTGAGGGGCACATTTGTTATCTTTTGGGAGGAGGCTCCAAGAGACAATATATAAGATGATGATATTCCAGATGGAAGGGACTATATTTTCTAAGTACTAGTTGTGCTAACTTGGAAAGTTGATTGTGTTATTATTGTATGTTTGCATGAGTTCTGTCATCTTTCTGTCTCCACCAACAATGAGCTTTCCTAAGCTAATCATTGTGGTACCATATTAGAAGATGTGGCCATGTCAGAAGATAGAAATGGCAGATAAGATGTGGTGGTGTCTCAGGGTGCTGTGCCTGCATTCTAGCACTGTGTTGGACCCTGTCCTTCAGACCTGTGCTCCCCAAGGTCCCTTGAACCAAGGAGACAGGTACACAGCATGTAATGGAGACATGAATATGAAGTGAGCATGATACATTTCTCTGATCCTTTCAGCCCCCAACACTGGGTTCCTCTGCCTCAGATGCTAGGAGAAGTAATGAGTGAATAAGAAACTTCAGGCTTTCTTGCTGCCTTGTCTTTCTCACTTTCCTCAACCTTTATACATACCCCTCTGGATTGTTCTGATTATAGGAAAATCAACAGACTTTCAGGTTCCACATCAATAAGACCACATACATTATTCTTCCTGACTCACATGTGGAAATACACTCAAAAACAAAGTTTGTCCCAGGAGAGAAGAGCAGTCTCTTTTTCAAAGAACATCATCCAGTCACAAACTTAGCAAATGTTATTGGGTATGGACTGTGGCCAATTTCTGGAGCCCCAGAGTTGCACATACTAGGCCATTGGTGTCTTGGAATTCTCTTGTAGACGCAGAAAGTGATTTGATTGAATAGGTATGTTATGGGGTCATCAGTTACATGGGACATGCTCTCTGAAGGTCCCTGCTTGGGTTGATGTTCTGCTCTTGCAGATTTGATGTGTTAATCTTTGAGCAGGGTTCATGGCATTTTTCATCTTGCACATTCCCCTGAAATCACAAGGTCAGTCCTAGAGGAAGACAGTGGAGTGCTAGTAAAGATTTAACAGC
Source organism: Castor canadensis (assembly GCF_047511655.1). Taxonomy (NCBI): domain Eukaryota; kingdom Metazoa; phylum Chordata; class Mammalia; order Rodentia; family Castoridae; genus Castor; species Castor canadensis. The sequence continues at coordinate 54,555,325 of NC_133401.1, read as the reverse complement.
CATAAATAGCTCCATTGGAGGCATTTGACCATTGCCATGGTGAAGGAGTCCCACCATGGAAAACTTCAGGACATGGGTATGAACTCTGGACCATAGATAGTGCTGAGAGAAAGACAGATGTGACCATCTGGAGCCTATACAAGCAGACACTAGCATAGCTATCCAGAAGTTGTGCAGTCAACATACAGGGTGATGCAAAAATACATCATAAATACTGTATCTATTTGAGATTCCAAATGCACCTGATACTAAACACAGTATATAGGTACAGTGGGTGTGGTGGCTCATACCTCTGATCAGAGCCACTCAGGCAACTGAGGTCATGGGGATTGCATTTGGAAGCAATCTCAGGAAAATAATCTGTGAGACCTCAGCTCTTAAACAATCAGGACAAAATATACTCAAGGTGTGACTCAAGAGGGGGAGCACCTGTTTTGCAAGCTCAAAGCCCAAAGTTCAAATCCCAGTACTGTCAAAAAATAACACATAAACAAAATCAACTTCACCTTTCTTTAAAGAATATTGACCACTGTGGGCAAAGACTCCAGATGCACAAGTCTGTATCACATCCATATCCAGATGGATTGTTTTACCCCACCCAATCCCCCTTAATTCAGAGGGATGGAAGAACTCTATCCCTGCCAAACAGGCCTGACTAGGCAAGATATTCCAATTCAACCCACTGGACACTCTTTCTGTAAACTCAATTGTCACATACTCCACTATCCCAGGCTTTGATTCACTGTTGAACCCCAGATGTGCTGAGTTAAAGGATCAGATCTCTGGGCTCCAGAATCTTAGATTCTAGTTATTCCTGTGAGTCCTCTCCAACACCATGTACTTGTCCTTGACTTAGGTCAACATATAAACAGAACAGCCCGTCATGCAGATAGTGCAAAGAAGGGGGCTTCAGTGTAGCTAATCAAAGTATTCAGTATAATTCAGAAATGTCCAATCCACACACTTCTCTTTTCCAAACTTCACAGTATACAAGGAAAGGAATGAAGCATCTAGATACACATGAGCATGCTATTTTGGATTCTGTGGTCACCCACAAATGTAGGTCCTTCTTCGGACAAGGCCCATATCATGATATCGATTAGCAGCTGATGGCTCATAGCTCAGAACATTGGGGAAAACTGCCCGTTCATGAGGTCTGCCTTGGAATTAGCAAGGTTATATTTATTTTTTTTCATTATTTTACAGGGAGTAAATTGTGACATTTACACAAATTCTTACAGGATATCATATTTGAATTCACCCCTTCCATCATTCTCCTTTATGCCCTTCCCCCTCCCATTCCTGGAATAGTTTCACAACTAGTCTCATTTTTTCATTTACATACATGTATACACAATATTTGCACCATATTCACCCTCTAGCTACACAGGGACTTTCCTTGTGGCAACTAAGTTTCCTTAGTCCCCTTCTTCTGGTGATTTCAACACTTTTAAAAATTCTATATTTATTCCTGTATAGGAAGTACATCAAACATATTCACCTTCTTAACCTCTTTCTTTTACTCTCCTTGACTTGTATGTGACCTACCCTGAGCATAACTTGCTATTTATAATATTCTTTGTGTATGTATTAGGTTTAGATCCCACCTATGTGAGAAAACATGTAGCCCTTCACTTTCTGAACCTGAATGTGAACTTCACTTAAGTTGATGTTCTCCACTTTCATCTATTAATCTGCAAATGACAAAATTTCATTTTTTTCTGGATGAATAAAATTGTATTGTATATAAATGCCACATTTTCTTAATCCATTCATCAGTAGTGGCGCAATTTTGTTGTTTCCATAGCTTAGCTGTGATGAATAATGCTGTCAAAAACATGGTGTCCAGGTTCTTTTAGTGTGACCTACCTTACATTACTTTAAGTATATCCTATGAGTGGTATTGCTTGATCAGATGGCAGTTCTATTTTTGCTCTTTTGTAGAGTCTCCATAATGTTTTCCATAGTGGTTATACTAATTTACATTCCCACCATGAGGGTACGATGGCTCCTTTTTCCCCCTGCTAGCATCCTTGCCAGCATTTTCTGTTTTGTTTTTTTGGGCAATAAAAATAATAGTAAAGTTTAAAAGGACAGAAATTTACTGTAACTAGATGAAAGTGGGGAAAAATGGAATAGAGAGAAACATTTCCTTCCCCCAATGCAGGAAATGGAATTAGACACTCCAAAATTTATTTTTGTTTGTGTTTTTGATGATACCCATTCTAACAGGAGTAAGGCAGAATCTTAAGTGGTTTTGATTTGCAGTACCTTTTACAGCAAGTGATGTTGAGCATTTCTTTATGTGTTTTGTAGAAATTTTGGACAACAAAAAATATGGTCAAGAGATTGAAGATGCATTCCACAGAATCAGAGAAAATCTCTGCCAGCTATACAACTGATAAATGATTAATAATGAGAATCTACAGGGAGCTCAAAAGATTAAACTCCCCAAAGATCAATGACCCAATGAAGAAATTGGGAAAAGAAATGCACATAGCTTTTCACAGGAGAAAGTCCAAAATGTCTAGAAAACAAATAAAGAAATGCTCAACATCAATCTCTGTTATGAATGTAATTGGAATTTGAATGAGAATTTCATAAACATGTAGATTGCTATTGATTGTATAGCCATTTTCACAATATTGATTCTTTCAATACTTGAGCATTGGAGATGTTTCCATCTTCTGTAATCTTCAATTTCTTTATTCAATGGTTTATAAATTTCATTGTAGAGGTGTTTCACTTCCTTTGTGAAGTTTACGCTTAGGTATTTTTGAAGTTACTCTAAGTGGAATTTTTAATGTATTACTATGTTGCTTCTCATTATATTTGCTGTTGGTATATAGAAAAGATACTGGGTTTGTATCCTGCTACTTGGTTGAAACTGTTTATGTTGTCTAGGAGTTTTTTGGTGGAGTTGTTCAACCCTTTACATGTAAGATTATGTCACCTGCAAGTAGGGATAGCTTGACTTCTTCCTTTACTATTTGAATTCCTTTTGTTTCTTCTTCCTGTCTTATTGGTCTAGCTAGGAATTCTAAGACTATGTTAAATAAGAGTGGAGAGGATGCACACCCTTGTCTTATTCCTGACTTTAGGGGACATAGTTTTTTTTTTTTTTTCCTCATTTAGTATGACTTTGGCTACAGATTTGTTATATATAGCCTTTTATTATATTGTGATACATTCATTCTATTCCTACTTTAATCAGAGATTTTATCATTAATGGCTACTATATTTTGGGGAAAGTTTTTTAGTATCTATCAAGATGTTCATTTGGTTTTTTGTCATTGCTTCTCTTGATATGCTGTATTATATTTAATGATTTGCATATGCAGAAACATCCCTGCATTCCTGGGGTAATATCAGCTTGACAATGGTTTATCATCTTCTTGATATGTTGTTGAATTAGGATTGTCAGTATTTTATTAAGGATTTTTGCTTCTAAGTTTATGAAAGAAATTGACCTACTATTCTCCACTTTGTTGTGTCCTTGGCAGATTCTGGGATAAGTATAATACTGTCTTCATAGAATGATTTGTTACTTTTCCTGCCCTTTGTATCATGGAAAACTTTGAGGAGTGTTGATATTATTTTGTATTTAAAAGTCTGGTAGAGGACCTAAAATGGCAACTGGGACAAAGCAGCAGACTGCATGACCTTCATGAATTAGGGACTTTGCTCAGATACTGGAGGCACACTTGGCTGAGGTAAAGCACCAGGGAGAGCTGAAACTTCAGCACTCTGAACTCCTAGCTCATGGAAGCCTGCTCCATGCCATGATCTACTGAAAGAACAGCCAGCCCACCAAGTCCCCACCCAATAGGCCTGTGGAGCCACCGCTCTGCTCTGCTGAGATCCCCACCCTTCAGCCCCACCAAGCTCCAGCTCCATGGTTGCCCACTGGATCCCCATGGCAATGGGCTCCCAGCCCTTGGGCCAAACCAGGCCTCAGCTCCATGGGGGCCCACTGAATCTCCATTCCACTGGGCTCCCACCACATCTCTGCTCTGCAGGCCCCACTTCACATGCCAACCAGGTGCCGCAATGCAGGCCCACACAGCCACTGCTCCACATGCTCCCACGATGCATATCTGCCACATCTCTGCTCCACTGGGCCCCCGCCCTGCAGGCTCGCCACTTCCCCACTCTGCAGTCTTGCTAGATAGTCACTCCAAAATGCCCCCACATAGCAGGCCCACAACAGGAGGGCTCAAAACCTGCCTAAGAGACACAGATAGACAGAACTGGATGCTAAAGGAGAAACATAAGAACAACTAAGACTGTAATTCTACTGTTCCATAATCAGTGATTTTTTTTTGCCTCTCTTGAAGGGTTTATGTCTGGTTTGCTGTTTGATTGTCCACCATCTCTCCCATTTTTTCTTTATTTTATCTTTTTCTTTCTCTTTTTTCTCTTTCTTTCTTGGTTTTCTTAGTATTACTATTGTAACTCAGCTAATACTAAATCACACATAGTCCAGGGACAGAAATGGTACCTAGTGGAAATAAGAGAAGATGAAAAAGGAATGGAAACCGTTCTCCCCCAAATATAAATTAGTACAGGATTCAGAGGGAAATGAAGAGAACGGATACCTAGATCCAGACTCCAACAAAACAAAGATAAACTATACCAAGGAACACAATAAGGCCCACAAGAACACTCTGAAAGAAGAAATCCTATAAGTAATTAATGAGAATTTCATAGAGATGTTATTAGATATGGTCAACCAAACAATAAAGGAGGCACTCGAGAAATTCCAAGAGAACAAAAACAAAGAATAAGAGAAAGCACAAAAACAATTAAATGAAATCATAGGAGCACTAAAGAAACACCAGACTGCAACAGAGAACACCATAAAGAGAGAGATAAATGAATTAAGGGTAAAAATAGACATTAAAGAGGAAGTGACCCATAATATGGAAATCCTCAGAAAAAAGAATGAAACAGAAATACAAAACAAAATGGAAGGTCATTCCACCAGAATAGAATAAACAGAAGACAGAATCTCAGAATGTGAAGATGAAATGGCAATTAAAGGAAAAACTGAAGAACTATTAGTCAAAAAATTCAAGACCTGTGAATAGAATATGCAAAAACTCACTGACTCCATCAAAAGACCAAACCTGAGAATCATGAGCATTGAAGAAAGAGAAGAGGTGCAAGCAAAAGGAATGCATAACATTTTCAACAAAATTATAACAGAAAATTTCCCCAATATAGAGAAAATTATGCCCATTCAGGTACAGGAAGCCTCCAGAAACACCAAACAGACTTGACCAAAATAGAACTACCCCATGACATATTATCATTAAAACAACAAGAACAGAGACTGGAGAAAGAAAATTGAAGGCTGTAAGAGAGAAAAAACAAATAACATACAAAGGTAAAAACCATCAAAATCACAGCAGATTTCTCAATGGAAACCTTAAAAGCAAGAAGAGCATGGATTGAGATTCCCTGGGCACTAAATGAAAATAACTTCAATCCTAGGATACTTTACCCAGCAAAACTATATTCAAAATAGATGGAGCAATAAAAGTCTTCCATGATAAGCAGAAACTAAAACAATATATGACCACCAAGCCACCACTACAAAAGATTCTCCAAGGAATTCTGCACACAGAAAGTGAAAGCAAACAAAACCATGAAAAAGTAGGCAATACCAAACCACAGAGAAGAAAAGGTAAGAAAGTAGAGAGTAACATTGATTTAGCTGCACACAATCAAACCCTTAAACAACAAAGACAACTAAATGACAGGAATCACCACATACCTATCAATACTAACACTGAATGTTAATGGACTTAATTTCCCCATCAAAAGACACTGATTAGCAAACTGGATTATAAAGGAATATACAACAATCTGCTGCCTATGGGTGAACCAACTCTTTGACAGAAGTAAGCACTGGCTAATAGTGAAAAGATGGAAGAAGATTTACCAAGCCAATGGACCCTGAAAACAGGTAGTGGTAGCAACAGTTATCTCAGACAAAGTAGACTTCTAACTTACAATGATCAAACAAGATAAAGAAGGACACTCCATACTAATAAAAGGGGAAATACAATTATCAAAAAGGAGATAACAATTATCAACCTATATGCACCCAAAGTCAATGCACCCAATTTCATCAAACATACTCTGAAGCATTAAAGACATATATAAACTCCAACACAGTGGTATTGGGAGTCTAATACCCACCTATCACCAATACATAAGTCACCCAAACAAAAAAATCAATAAATAAATCCTAGAACTAAATCACACCATAGATCAAATGGATCTAACTGATGTCTACAGAATATTTCATCCAACTTCTGCACAATATACATTCTTCTTAGCAGCTCATGGAACCCTCTCCAAAATTGATCATATTTTAGGGCACAAAGCAAGCCTCAGAAAATATAAGAAAATATAAATAATCTCATGCATTCCATCTGACAATACATTAAAACTAGAAATCAACAATAAAAACAGCAATAGAAAACATGCAAACAATTGGAAGCTGAACAACACATTGCTCAATGACCAATGGGTCATTGATGAAATACAAGAGGAAATTAAAAGTTTCCTGGAAGTTAAGGAAAATAAAAATACAACTTACCAGAACCTATGGGACACAGCAAAGGCAGTCCTAAGAGGAATGTTTATAGTTATGAATGTATATATTAAAAGGTCAGAAAGATCTCAGATCAATGATCTAATACTACAGCTCAAACTCCTAGAAAAATAGGAACAAGTAAATCCCAAAAAAAAGCAGAAAGAGAGAACTAATTAAAATAAGGGCTGAATCAATAAAATAGAAACAAACAACACAACAAAAACCATACAAACAATCAATGAAACAAAAAGCTGGTTCATTGAGAAAATAAATACGATGGACAGATTCCTGCAAACCTAACTAAAATGAGAAGAAAAAAACCCAAATTTGGAAAATCAGAAATCCAAAAGGGTAGATAACAACAAACACCACAGAAATCCAGGAAATCATCAGAGACTACTTCAAGAGGCTACCCTCTAATAAATTGGAAAAATTTGAAGAAACGGACAGATTTCTAGAAACATACAGCCATCCAAATCTGAACCAAGTGGATATAAATCATCTGAATAGAACCAAAATACTTAAAGAAATTAAAGCAGTAATTATGAGTCCCCCAAAAAACAAAAGTCCAGGACCTGATGGATTCATTGCTGAATTCTTTCAGACATTCAAAGAAGAACTAATACCAAACCTCCTTAAACTGTTCCATGAACTAGAAAGGGAAGGAGCACTGTCTAACTCATTTTATGAAGCCAATATTACTCTCATCCCACAACCAGACCAAGACACCTCCAAAAAGGACAACTACAGGCCAATTTCCTTAATGAATATCCTCAATGAATATTGAGGATGCAAAAATCCTCAATAAAATAATGGCAAACCAAATCCAACAACACATCAGAAAGATCATTCACCATGTCCAAGTCAGCTTCATCCCAGTGATGTAGGGATGGTTCAACATATGCAAATCTATAAATGCAATACAGCACATCAACAGAAGAAAAGACATACCACTTGATCATCTCAATATATGCAAAAAAAGCCTTTGACAAGATCCAATGCCACTTCATGATAAAAGTTCTAAGAAAACAAGGAATAGAAGAGATGGACCTCAACATTGTAAAGGCTGTATATGACAAACGTATAGCCAGCATTATACTTAATGGTGGAAACTGAAACCATTTCCCCTGAAATCAGGAATGAGAAAAAGGTGCCCACTATTGCCACTCCTATTCAACATAGCACTGGAATTCCTAGCCAGAGCAATGGGCAAGAAAAAGAAATAAAAGGAATACGAATAGGTAAAGAAACTGTCAAAATATTCCTATTATGAGACGATATGCTGCTATAGCTTAAAGACCCAAAAAACTCTACCGAAGAACTTTTAGACACCATAAACAGCTGTAGCAAGGTGGCAGGATACAAAATCAACTTACAAAAATCATTAGTTTTTCTATACACCACCAACAAACAAACAGAAGGAATATATGGAAACAATTACATTCACAATACCTCAAAAAATCAAGTACCTAGGAGTAAACTTAACAAAGTATGTGAATGACCTTTACAAGGAGAATTACAAACTCCTGTAGAAAGAGATCAAGGAAGACTACAAAAGATTGAAAGGTCTCCCATGCTCATGGATTGGTAGAATCAACATAGTAAAAATGGTTGTACTACCAAAAGCAATCTACATGTTTAATGCAATTTCCATAAAAAACCTAATGACATTCATCACAGAGATTTAAAAATCTACCCTAAAGTTCATTTGGAAACAAAAGAGACCGTGAATAGCCAAGGCAATACTCAGTAAAAAGAGCAATGCTGGAGGTATCACAATACCTGACTTCAAACTATATTACAAAGCAATAGCAATAAAAACAGCATGGTACTGGCACAAAAACAGACATGAAGACCAGTGGAATAGAATAAAGGACCAGGATATAAATCCACATAACTATACTCACCTCACTTTTGACAAATGTGCAAAATTTTACAATGGAGAAAAGACAGCCTCTTCAATGAATGTTGCTGGGAAAAAGTGGTTCTCTGTCTGCAAGAAACTGAAGCTAGATCCATGCCTATCACCCTGTACTAGTATCAACTCAATATGGATCAAGGACCTTAATATCAGACCCAAAACTCTGAAGTCAGTACAGGAAGGAGCAGGAAAGACTGGAACTAATAGGTATAGGAAAGGACTTCCTCAATAGAACCCCAGTAGCTCAGCAACTAAGAGAAAGAATTGACAAATGGGACTTCATAAAATTAAAAAGCTTCTGCAAAACAAAAGAAATGGTCTCTAAACTGAAGAGAGGACCCACAGAGTGGGAGAAAATATTTGCCAGCTATACATCAAACAAAGGATGAGTAATCAGAATGTACAAGGAACTTCAGAAACTAAACTCTCCTAAAATCAATGAACCAATTAAGAAATGGTCAACTGAACTAAACAGAACTTTCTCAAAAGAAGAAATTCAAATGGCCAAAAAACACATGAAAAAATGCTCATCATCTCTGGCCATAAAGGAAATGCAACTCAAAACCACACTAAGATTCCACCTCACTCCTGTTAGAATAGCCATCATCCAAAACACCACCAACAACAAGTGTTGGCAATGATATGGAAAAAAAAACACTAATCCACTGCTGGTGGGAATGTAAGCTGTTGCAATCACTCTGGAAAAAGATGTGGAGACTTCTTAAAAATCTAAACATAGATCTGCCATATGATCCAGCAATCCCACTCCTAGGGATATACCCAAAGGAATGCAACACAGGTTACTGCAGAGGCACCTGCACAACCATATTTATTGCAGTGCTATTCACAATTACCAACTTATAAACAACCAGGATGCCCCACTGCTGATGAATGGATCAAAAAAAATGTGGTATTTATACACAATGGAATTTTATTCAGCCATGAGGAAGACTGAAATCTTATCATTTGCAAGTAAATGGATGGAACTGGAGAACATCATTCTGAGCAAAGTTAGCCAGGCTCAGAAGATAAAACATTGTATGTTTTCCATCATATATGGACTTTAGATCTAGGGCAAATGCAGCAATGTGGTTGAACTTGGATCACAAGACAAGGGGAGAGCACATACGGGAGATACAGGAATAGGTAGAAAACCAAAAACATGAAAGCATTTGATGTCTCCACTCCAGAGGAACTAATACAGAAATCTTAAAAAGACAAAGGTTAACATGAGGAGTAGATCAGGAACCAGTGTAAAGCTCTTTTGGAGATCAATCAACTTGGTTTTAACACATTTGTTCATGAAAGCAATGCTAAGAATCTGTTTGTATAGCTATCCTTAACTAGCAAAAACACTTTGTCTCCCTTATTCTTTTGTCTTCTCTTCAACAAAATTAGGAAGCTAAGGGGAGAAGGGGGAAGAGGTTTGGGGAAGTGGGCTGGGGGAAGAAATGAGCCAAACAATGTATGCACATGTGAATAAATGAGTAATAAAAAACTTTTAAGAAAAGTAAATTAAAAATTGATGGTTAAATGTGCACATGGGATGTAAGTTTTATTTTGAACTTGTTTCTTCCTTTGGTTTTCTGCTTGTTTCCTAACAATTAAAAGCCTTTGTTTTTGGTAAAAATAAATAAATAAATAAATAAAAGTCTGGTAGATTCAGCAAGGATTCTGATTCTCTGATTTTCTTTTGGGGGGAGATTCTATAACTGTGTTAGTGTCTATCTGTGTTTTTAATTTCAGTCTTGCAAGTTTGATGAAGTTGGGTGTATATATTGTGCATACGTAAGTCAACAATTGTTATTTCCTCTTTATGTATTGCTCCTTTTATTAGCATAGAGTGACCTTCTTTATCTCTTCTGGCAAATTTGTTTGAAATCTCCTTTATCTGATTTAAATATAGTTACTATTGCTCATTTTATGGGCCATTAGCTTATTGAAACTTTTCCCACCCTTTCAGGCTATGCCAATGTTTCTGTCTGTAGGTTGAGATTTTGGTAAAGAACAAAATGTGAAGATTTGCTTTATAATCTTCTTTTGTGAAAATTGATGTCTTTTGATGGGGGTGATGAGGCCATTAACATTCAGTATTAATATTTAAATTTAGTAATTCCTGTTATTTAGTTGTTTTTGTTCTGTGAGGGGTTGTGTGTACACAGTTCATTCTATGCTCCTTTCTCTTATTTGTCTTCTCTTCCCTTGAGATTTAATACTTTCCATCCTTTCATGGCTATGTTTATTTTCATCTTCTTGTGTAGGATTCATTTGAGGATTGTCTGGACTATTGCTTTAGTGTTGTTTTAGTGTTTGCTTACCATGGAAGATTTTTATTTCTCCTTCAGTTTTGAATGATAGCTTTGCTGTCTGGAGTATTCTAGGCTTAAAATTGTTTTTTCCAGTGCCAAAAATACCTCACTCCATGCTTTTCTTGTTTTCAAGGTTTCTGTTGAAGAATTTGCTCCTATTTTGATGGGTGTACCTTTATATGTTATTTGACATTTTTTTCTCTTACACCCTTCAATATTCTTTCCTTAACCTCTTTGCTAAATTGTTTTAACTATAAAATGCTTTGGATAGGCTCTATTTTGGTCATGTCTTTTGGGTGTCCTGGAGGATTCTTGTACCTGGATGGCACCTCTTTATCAAGATTTGGTAAGTTTTCTGCTATTAGTTTTTTAAATATATTTCTTATACCTTTGGCTTATACCTATTGTCCTTTTTCAGTGCCCATGATTCTAAAGTTTGTCCCTTTGATGCAGCCACAGAATTCTTGCACATTCCTTTCACAGCTTTTCAGTCTTTTGTCTAAATATTATGTACTTTTTTTTCCTCCAATAGGCATTTTATTTTCAAGGCCCGAAATTCTATCTTCCACTTGTTTTAGTGTGTTGGAATGGCTTTCAACAGCATGTTTTATTTGACTTAAGGACCTTTTTGTTTCCAGGGTTTCTATTTGATTCTTTGTTTGAGACTTTTCATATCTTTATTAAGCTCCCATTTTGCATCATGTACCGCCTTCTTTATTTCATTAATCTGTTGTTTTATCATTTCCTCATTTCATTTTGAAGTTTATTGAAATCCTCTTTGATTTCATTTGATTGTTTCTGTGTCATCTCTAGTTTTTTTTTTAATTGATGTTCTTTGTTATTTGAGTTGATTATATATTTTTTCTTTAAGCTCATGAAATATTCTCGCCATTTTTCTTCTGACTTCTGCAACTGAGATTCTTCTGCTCTCTCTTCATCATATGATCTATTGTTTGATTGTTAGCTTTTGTAAGAATCATATTTTCTTGCCTTCTTTTTCTCCCCTTGTTTCTATTTTGAATTTTGCTCCTGTATTGTTGATAAGTTATTTGGGAGTTTTAATCACCTGATATCTTTTCTTTGAGTTCATTTCTGTGCTCTAGCTAGCTTAGTTGTTAGCAAGTTGTTGTAGCCTTTCTGTTCACTGAATTAGAGGTATAATGTAGCAGTAACTATTTCACAGAATTAATGCGCAACCAGTTTTTTACATAATATATAAAACCCTTGGCAATGTTATCTATAAACAGTGGATATTGGAGAGATAACATTTGTTTGCATAGAAATTGATATTTAGGCAATTAAAATAATGGTGATAGAACAGAAGATGGGGAAGGGAGAATGTGGTGAGAGGGAGAACTATTAGGTATGTGAGCTATGGGGTAATGAGGCCATTTTATCTACTTTGCCTTACAAGTCATTTTCTGACCAAGGTATCATTCACTATACCCAGGTGTATAATGTCCTTTGTAATTATCACATAAAATATGCATGATACCTTATGTTCTTGAAGACACTTTGCACATCATGGATGAATAAGAGATAAAAGAAGTAACCCAGCTCAGATTAAGCTTGCTGCCTAATGAGATGTCCCCAACCTTACCAAAACAGACACTAGAATAAGTATTTGGTGCTGTAGGATAAAGGGCTATAGAAGTGCTCCAGAATAAGCTAACAGAGCAGAGATGAAGGAGGGATGGCACCCCTGCCACCATATGCTCCTTATATCTCAGAAGGCACACATACTGCACATTGCTGCAAAGGCTGAATTTTCCATCTTGATGTTTTAGATGTTAGCTGCATGGGTGACTCACAAATAGATCTATATGTTCTACTCTGGTACTACAGTAGCATCTGTGATCTGTTTTTCATGAGAAGCTAATCCTTACTATGAATATGCCCATGACATTGTGAAAAATAGGCACAAAGAACATTCATCCTGCCAGAAACTTCTACATCCTTTGTCAAAGATTCCTTTCTTTCAGGTTTTCTGTGTTTCTCCATTGTATGGCACTCCACCACATAGGTAATCAAATTGTTTAACTGATACCTGTTATTCATCTTTTCATTATGTAAACATTGGTGAAAGTACAAAAGTAAATAATTGTATAATAAATCCCCAATCACTGCAAATTCAGCTTTCAGTGTTTACCAGCTGCTGATCACTCTAATTTTCCTATATCATTGTTGCTACATAAGGTTTCCTTTCTTATTTAATTTTGGGACATACCCTCCTGAAATATTTTCTTCTTCATAAGGACAATGTTTTGCTCATTATTTTATTTTATTATAAATTTACATGGGACTATACCATTGTTATGAAATGAATACATGTGCTTCCTCCTTCCAGCAGAATTTTTCTTTGAAATCTTGCTAACCCACAAGGAAATGGTGTTAATAGGAGGTGAAGTTCTGGAAGTGATAGGGGAGGACAGTGGAATCCTCATAAATGGGATTAGTGCCCTTGTGAAAAAGACCCAAGCCCAACCTCTATTCATGTACTATGTGAGGAATGACACCATGAAAAGTCCATGAACTAAGAACTCAGCCCTCACCAGACATTGAACCTGTAGGGGCCTTGTTCTTGCACTTTCAGCCCCAGAACTGACAAATAAATGTGTTGTTTAAACCATGCAGACTGTAGTATGTTTTGTTATAGTGTCACAACTGTTAGCCCTTTCCTAAATTTATTTTATCGTGCAATTGGGACAAGGAAAAAATCAGGAAAACATTTCCCAAGCTCTGCAATTTGCCAATTTTTCCCTGAAACACTAAAACATTTCCAAGAAACATTGAAAACATGACTGACTGAAAAGGCCACTTGCTGTTCTGCTCCTCCCTCATGTTTTTCCTTGACTTCCCCTTGCCCTCACATCTGCTGTCCATGCTGTTCAGTTTGAACCTCCCTCAGGAAGTCCTTCTAGTGCTGAGTTTGGAGCAGCAGGAATGCATGGTAGGTGCTTCCTTGGACTCAGAAGTCCTGGAATATTCTACCTCTTCAGGACTCACTATCATTCTCACACAGGGCAGCATACACTCCTCTGGTGTCAGATTCTGTTCTCAGTGTTGGTTCCACAATTCCTAAGAGCTCCTGTTGACTGCATTGTTATTCCTCTGCCTCAGTCTGTCACAGACCTGCAGCCCCAAACCTCCTTCTGAATAGGTGTCAATCTTGTCAAATCCTTCACAATATTTGTCCACATACATTCATAATTTGGGATTTGTGAAGATACTATTGTCCACTTTGATTTCAATAGTGTCAATCAGATTTTGGATTTTGTTTTTTAGTTACAGGGTCCATTTGTATGGAGACATTTAGGAAGACTCAAAATCTATAGTTCATGTTTATTGGTACATTTTCCAAGAACCAATTTCTTTAAATTTGGAATTAAAACCATGCAAAAACAGATTTAGTATCAATCATACAGAAAATTTAGCATCTAAGTCACAAGAGTCAGGTCTAGACAATCAGGAGCAATGCACATATGCCTGGATCCTAACACTCAGGCTCAGCTTATCCTGGAGTGAATACAGACACATTCCATGAGCACACAAGCCCATGAAGCCAATTTCCTCCTACGGAGTTTAATTTTCTAGAATTCACTTTTTAGTAGGAATACTGGCACAAGAAGGCTAGCTTTTTTAAAACAAATTTGATTAAGAGGCTTTTGTGGTTTGGACTGTGGTCTCAGAAACAACAGAAGCTTTGGAGAGTTCAGGTTGTCCTCTTTATTCCATTAATCTTGAGTTTGTGGGTGAATAACAAGGACATAGAAAGCTGAGGCTGCTAGTGTTTGAAGGGGAGTATACAGCTTAGGACCACACAGCAAATGAGGCAGAAGGCTCCCCATGGGATCCTAAAGCTTGTTTTCAAGGGACAGAATCCTCACTTTCCCACGGAAGCCTGGGGTGACTTACTGGTTCATTTGAACTGTTTACTGTTTATTCGTCAAATAGCAAAAGACTCCAGGGCAAATGCTTGTGAGAATAAGTGTAGAATCATAACAAGAATCATATTCTGGCAGCAACAAAAGTTATTATAAAGAAGAACAGAGGTAAGAAGTCAAAATACATGTACTGAAAATTATATCATATGTTATTTTAGGTGGTAACAGGTCCACTCAAACATAAAAATACTAATTCTGGAGAAACTGGACCTATATCCTTCAAATCATGTGAATTTAATAAATGGAATTCTCCCCCCACCCACCACCACCACGAAGGAACATTAAGAAGTTTGTTGCATATCATCCAATGGTTATTTTTTAAGTTTTTTTTGAGATAATTATTAATTACAATATGAACTTGTACAGGTAGTACAAAGAAGTCCCATGTAATGTACATGCAATTTTCCCCAATTGTTAAATCTTACAATAATTACAGTATAATATGTCAAAACCAGGAATTTAATATAGATATGTGTATGTAGTTCTATGTATTTTATCACATGCATAGATTATGCAACTGTCACAACAATCAATATATAGAACTAATTCAGTATTATATATACTATATATAGTATATAATATATATTATATAATATGTTATAATATATGTAATATATAATAATATATATTATAATATATTAAGAGGTGAGACCAGGTGGGACATGGTAAAGATAATTAGGACTATGCCCACATGAACGGATTAATCTATTCACTGAGACTAATGTGCTAATGAGGTATCTCAAGTGTGGCTAGGCTATAGAGCCCTTTTTTCTAATTCTCTGACTCTCACTATGTCAAGTTGTGCTATGCCATCTTGGGACTCTGCAAGATGGTTTCACCAGATGTTTACAACAGGAATTATCAACCTTATTTTAGAAAAGGCCAGATGGTAAGTATGGCTTTATAGGCTATTGAGTTTGTCACAAAGACTTAGTCTGCTATTGTCACCTAAAAGCAGTGTAGATTATACTCAGGGTGATAAGTACATGTGGTCTTGTTTCAACAAAATTCATTTACTAAAAGAGCTGTCTGAGGTCTAGATAATTCCTTCTCCAGCCCCCCAAGTTGTCTGAGACCCCTATTTAGCATGGCTCACTCAACAATGCATGTATTCTGATTCCCAGAAATAGGTATGTTCCCCAGCAAGAACTGATGCAGATGTCAATCCCTGAACTCAGAGAACACAATGTCTTCTTTATATTCCTTTTGAGAATGTCTTTCTGCATGGACCAATTAATCATACTTCCTCTTCTATCCAGTGAAAAACAAGAATAAAGATGACTGCAAGCAAGGGTCTCACCTGCCAGTGATTTGTACAAAAGATGGTCTTGACTTACAACGATGTGAAATTGATATGATTCAGCAAAAGTGTGCTTAGATTTTGAATTTGTATCATTCTCAGGCTAATGATATGCAGCACAATCCTCTTTAGTGATGTAGGGCAGTGGCTTTCACTGCTCTGGGTCAGCCACTCCATCAAGAGGGGAAACAACTGACATTGTACCGTGTGCTGTGTTGCTAAGATAGGATGTTTAGTAAAGTAGACGTACTGAATGAATGTATTTCAACTTATGGCTTTTTCTATTTATAAATGGCATAGATATCCATTTATAATAGATAAATATAGACATAACCCAGTCACATATCAGGGATCAACTGTACCATTACATAAAGGATTTTGCCGTAAGAGTTCTGTCTCTCCCTCCAGAGGATGCTCCATAAACCTACCATTATGTTCACTTAATAATTTATATAATGAATATAATGATTTTAATTATATTCAGTAACAAAATGGCCTGAGGCCATGAGCTTGTCTTACTTATCTCTGAATGAAACACACCAGACATGCAAATAAGGTTAAATTGGCCCTGCTCTGTTTTCTCTGTTATTTAATCTTTTCCTTATTTCTTTTTGGAGTCAGCAGCAACAAGCAGATCCTATGGCTTTCCTGTTTCTCTCTGCCTATAGCTGTTTCTTCATGTTTCTCAAATTTCTCATCCATTTTCCCTAGAGTGGTGTCCAGATCAGTTAAACACCGAACAATTTCAAATGGCTGATGTAGAAAAGATAACTGAAAGGACTAAAGAGAGAGATAGCTCAATTTGTCCAAGGAGCGCTGGGGTCTGGCTGACTGCTTCATGAGCAAGTATTACTGATACAGAGGCACAGGATGACAGGTAAACTACCAGTAGTGACCACTCCTGCCATACCTGCCATACACAGAGACTGAGCTCATCACACCCCAGGCAATGGTGCTGTCAGCCTTTCTCAGAAGGGGCAAGCAAGTTACCTGAGGCTCAGGGCATGCTTATTTCCACAGAATCTACATCTTCCTGACAGACATCCTGGATTTTCAGAATCACAGATCTTTTTACTTGTGGGAGGATTTTTTCAAGAGACCAAACTGAGAATTAGGTGTAGCTAATACCATGCTTACACTTTCCTGCTATGACTTTATGATCTCTAGGAGAATCTGAAATTCTGACCATAACAACACACCTACAACATGTTAAGATCCTCTAATGACAGTGATGTTTAACCTAACCATGGCTCCTGTTCTCCCTCAGTAGGCTATAAACACAGAATACAAATGAGGGTAGGTGATGTGCAATCTTCAAAATGACGTGACAGAAAGAAATTAAAGACACCTAGCTGCATATTTCAAAATAGAAAGTCTTTCTTTACTCCCTGATTCCAGGAAGGCCAGGATAATGACTTAGGGTTAGAAAGGAGAACATCCTCATTCCCCAAAATGAGGAAAACACTATGTTTGTTTTTTGTCTATTGGGCCTTTCAACTGTTTGATTGTTTGTATGGGGATGTTTTACCTCCTTATTGCTTTATTTTTTTCTCATTGCTTTTTTCCCCACATCATTATATGTAGACCATAACACTCAATTTAATTTTCAGTGTTTACCATCTCTTCTCCCTCTCTCTTATTATCATCACCATTTCTATTTTTTGATGTCCTTAATTGAATCAGTTCTTTTATTATCTTCTCTATTTCCACATCTACAATCCCCTATTGTAATGTTCTCAACATGTTATTAGATTACCAATGTTTTTTACTTTCTCCTTTCTTTATATCTATAACTTTAGTAGATATTCCCTCTTTATATCCTTCTTATTTTTCATTATGTCCTCTATTTAATTTAGCCACCACCCCTTTTATTCTTATTTCATTACATATCTTGCACTACTCACTAACATCAACCCTTCTATTTTTTTTGCCATCACTAGCCTTATTTGCTGGCATGTTCTTAGCTCATGAAGTACCATATTTACTCCTTTGTTCCTCTAAGGATAATGGAGCTGTGGTTGTGCTTGTTCTTAATTGGTGATTAATATATTTTCAAGTGAAAGTGTCTCTTACCTGTAATTACTTCTGCATCTAGTCTTCTCCTCCTGAGTGGGACAGAGGGCCACACACACCATCATGAGAAGGGTGGGTGAATGTATGGGTGCTGAGTAATATTCCCTGTCCAATGGCAAGAGAATATGCCACCATTCAGAATCCAGTCATGCCTAAATAGTTTGTATATTTCAACTAAAAGGAAACAAATTAAAATATCAAACTGAATAATTGACCTCAGATATGTAAATCCAAAGTAGAAACACAAGTAATATGAAAATATAAAACAATGTATCTACTCAAAAGCTAACAATTCTATAATAAAGGATTAGAATGCTAGTGAAGTGGGTGATATCTAAAACAATAAACTCCAGAGAATGATCTGAAAGAGGACATGTATAAACACTTAAATAAATTGAAAGAGAATACAAATAAAGAACTGAATGATGAATTCCAAGAATATTCAAATAAATAGCTGAATTCAATAAGGAAGACAAGGCATGGTATAAAACAGGAATTCAGTGAATATAGAAAACCTGAAAAAAATCAAATTGATCTTCTTAATGGTGGATGTATGCCTCACAAAGTAGAGCACCTGTCTTATAAGTGCAAAGTCCTGAGTTCAAAGCATAGTATTGCCAATGTACAAAATAAGCTTATTTGGAACGTCACTATGAATCCCCTTTGGACAATGAATATATTCCAATTAAAAATAAAATAAAAGGAAATTACTTACCATAAAACATAGTACTGCCAAATAAATGCATAAAAAATGATGAAAATCTCAATATCACCCCATACTCAACTGAAAGCCTCTAGTATGATTGATAGAAGATAAAATATCAGTGCTTGAAGATAATGGAATCAGACTGTTCAGATAAGGACAGAGAAAACTAATAAGAAAATATTAATGTAATACATGTAACATCTGGGACACTATTAAAAGACCAATCCTAGGAACCATTGGCATACAGGAAGAAAAAACAAAAGTATACAGAACATATTCAATAAAGTAGTAGGAGAAAAATCCCGAAATTTTGAGAAAGAGATGGTCATCCACTTACAGGTCATCCACTTACTTTTACTTATATTTTAGGTAAAAGTCTTAAAAAGACAAGTTCAGAGAAGAACTTCCCCTAGGCACAATAGGGTTAAAATGTTAAATATGTGGAACAAAAAAGAATATTGAAAGCTGGAAAAGAGATATGAGAAGTCACGTATAATGGAAGGACCAAGTGAATCACAGCAGACTGTTCAATGACAATTCTAAATGCAAGAACAGATTGGGATGATATATTCCACACCCCTGAAATAAAATAAATGTCAGTCTAGATTACTGTATTCAGCAGTCATCTTTTCTAATTGAAGGAAGAATAAAATCCTTCCATAATAATAAAAATCTGGAAATTCAGGACCACTAAACTATCATTCTAGATTATAAAGGAATATTACACACAGAAGAGGAAGATAACTGGAAGCAGGAAAATACAAGAAAGAATGAATCTCACCAGATGGATAGATAAGCAAATGAAAATTAAGAAACAAGCAAACATCATGAAACAACAAAATGACAGGAGCTACTACATTCCTTTCAATAACAATGCTGAAAGTTAGTGATCTCAATCCTCCAATCAAAAGTATTCTTTGATTTACAGATAATGGAGCTGTGGTAGTGATTATAGTAAATTAGTGATTACTTTTTTTTAAGTGGGTGTATCTATCAACTATGATGGCATCTGCAGTTAGTCATTTTCTACTGGTAGAGAAGAAAGCCAGACCAGAATAGTGTGACTGCTGTGTGAATGTATGACTACTCTGCCACATCCCCAGGACCAATGGAGGGAAAGTATTTGGCAACACAACCACTACCCAGGCCTGATTAAATGTTATGAATACTTCAAGTGAAAGGAAACAGGAGATTAAAACAATTGACAAAAAACTTGGCAGGTGACAGGAAGATTAGATTAAAAAACAAGAGACAATCATTTATTGCCAAAAGAAATACACCTCACTGGAAAAGATAAAAACAGGCTTAAAAGGCTGAAAGAAGATATTCCAACAAAATGGAGCCCCAAAGCAAGGAAGAGTAGCTATACTCATCTCTAACAAAGAAAGCTTCAAACAAAACAAGTCAGAAGAGACAAAGAAAGTTGCTTCATATTGAAAAAAGTAAAACCAATGAAGAGGAGATAAAAAATTTAAATAGATATGTTTAAATATATGTCTACCAAATGTCTACACACTCAATTTTATAATAGTCTACACACCCAATTTCATAAAAGCACAGATGAACCCAATGCAACAATATTAAAAACTACATACCTTACTGTCACCAATAGATGGGTCATCCAGACAAAAACACCTAAACAGAAATTTCAATATTAAATGGCACTCAGAGCAAATGGACTTCACAGACAACTATACCATATTTTACAAAACAAATGGACTTTGGGATACACAGACATTCAGTCTACATAGGTCTGATCTCCTAATAGAGAAGTCACTGGAACAAGCAGTGCTCTCCATTCACCAAGGCCCTGTGGAATTTCTGACTTCCATCCTGGGCTTAGGTTACAGGAAGTGATGAGTGCCCTATCACCTTCTTAAGAAAGTTTCTCTTCTCATCACTCAGGGCCAATCATAGAGCAATAAATACAGCCAACCTATAAGTTAAAGACAACTTCCGAAGAGCATCTACCTTCTTACATCATAGGTTGACCAAGGGGTAACAGGATAGATTGCATTAGGTAAATACAGGGAGGGACTGAGAGAGAGTGACAGGAGGCCAAATGAATGGAATGAATCTGGGTCTCCAGTTGAATTAAATTCACTTAACTCACTTTTTTGGTTAAATTTATAACTTGGAAAAATTCTTATTATGATTATACAGCACGTTTCCCTCAGCCTCTTTTGCGTCACCTGTTGGATTCCAAGGGCAACATCAAGGACAATGACTTTGGGGTGGGTCCCAGATTCATGTTAGGGCGGAAGCTAGCCAGGGTGTGTGGAATTCTCCAATTTTGAGTCCTAGAATTCTTCAAGTTCTAAAGCTACAGTGCTCTCTGTACTTCATGGTCAGAGGATCTTTCCCATTTAGAGGGGGGACCTATGATTAGGTGAAGAAGCAGGTATGATATTTTCATCTTACCTCTTGCAAAAATGCAAAGATCTTCAGAAAATTACTCACTGTTGACCACACTGGTCACATCCTGGGGTACCCATGACTAATCTATGGTTAGGAGTGTCCACTAAGTCATTCAAGTGAGTCAGTATTGAACCTCACTAAATCCATCATCCTGGCACTCATTTCCCCTATGGGACATGACCCATAAGAGTTCTGCCATTCCTTATTAAGCAGTAAATTTGAAAAGGCCATGAGCTATACATCCTGTTATAAAATCAGCCACACCACATTATTTTCCACACAGACTGAGCTAAGCCTGGGCAAGAGAGGGCTATGCTTTTCCCATTCCACACAGATCCTTCTAGGAAAGTCAGCACACATTTTTGTCTCCTCATCACATTATTCTCCTCTCCATGTCAGTTTGACTTCACTGTCTCTGCTTCACACATTGGGGTCTCAATAACTGCTTGCAAAAACTCTGACCCTACAGTATACTGCTTGACTTCCACTGCTTTCCTTTGAAATCTCAATGGAAGACTTTATAACCCCATATTTCTTGCTTTCTGCAGGCTCCCAAAACAAGCATCATGTAGAGGATACCAAAGTTGGCCACCTACTTGTACTGTACTGCTTGGGCCTCCTTGGCCCTTAGCTCCAGTAGCCTTTGAGTGCCTAGATGGCTGACCCTGGGGAAATGAATCCCAGGGAGATAATTCCCTATGTGGCCTGGGAAAGTAGGGAAACTCAGGGCTCTTTTCACACAGTTCTCTAAAAGATGTTTACACTCCCTGAGCTGTGCTGGGTGTGATTTGGCTCATTCTTCCTATGCCCCTTATAGCACCATTCCAGAGTCCTAATTCACCTAATGTGGCTTCCTCTTAAAAAGATTAATCTTCGTAACACACATGTACAGGAAATTAATGCATGTCAACTCCCTGTATAGCTATCCTTATCTCAACTAGCAAAAACCCTTGGTCCTTCCTATTATTGCTTATAGTCTCTCTTCAACAAAATTAGAGATAAGGGCAGAATAGTTTCTGCTGGGTAGCAAGGGGTAACGGGGATAAGGGAGGGAGTGGAGGGGTAAGGGAAGGGGCAGAGTAAAGGGGGGAGAAATGACCCAAACATTATGTGCACATATGAATAAAATAAAAATTTTAAAAAAGATTAATCTCTTTAGCATGCACCCCTTGACCACTTTACACATGTTTCTTTCCTGATCAAAAGGCAAATTTTCAAAACTTTTGTTTTTGCTACCAATTCTCATGTATCTGTGGCTAAAGAATATCCATGAATATGTACGCTATAGTCTGAATGCTGTGCTGCCCTAAACTTTCCTCCATCGGATGAACAAATCCACTTCGTATAAACTCAGCCTCACATGAATCTGAGGGAATGGACAAAATGTGGACAAATACAACTAAAGTAAATTCCAATATTTTAACTCAAATTCTATACTATGATAGCATTCTTCATCTATATGAAGTGTCTGTATTAAGTCCACTTCTAATACATTCTAGTGTTCAATGAAAATAGTCGTTGAAATGATTTGCTAAGGTTTATCGTACATTGAAATGAAATCAGTTGGAAAGTTATTATTTGTACCCTAAAACAAAAGGTCTGTCTCTAGAAGATATCATTCTCTTATAATAGGCTGTAGTGTTCATTTTATGAGCTTATTCTCTCTCAACCTAAACATTAAAATTGATTAGAAATCATAAGACATAATTAAATCATTAATAATATCTTTACTAAATGGTAGCATGAAACAAGGTGAGAGAATAATGTGAGCATTGCTCAGTGGCCATTATTGTTATATTGTTCATAATTTCAGCCACCTAATTATAACACTCAAATGTGGCCTTTACCATGCAAAGAGGTTATGCAAGATAAAGCACAAACAACATTTTCAAAAATAATTACATCAATTCCAAAGATGTAGTTTAGCTATATTACTGAATAATATAAGACTACTTTTTGTTTTATAACCAGTTAAATTTTTAAATTAAATATGAAATTATGGTCTGTCACAAAAGGTGATATTATTTGGACTATGCAAAGTTAGAAAGACTATGATTGTTACCTTACTTCCTTTTTTCTTGATCATCCCAGGATCTTAAGGGTAAAATGATGAACCAAAGTGATTCACTATTCTCTCTCATGTAAAAATCCTCCTCCTAGACTTTCACTCAGTCTTCCCTATAATACTTCAATTGACAATTTAATTGTCATAGTCACAAAGATGTTCTCTGACTATAGAATTCCACTCACACTTTCATTCCTATCACTCCCTCAATATTCTCTACCAACCAACCACTGTTTTCCTCACATAAAGTACTTATGTTGACTGTTTATTTTTCTTCCTCTTATGTAGGCAGTTCTGGGAATTGATGTCAGGACTTGGTGTTTTCCAGAAGAGTAGTCCACTAATTAATCCATGCATCATTCCCTGGAGTGGCACTGATGAGTTTCCTGCTTTCTTGTTTTTCTGTAGTGTGACTAGTTTTC
Organism: Castor canadensis; assembly: GCF_047511655.1. Classification (NCBI taxonomy): domain Eukaryota; kingdom Metazoa; phylum Chordata; class Mammalia; order Rodentia; family Castoridae; genus Castor; species Castor canadensis. The sequence goes on along the minus strand of NC_133401.1, from coordinate 54,531,560 downwards.
ATCTGTTATCTCCATATAGTTGATACTCAATAACAGAAGTTAATTCAAGGTTTAACACTTAAATTATTTGCAGGTAGGCCTCACACACCAATTGCTATATTGCTATGAGATATGTCTACTAAGAGTTGGCTCTAAATTAGAAATCTGTCTGTGGTCATGTTTATGCATCTGTAATGTTTTTAGTGGATTTTAAACTATTTAACTTCCTAAGTGGTTTTTAAAACACTTTCCTATGTTTTGTAACATGGTGTGAACTTAATTTGTTGGTTTACTAAACCTATTTTGTCATACACTGGCAACCTCTTTAACATCTAGAAAGACTAGATGTTGTAAATTAACAATGGCTAAATAAACACAAGGCATAGATGTAAGGAACAATAGTCAATTTTGCTTCACCAAATGTATATTGATGTAAAGCCATTAGTACTTTTTCTTCTTCCCTGCCTGAGCCAGCAAAAATATAGTGTGTGTTGTTCAGCAATATCTTTTCATTATTGCATTTCCAAAGGACAACATTTTGGTAGGAATTTTTAACAAAAGTATATCTACAAAATATATTACTTACTACTTGTATTTTAACATATTTTGTGCAATTCTAAACATCTAGAAGGACTAGCATTTTCAAATAAGATTTTAAGTTTGTGCACTCTATACCCAGTAGCATTGAATAAACTACATGCATAACAGTGATTATAGCTGAGAGTATCTTCTACATAGGAGCATTCCTACCATGAACATTTCATTTCTTCTCACTCCTTCTCTTCTCCATCACATGTAATATAGAAACATGTGTCACTGAGATATTATTATTTCACTTTCAAAATTTCTTTTTCAAAAGACAGCCTTTCTATGAATTTTAGGACAACATACACAACAGGTGTTATTTTACTAACTCTACTGTTATAAACACTAACAAAGTCTTTAATGTATAGAGTACATAAAGTACTCATATATCTAGTATATACACAATATATAAGGTTTAGCAAAGTTAAATGAAATGCACATAAGTAATAAGGTTATAGATAAGCTGAAATTTTATAGTACACACTAACAAAATACCTTTGTGGATTGTTCCCGCCCACATTTCTCAATCCTGACTGTATACTTTTCAGAGTGGTGATTTAACAACTCCATTTTCACATATGGCATTTCCACAGTTGTTAAACTGGAAACTCTTAGAAGAAATGCTGAACTTCCTGAACTCTTAGGTCAGTAGTTACTAGAAGTTTGTGTAAAGTCTGATAGGAAGTTTTTTTTTTTTTTTGGCTTCGTAAACCATTGAGGCTCAGGTGCAGCCACTTGGCTCTGCTGAAAGTAGTCATATAAAATACATAAACTAATATTTGTTTTCTAATAAAAGTTTTTTAATAAAACAGGCGGAAGACCACATTTGGCACACAGGCTATTCAGTTTCTTGATCCATTCTCTTGATGGAACAGAAAATAGTATGTGACAAATTGAGGACATTGATGGCTCTAACTCAAAAAGTAATATAAAGGATTGAACTCCAAACTGTGAAGACATTTTAGGAATATCTTAGCTAATATAATTCAGTGTGTTTTCTCTTATATGTGCTTAGAAAATTAGTAAAAATGAAACAAAAAACTTATGTCCAAATGTGTTTCAGAGCTGGTTTTAAAGTGTAAGTCTAAAATTTTCAAATAGTGAAAAAGTATTGTATGTAATTCAAATCAGATTTTATATTTCTGGGTGGCTATGTGAAATGAAAGTGTATCTTAAATCCATGGCTTCTTAGGCTTGAGGAAAGAGGTCTGCACCCATTGTGATGCAAATACTGTGGCTCAGAGGGAGAAGTACCTTGTTCAGGGACACTCATCTATTTTAACTATCACCACAGAGCTTTTCTTGCTTCCTCCCAGTTGGCCTGAGATACCATGCTGATCCTGGGACTCCATGACCCTGGGAGGTGACAGCTGAAGGAGACACTGCATGGGGTAAAGGCTGGATGTGCCTCACTCATCACCCATTCTTGCAGCTGGCCAGCTTCTGCAGCATAGAAAGTGATTTACTAATGACACCAGGTGGACTGAACTCAAATAATAATCCTGCTCCTTAATTCATCTCTATGGGCCTCAGTATTATCATCTGAAACAGTACCTACCCCCAAGGTCAGTTGTGAGGTTTAAGTGAGTTAAAACAGTTCAAAGCATTTCACATAGTGAAATATTCAACAGATACCAGTCAATAAGATTATATAGTACATATTCATCTAGCATGCAGAAGGCCTGGTAAATGTTTTCTGAATGAGTGAGAACAAGATAGAATGGATCAGTAGTGCATGGAATGATGGAATAGAAAGTAAGTGGATAAATAGGTGAATGAATGGATGAATGCAAGGATTATAGCTATCAAAGAATAGGTGGAAGAGAGCTGACTGCTGGTTAACTGGCTAGAAATATTGGCATATGGTTTGGATGGATCAGTGGCAGGTAGATGCTGGAATGGATGGATGGATATTTTAGCAGATGGGTGAGTGAACATGTGTGTGTGTGTGTGTGTGTGTGTATGTGTGTGTGTGTGTGTGTGTGTGTGTATTGATAACCAAGATGTATCCAGAGGGAATTCCTCCTCTATTACCTGGAGTCACACCCTCAGTGAAAAATCTAGGCCCACCTTGATCTTAATGGATAAACCAGAGAGTCATTCTTGCATAGACCATGGTGGCCCAGTTGTTCTGGAGCAGGGACTCCAAAAAGTCTCAGGCAGAGAGAGAGGGCTTGTTGTCTATTCTGCTGCTCTGATATCTTGTACTACTGCATCTTGTAGTGTGATGGTAGAAAGATGGATGGGCCCTGAAGTTATCTGCAAGTCTCTTACTTTGATCTCTTCTAGGCTAAATCCATACTTATCTCAAGTCTGTCCCACCGTGTCACTGCTTACACCGCACACAGAGTGCTGGACATGATGTCATAAAGTGTGACCTATGGATATGATGCCTGAGTACTAGCTTATCAGCCAAGGAGTAGGTTCAGAAGTGGCCTGAAGTCCTCATCTTGGTGTATTCCAGGACACAGGGCCCCACTTCAGAGGATAGAGAGATGAAAGCTTGTAGACTCCAAAAGTCTACCATCACATCTACCATGGGTTGGCCACCCATTTCATTCCTCCTCGCCTCTATCCAGCTATGAAGTCCCAGAGCCCTACAAAGTAGAAATGAATGCAAGGCCTGGGGGCAAGAAACAGCATATATGTAAGTATTGATGGGATAGATAGGGATAAGAAGGACCCCTTGGAAATGCCACTGAGGCCCCAACCAGAGGTCCAGATATAGCCTAGAGCACATACTCCTTAAGCAACAAAGACAAAAATAAGACCATCCACAGAGTCCATCAAATGCATTTTTATAGTATATACTACTAAAAGAGGAAGAGACATGCAGGTTTGGATGGAGACCAGCAGAGAGCTTACAATTGGCAAAGTGGGTTCTATCCCCAAGTGTCTCTGATTACTACTCACAGTCTCAACTATATCTGCAAATTCAGCACAGTAATCACATAGGGCTAGCAGAAGTACTACTGAGCAAAATAACAGATGAAAGTGATCTAGCATCCTGTTTAGTTTGCACCTGCTTCAAGGTTGTATGATACAACCTTTATGAGAGTAACAGGAAAAATAATCAGAAGGCTGGGAGACCTGGCTGATTCTATCTACTTCTACCATGTCTTTCACTGGAGAAGGGAAGCCACTGAGATACTCAAAAGTTTTCTGCCTTTCCATTGCTGAGACAATAAAATACTGCTTCTCTGTGGTTTGTATTTAGTCTTCTCCAATAAATTTTCTTTCCCTGTAACTAAGATTAATGGCCATTTATCAAAAGAGGTGTTGTAGTTGGTATCTAATGTGTTTGGCTAATGTGTTGAAGGTTTGATCCCTATTGCAACACTGTTCAGATGGGATCATGAGTGTTCTGATTTAATCAGTGGATTCATCCACATATAAATTTGTAGCTGAATGGACTATTGACTGGGGGCAACTGTAGGAGATAAGCCTAGTTGGAGGCAGTATGTCACTGGGAGTGGGCACTTGGATGCTCTATCTTTTGTTCTCTCTCTCTGTCTCTGTCTCTGTCTCTCTTATCCTTTCCTGTCACCATAAAAGGAGCAGTTCATTACCATTTGGTGTCTCCCATGTTGAACTGTCTCACTACAGGTCCAGGGACAACAAAGCTAAGTGACTGTGGAACAAGATGTCTCATCCAGCTGTCTCATATTCATTCAACAATTGTTTCATGGTTGTGATCCAGGTTCTGGAGATGTAATGAAGACTAGCAGATGTAGCTGCCTATTCTCATGGAATTTAGGGGCACAAAACAATCAAGAAAATTGTAATCAAATTAATGAATGGCTAACTACAGGTTGTGATAATGATTAAGAATAAAATAAATGGATAGAAAATATCAGATTGGGTGAAGGTTAGAATTTACACAACTAGGGTAAATCTAAATGATAATAAAGAGTCAACTATGAAGAAAGCAGCAGGTGAGCCTGGCAGAGGGTACGGCATGTGCAAAGTCCCTAGAACAAGAAAGAATTTGCTGGGCTGTGATGCAAAAAGAAAATCAGAGAGAGTGACAAGAGGTATGTTCTCTTGCAAGGCCTGAAGAGGAGTGTGGAATATCTTGTAGGGGACTGTACTTTATAATCACACACTCTTGATTAGCTGCTCCAGGTACTGAATTCCATGGCTCAGCTCCTTAGCCAGCAAGCTTTTGCCAACCTTCATGCAGACAGCTGCCATATTCTTGCTAGGCAGGAACCTAGATACCATCCACTGCAGCCCATGCAGGTCACAGGCCTTCATCACTGTTGTGGAGGCATGACCGTCAACAGGCCTTGTACTGCCCATGGTCATCAGCACCCAGATTGGCTCATAGCTTCATTCATACAAAGGTGCTTTGGAGAGCCCGGATCCTCAGAATCATCACATTCAGGTCAGTGTCATAGAGAATAGAACATATTCCCCCAAAATGCCATACCCTCCAATGGAGGCAAAGAGCTTCCTGACAGACCCAGTCATGGCCCCAAAGCACACCATCTCTGTTCACATCCTCTGCAAACCAGTACCCAGTTGTATGACTGTGGTCATGATTTTCCATCTCTGTGCCTCAGCTTCCTCACATTTAAAAGGGATTGGTAGGAACACTAACTTCTCAAGCTTCCTTTTAGGATAACTGAAAAATGCATAGGAAGTCCTTAGCAAAAGCTGGCATATAGTGAGTGATCATGAATGTTATTATTCCTGTCAATATGGAAAGGGGATTGCACCACAGAACTGCTGAACTTAATATGGGTTAAAGAATCATACAACCATCATCATAGTCATCATTTTCATTGTCATAATAGCTACTATCATTAATACTATGATCACTCCACAGCTAATTATTATGGATTTCACTTAATCTATACTGTGCCAAAGAAAGGGAAACTATCCCCACTTTTCAGGTGTGAACATTGAGTCTCAGAGAGGTGAACTGAGATGATTCCGATAAGTTCCACCACATAAGTGAAGGAATCATGACCGAAAACTAAGTCTGAGTTCAAGACATGCCATACATAGCATTTGTGCTTCCACATAGGACCTTAGAAAACAAGACTTAATAGACAAATTGAATGGCATCAAATTAAAATGCTTCCACACAATAAAAGAAATAGTCAACAGAGTGAAAAGTCAAAAGTACCCTTGGTCTTTTTGTAGCTTTTTAAGGCTGAAACCTTGATAACATTTAATACCAATCTTTCCTTTTCAAACTTAATAACTTAATATTAAAAGCCCATATACTGCCTTAGTTTCAGTCTTCAAATTTTGATATGTGCTGTAATGTTTGTCTAATTTATACGGTAGACACTTGGTATTCATGGGTATATAGTTCCCAGGATATCACCACTGAGGAAAAACTGCAAATGTTAAAATGCCAAGTTCAGTGCTCTACTGTGAATTCTTGCTACATTTTTTCCCATAACATCACCCAATTTCCACTAAAATCATGCCAACTTTCACAAAATTTATAATGTTCACTTTATCACTTCAATTATGTAAATATTGTTTTAACTTGCTTTTTGAGCACCATTTACTTTTTGGAAGGTATATTTTGAGAAAATGAAGGGCAAGAAAACTCAGCACATTACAAACAATTTAAACGATTTGGAGACAACTTGTACCAACTGCACTGCATAATGCATGCACTGGAATTTAATGTTTTTATTTTTGAAATTTATATAAAACTTATTAAAAATTTATTAAGATCTATTTAAGATGTATTATGCTTACTGCAAGTCCCCTAAAAAGGCAGTCCTGGGATCTCATGCAACATTCGCTATGATCCATGGGCTCATTCATAGCTTTTTAAAAGTTTTTTCAAATGTTTGGGAATTTTCCAGATTCTCTGCCTAAGTAATCTTTAGTTTAAAATCAGAGATTTGGTCAGAGAACATATTTTCTTTAGTTTTATTTAAATATATTCATGTTAATAGCATAGAATATGTTTCTAAAATGGTGAATGGTTCATCTACCTTGAAATGAAGGTGTGGTCTGCTTTTGTTGTATGTGGTGTGCTATAACTGTCAACTAGGCCAAGTGTCTCTGGTTTACTTAAGTTTCTATATTATTACAGATTTTCTATTTACATTTTTCTCCGATTACTGAAGGAGAAATATAGACATGTCCAGTTATAAATGCTGAATTTGTTACATTCTATTTGAGTTTTTGCTATCAAAAACTCTGTTGTGAGGGCTGAGGATATAGCTCAATGGTAGTGTTTGCTTAGCATGTATGAGGCCCTGAGTTAGACCACTAGCACCTCAAAAAATATGTAACTCTTTATGCACTATACTACTTCTCTGAAATCTAATTTATGTTGTGCAGTTTGTACTGGAAATGTCCCCCAAAGGCCCATGTGACAAAGGCTTCATCCACAGCCAGTGGCACTATTTGGAAGAGGTGGAATCTTTAAGAGGTAGGACCTAGTTAGAGGTCTTAAACTCTTAATGGCTTGGAATTGGATAGTGGAATCTCAGCCCCTTCCTCTTCCTCTCGTTTTTTCGTTTCTCAGCCATGTTTTTTCTCTTCTATGTGCTCCCACCATGATTTGCTGCCTCACCACAGTCCTAAAGTAATGGCAATCACCAATCATGAACTGAAAGCTCTAAATCTGGGACCCAAAATAACGCTTTTCCCATTCTAAGTTGGTTATCTCAGGTATTTATTATAGTTAATGGAGAGTTGACAAACACAACTAATTATAATACAGCTTTCTGTCATTAACTTTGGCATATGACATTTTTCTTCCTTTCATTTTTAAGGATCAATACTTATCTATCTGCTCAATAAAACAGAATACTATAGACAATTTTCATTTGTTATTGACATTGAATTGTTGTGAACATTATGTGTACTAGATTCCAGGATATTCTAGATGAGAGCTTTCACAGTGGTGCATGTCTCTACTAGTGGCCTGCCATAGGGTATTCTTGCTCAGAACTCAATCACCATTCTTGGAATCTATTATGGGCATGTCCAGAAACATGAAGCGTCTTTATAGAGATTCTAACACTGTCCTGCATTGGGCTTTAGCCTAATATCCACATTTTTCTCAAATCTAAATCCCCTTTATCTTTTTTTTACTTTACAGAGATCACAAGAATCAAAGAACACATTGTGTTTTGTTACTAGTTATAAAGCCCTCAAGTTTTATATGAGTATTTGTATATATAAAGATATAAATAGATAGATTGAAACAGGTTGCCCTGCTTCAGCAACACTTGTGCTTCAGTGAAAAACCTTACCATGTAGTTTTATGCCATCAATAGTCAGGAATCTTGTTAAGCCACAGCAAACACCACAAGTCTCACTCACTGCAAGTCAAAACTAGTATTGTGGCCTATGAAGACAATTATGATCACTTTTTCCCTTTTCATTAAATATGTACATACCTCTGGTGGAAAGTAAATATGTCTTCCACCTGGTCACCTTCCTTCCCTTCTGTCTCTTCCACAATTTCTACACTCCATGTGTGTCCCAACTCCTTCATCCTTGAAACCACATTTTCCCATAAGCCAGCCTATCTACAGAATGAACTTGTAAATAACACAGTTACTACACAGTGAATATCCATCTGGAAAAATGTGAAGACAGACTTTTTGTTTTAAAGTTTAATGTACTTCTTTGTGTTATAAAGTTTTTGAATATTTATTTGTGCAATATCAATGTCTCCAGCATTACCCAGACATCATTGATTAACATTCTAAATTAAGTATTCTAAAAAAAAGTGGCTTAAGGAAAATAAAAGCTGCATCTCCAAAGGCATATAAAAGAGATTGGTCTCCACTACTTTTAGGGTGATTATATCCGGAAAGATCTTCCGCAGAAACAGAAGTACTCTTCTAGGAGTTCTAAGAGGCATTAGAATGTTTCAGTAGTACCACTCTGACGCCACCAGGAGGCACCATGGATTTGATTTTGAGAAGACTACTCCCCCAGCCCCACCCCTCAGTGATGGGGTCAAGCCAACTAGGGAGTCACTCAGCTTTCTCAGGGTGTTTGATAAACTGATTCCTCAGTGCTGCACCATTTGGATGTGCCTGTTAAGAGAGAAAGTGGCCAGAATAAATTTTGCTATAATTATCTTCCTCAGAAGAGTTGCAAGATGCCACAGCAGAGGCACTCAATGGGATTATAGACAAGAGCTCTATGGCATCTCCAAAACAGCCTCAGATTCAACCTTGCTGACTATTGTTTCTAACTGGGAAGGTGGCTATTACTTGGGTCTGAATTAGGCCCATGGAGTGCTTTTATGACTTGAATGTACAGTATCAGTGTATCCCTAAGGGTTCATGTGTTGATATTTAATCCTTATTTCACAGTATTAAGAGGGTAGAAACTTAATCTGATGTGGTGTGTACAGGTGGAACTTTTGGGAGGTGATTAAGATTAGGTTGTATCATCATGGTGGAGCCCCCATGAAGTAATCAAGGTGGCTTGATAAGGAGAGAGACTAGAAAGTACTCGTGTGGTCTCTGTCTCTTTCTATGTGATATCCTGTACTACCTTCATATTTTTCCAACAAGAAAGCCATGAGATGTGGACTTTTAACCTCCATCTATGTGAGCTAAAAAAATCTATTTTCTTCATAAAGCTACCCAGGTTTGATTACTAATGAAAATGAACAAATACAGGGGTTCTGATGACCATGCTTTCTCTTATTATTCCCAGATACTAGATGTCTCAGCCATCCTGACTTTGTGGGTCTTTCACACATACGTGCAAATAATCCACATTATTACTTCATTCCTCTAGCAGACATTTCTCTGTGAGAAAACACAAAACCATGAGAGTGAATAGTATTTGAGTAGCAGGAAATCTAAACCAAGGCTGCCTTTTGAGTTCTGTTAACGCAGCCTCCTTGAACATCCCTATTGTCTATTGTTTATTACTGTTTCTCATGGGAGTGAAGCCTGGTTGTTACATGGAAACACAGATCAGCGATTTGTTGCCCCTTCACAGCCAATTGCTTCGCTGTCACTCTCTGTGACAATGTCATACCAGGGAGACTTGTGTCATTGGCATTGAAGATCCTGGGGTTTTCATGGGTATATGAGCTTATTAAGTCTCTGGAATCAGTAATTGTTAAAAGCAGGCTCTCAACTTGCCTATCACTGGAAAGACAGTGCATGTTGGAGGACAACAACTACAGTGTAAATGGTGTTTGGGGAGGATGATTTGGTTTGTGCATCTGTGCAAAGTTGGTGACTTACAGAACCTGATGTTTCTGGCACCCTCAGGGTAGTAGATGCCAAGGTCAGCTCATCTGATTGTCCTTCCCAGGCAGTACAATTTTTCCAGGTCCCAGTTATTCCTCTCATCTTGGTGAATTGTATTCTTTCACTATGGTCTCAGGCATGAAAGAAAACCATTTTTTAATACATACCAGAAACCACATATATGATTTACCAAGTATTACTGGTTTTATAAAGTTGAAAAATAAGAACAAAGTAAAGTCATATGCCAAACAACATTTCTTCAATGACAGGCTTCATATATGTTGGTGGTACCAGAAGCTTACATTATCTACTGACATCATAGCCATCTTAGATTTTAGAAACACACTCCATGATGCTATTATATTTTCACAAATCTCAATTCTGGGCTCAGGCTACAGCTCAGTGGTAGAACAATTGCCTAACCTGGGCAAGTGCTTTGAAGCAACCTAACTATCCATAACTGATGATAAAATAAAGGAAATGTGGTGTACATGCACAATAGGATATTATTTAGTCTTAATTAAGAAGAAAATCCTACCATTCACAACATAAATGCTCATAGGTGCCACATAGCCAAAATAATAGCCAAAAGTGGAAGCAACCCAACTATCCATAAAACAATAAATAGGAAAATCTGTTCTACCATACAATGAATATTATTCAGCTATGCAAAGGGTGAGTTACTCATATATTCTCAACAGAGATGAATCTTGAAACCATTTCACTTACTGAAATGAGCCAGGTAAAAACGGGTAACATTTTGTGTAATTTAATTTATGTAAAACTTCCAAAATGGTAAAAATCTATAGAGACAGAGAAGTAGATTAAGCATTACTTAAACTGGAAGAGGGTTGGGAAAAGATTGTCTGGTATTACACATAGGGTTACTTCACAAAGAAATGACATTTACTGGAAATAGATAGCAATGGTGATTGCAAAAAAACTTTTTATATTCTGAAAGTCACTGATTTGTATACATTTAAAAAGTGGATATTAGGCCAGGCACTGTGGCTCAAATATGTAAACATAGCTACTTGGGAGTTGAAGATGAGGAGGATAGTGATGTGGGAGCAGCCTCACATAAATATGGCTTGTGTAGAAATGTTAGCAAGATCAGCTTATTAGTATTATGTTATTCTTGTGAGGCTAAAATAAGTAAACATAGACAAAACCTGAAGAAAAATGACTGGTATTTCATAAGTGTCCCCAACTAAGGTGTTTGATTGCTTTGTGTCTGAAAGAATAAGCAGGACCTCAAGCATACTTTCCTCAAGCATAGCCTGAGGGAAAAAAGTGGTGCTTTCTATGTGGGCACAAGCACTCCAACATTAAACATTTGCAGGTGTGAACCAGACACGTGGGGGAGGAAACCTCAGAGGCTACAGTCCGTGGAAGAAGGATGGTGACTTTCCAGCCTCCACATGGATGTGGTACTTTGTAGTTCATGAAGAAAAGCTGTGTTCACCTCTGTGGCCCCACATAAGCCCTCTGGGGTGGGGGAGAAAGCAGGGCTGCCTCATATTTTACAGCCAGTGAAATGACTTGCCCAAAGTCACACATTGCAAGGTGATATATCTGAGACAGGAAATAGAGTTGGTTCACTGGGAAGAGAGATCTCTGAACTCAAGTTCTCCAGATGCTGCTCTGGACTCCTGGGTCAAGGGATTTCTTCACTCCATTTCCTGTATTTCCTCACCACAATGTTACTATGGTAAAAGAGAAGATGCCATGTAGGAGGCCCAAGCCTCCTATCTCCATGTATCAGCACTGGCTAAAAGCTCTCATTTTCCACAAAGGGGAAGCACACTGAAGAACCAGAAGAACAAAATTTGTGTTCTTCATTCCCGAGAATCTGGTATATATATATATGAACCCAGAACTTTCCAAGCTAACTATTCATACGGCACAACTGTAATGAATTAGCTTGCTCATCAATCCCTCAGTGAAACATTTAATGTTAACTAATGGGCACAAGGTGGCCTTTTGGTGCTTTCGTGGTTTATTCAAGAAAACTGACATGTACCAATGTCTGCTGACTACTGATCTGAGCAACTGACTGGACAGGTAGAGAAAGCCTCCTGAAAAATGAACAGAGGCTGAACAGGCTTTGAGAATACAACACCTGCTTGTGTTCTACCTCACAAAACTCATCCATGAACTCTGTCCTGCCTAAACTCTGTGGGGCAAAGCAGCAATATCTCTTTTCTTAGAGATATGCTGTCCATAGTCACTGCCTGTGATCCCCACCCCATAGTCTAGTGAGGACTATTCAGGACCTGGAATCACAAATGTCCCTCTATCACCAAATGTCCACTCCACTGACCCAATGGCACTGTTCCTGCATCTGAATCTCCAAGCAGTGCCTAAACAGCAGGGATCTTATGCTCTTTCCACCCCATACACACACACTGTTCCTCCACTTTGCATCCATTGAAATCCTCACTGGCTTCTATGGAATCCAAAAGGAAATTTCTTGACATCTGGAAGAAAGAGAATAATCACACATTTCCAGGGCCCTAGTACAGGAAAACCCCTGTGTCAGGTGCCCAGAGCAGAACCATACTTCTCTATGGTCTCCTTCAGCATACAGAGCCCAACTTTTCTGACCTCAAGCTCACTTCCCTGCCTGGCCATTCAAAATTGCTCATCATGATTCAGTGATGCAGACTGGGGTCAGAAACTGGGACAGCGATAAAAAGGAAGTGGGATAGAGGGATAATTATATTGACATTGAGTTCCCAAGGATCTCAATTCCCTGGATGAAATCAGGACCTTTAGTATGAGACTCATAAAGAGCAAAAGAAGAGCCAGGCACTGGTGCCTCATGCTTGTAATTCTAGCTACTGCAGGCAGAGATCAGGAGGATGGAGTTTTGAAACCAGTTCTAGGCAAATAGCTCAGGAGACCCTACCTCAAAAAAATCACAAAAAAGGGCTGGTGGAGTGGCTCAAGTGGTAGAGTGCTTACCTAGCAAGTGTCAGTTTTTCAGTTCAAACTGTAGTACCAATAATGGGAAAGAGGGAATGCGAAGGACTCAAAGCAGTCTCATAAATAAGAATGAGAGAAGATAAAAAGGACATGAAGGAGAAATAATTTATATGCAGATTCTTGCTCTTTTTTTCTTCACTATCTGCAAAATAATCTTCTGAATGACCAGGTAATGCAACACTTGCCATGGGAAAGGAAAAGAAAAAATTAAAATTGAGGTGGGATCTGAGGCTAGTACTTCTTTTGGGAATGTGTATCACTGCACTTCAGCACTCTTTTGTGGCCTCAACCATATACTTCTCTCTCGAAACCTGGAGCATTTCTGTCCTATAATGAGGGATATGTTCTCTGAACATACTTTCCCCTATTACCCAGTTCCACGAGTGTGACCAGAAGGGAGCCTATATAATTGTCTTCTTTCAAGAAACAGTTACTGTCTCCATGACTTTCTTCTGGTAACACTGACATACCTCTCTTCCCCTTTCTTCACTGCCTGATTTCTTTTTCTTAAATAATGCCCATTTCCTTTCTTCTTGTTACCTCCTCCTATCATATTATCCTTCCCAATTAAACTATGAAGAAATATGAAGGATAGCCTCTCTTTATCAGTAAGTTACTTCCTAACTTGGGAGTACTTGACATGGACCTGGGGCTCTGTTTGGCTCCATGGATGGTTATGATGACAAACTCTATTACTGAGTTATCATTTTATGCCTTGGATTACCTTCGGCACTTGGAAAGAATTGAATATTCACAGCAACCCCATACATAAACTATTACAGATGATTAACATAAGATTAGAATTAATGTATCTTATCCATATCTCCTTAATCTGCAAGTGACCCAAGATTGGAAACATGGAACTTAATGGTATCAGCCAGAGATTGCCGGGAGCCATGGATGGACTGGGAAAAAGGGCACCTAGCCGACCCGAGGACAAGGAACAAGTTGAAGCTTGGCTAATGTGTGAGAACAGAGTCATACTGTTTAACTGGCCCTTTGGTTTGAGAGGAACAGTGATTTCTTCGTCTTATTATCCAGAGGCTCTTCCAGGGTCAGTTCAATTCTAGGAGATGAGGAACTTGGACAGCAGGGTGAATGCTGGTGTGCAACCATCCCAGCAGCCTCTTCTCACAATCCTCAAACATTCATGCCTGGCCATCAAGAGACTCCTAGGGCAGCAAAACACTGGCCACACAAATAGAAGGAAACTCAAGAACTCATCCGTGAGTGAGGTATAGAGTCTGACATGGGGCCAGGTTATGCTTCTTTCTCACTTCTCCAGGATACTGGGGCACACATAGCAATTCCAGAGGAAATATTCTTGAACCCTTCAGTCTTGGCATTGTCCTCTAACCCAAGAGTGGCAGTGAGGGCAGAAAATAAAAGGCTACTAAAAGTGAAGAGGGAAAGGTCAGACTTCTTCCTATCTCCAGGCACATGCTGAACTACAGAATTCTGTCTCACCAGTTTCCTTCCATTGTGGGTCAAAACCCAAACCCCACTCCAAAATCTCTTGTGTAAAATTTCTAGGAGGTACTCTTTCATGTTCATTGTTGTAAGGTCAGAAAATATCTGGATACCTGATAAAGATCATCTTTAATTACCAGAGCAAGAAAATGCAATCACAAACCTAGCACATCTAGAACTCAGAGGAGCAAATACTTCATATTATTAGGTCATTGATATAAGAAAAGAATCATTGCATTAGGAAAAATGTGCTTAATATTGAGTATCAAAATGTTGGCAGTTCCCCAAGTCTCAGGGTTGCAGCTCTGCATAATTTATGCACATCCTGAACACTTCTTTTAATCATAAGCCAAATTTATAGGCACAGGTTATTTTTCTTATATTGTGAATCAAACACCCATATGGGTAATGTAAAGGCTTATGAACAAATGAGGCTTATCATTAAATGAAATGTTATTGACACTATAAAGTGAATCCTGAGCTACCATTTGTCCACTGTGACCATTTTCCTGGATGGAGGTAATAATATTTTCCCCTTGTTTATGGAGGTGTACTTGGCACACATGAAACTTCATTTATTTAAAGTCTAAAATTTGATGGCTCAGCACCTAAAAGAAATGAATGGACTACATGAAATTAAAAAGCTTCTGCACAACAAAAGAAATTTGGTCACCAGATTGAAGAGTCAGTCCACAGAATGGGAGAAAATCTTTGCCAGCTGTACAATTGACAGGGAATTAGTAACCAGAATATACAGGGAACTCAAAAGACTAAACTTCCCCAAAATTGATGACCCAATGAAAAAATGGGCAGATGATATGAACAGAGCTTTTTCAAAAGGAGAAATCAAATGGCTAAAAAATAATCACATGAAAAAATGCTAACCATCCATGGCCATAAAGGAAATGAAAATCAAAACCACATTAAGATTCCACCTTGTTCCTTGTTAGAATGGCTACCATCAAGAACACAAACAACATCTGTTAGCAAGGATGTAGGGAAAACAGAACCCTCATACACTTTTGGTTGGAATGTGAGTTAGTATAACCACTATGGAAAGCAGTATGGAGACTCCTCAAAAAACTAAATTAGAACTGCCATATGATCCAACAATTCCACTCTTAGGAATATACCCAAAGGAATGTAACTAAGACTGTAATAAAGGCACCTGCACACCCATGCTTATTGCAGCATTATTCACAAAAGCTAAGCTATAGAAACAACCAACATGCCCCACTACTAGTGAATGAATTAGGAAACTGTGGTGTTTTTATATAATGGGATTTATTTACAAAGAAGAATGAAATTTTGTCATTTACAGGTAAATGGATAGAACTGGAGAACATGATTAAGTAAAGTTAGATTCAGAAGGCCAAAAGCCTGACCTTCAGTGAGGGGAGAAGTGTTCAATCAAGTGGCAAGTGCTTTAATTAATCACACCTTCATGAAACAACACCAACAAGAAGTGGCACAGCACTTAGTGATGTTTTATGGTTGGTAAACAGGTGATGTGGTGGGAGTGGGATTTTCTGTAATCCCATGGGGGAGGAAGGGCAGAGACTCTCTTAGATATATAACATTGACAGTAAATCCACAAGTTTGATAATTTCCTGAGTTCTATGAATCATTTCCAGTGAACTACTGAACCTGAGAACATATTGCCAACCCCCCAATATGCAACAAGTTGGCCTGAAGTTTGGGTGAGAAAAGGACCCCTGGATAACATCTGGTATAGTGCTATCTTATCTAGAGCCAGTTTTGTAGAGGACTTTGCACTCAAATTGTGGCATGTAGTTTAAACTCAAGGAGGTTAGTGTCCCAATTATACTGCATTAACCAGCAGTTGCAGAAAAATGTATTATTTGGTTTCAAAGGTATGGAATTCTCTGGATCAAAGCCACTGAGTAAAACATGAGTGAATTGGAAAGTTTCCTTAGATTTCTGAATGATTACAAGGTCCTTCATGATTTAGAACAGTACTTGTGTGACAACCATTACTAAAGTTAAAAGTTACCGATGGAATTTAGAGATGATTCACCTTCCTATGATTTGCTTCGTTGAGTGCATAAAGAAATGTCAAATGATGAGAAAAGAGTGAACTATAAAATCTCTTGGTTCTTTTCATCTAGAATAGCTCAAACAGAATTTTGAAGCTAGAACAAGGTCAGATCCTAATTCCAGTGCAGCTCCCAGAAACCGTCCCCTTCAATGTTTTCTTTTACTTTTTCTCCTTTTATCATTTTTACATTTTTTGCCATGTGTTTTTCCATCTCTTTCCCAGCTAGACAAAACAGAATCCCTCTGTAGTCTTTTATGCCAAGCTTTGTGAAGGCTGTTGGCAGTGGCTCCTCCAGGTCTATCCAGGAGATACCTTCCAGATAGAGGCAGGAAAGGAGGGGGCAAGTGCTGGAGCAAGGAGCTATAGCCCCTCAGATGCTGACCCAAGGAACATAGACAATATAGCTAGATTCAAGCCTTTCAGCACTACTTCTGGTTGTGTTACTGTGAAGGAGTCACTCCACTTCTCTCATCAGTACTTTCAGTACCTACAGTACCAAAAGTGAGCTGCTGATAACACTCATGGCCATATAAACTTCTTGAAAAGTGAGTGGAGTATACAATAGTTATTCTAAAAATAAGCCCCTCAGAGTGGTTGCAGTATAGCAACTCTCTTCCACACATTGTGGAGAATAAGGCCCAAAGAGAAGCAGTGACTTGTCAAGGTCAGAACCTATATCCAGCTGATTCCAGTTGCAGTCTTAGACATTCTCTCATTCAAGGACTAACCAGGTCCAGCCCTGCTTAGCTTCCAAGATCAGATGAAATCAGACATGTTCAGGGTGGTATGAGGATAAATAGCCATTCTCTATGCCTAAGCCTAAAACAATGGGCAGGGCTGGAATTTGGGAAGATCAGGTAGGGGTCCCTGTACTGAGGGATAGGATAGGGATGGATGGAGGTGGCTTCCCCACTGACAAGCACATCCCCTGGGGCACTGCGAAATATCTCAGTCTCAGATTCCACTAGGGAGGATTGGCTAGTCCCAGGTTCTGCCATGGGAAGGCAAAATGCCCTACCAGAAAATGTGACCACTTTGGGATGACCTCCACACCATTAGAAGTACAGATTCTAGGGATATTTAATGCAGGGGATATGCACTATCCTTAATTCCCAGCACTGCCACTTTCCATGTGACTTCTGATGAATTTTTGGCTCTCTATGGTTTTTTACTTCCCTTAACTCTCTATGAGGAGAATTAGGTCTTCTACAACTTAAACTCAACCAACTAATCTCCATGGGAAGAGGGCTCCACCTGTGGGGTGATAACAGCATCTGGTCCATGTATACGTTCCCCTCAACTCAAACTGCATTTATCAGCTCCTTGGGATTTTGCAATGTTTGTTAACCACAGTCACTCTCCCAATAGAGAGGTTGCTGTTTTAAAATTGAGATCATAAGTAAATACAAATGGCAGAAATTGGACTTCCCCTGCCTCCAAGGCATAAAAGAGAAACACAGCACATTTCTGCCATAATGAAAATTTATGTACACAGTGCTATTATAAATAACATGCAATGTTTGGGATGGAAAGTATTTTCATTAGAAGAAAGCCTTCCAAGGAGTCAGTGAGATGGTAGTGGCGAGTGCCTGGTATGATGCCTGGCACAAAGTGGGTTTCCTCCAGAATGACTGCTTATCTCTGTGACAACTCCCAGTACCCAAACTTCCAAATAAGCATGAACTGATACAGTCACATTCCTTACTCAATCATGGCTGCCTAAAATGCTCAAAATGAGGCAGGCTAGAAAACAGGGAAAGAAATTATTGGTACTTTTAGGTGCCATATAACTTTTCCTAGCACATTTCAGATTAATGTACTCTCTCTAAACTTTGTTTCAGTTGTAAAATATTAACTACTTCACTGAGCCCTTTTCAATTGCAAATCCCCTGCAGTTTCAGAAAAGCCACAGAAAATTCAGACCCAAGGAAATACGAGGAATCCATGGACATTTCTGTCATTGCACCTCATATAGGAAGTTAGAATACCTGAGATTAGCATAGGTGTATGCTCAGAGCAATACATTACGTTAGCCTGTCCCAAAGAGACTTCCAATTTTCCTCATCTCCTACCCTCCATCCCACCTGGCAGGGACCACCACTGCTTTTAAAGGTGACTGTCCTCACCTATTATAAACTTTATTATATCCCTTACTACATTTACATATCCTGCCTGGATTTTTCCCTCATGGAAAATCTGAGTAGAGTCTCCATAGACTGTCTGGTTGGGCAGTATAGTGGTGACAGTATTACTTTCAAAGCTAGGTCATAAAAAATATTTGGGCTTCTCATTTTGTTTCTTCAACTGTTTTCCTAAGGTAGAAGTTTATTTCAAAGTTTTCTTTTTTATTCTATATATTCAAATACTATAAATTTTCTCTAAGCCCTTCTTTTATCACATTTAACACATTTTGATATTGTACATTCATTCTTATTCAATGGGAACTGTTTTAACTTATTCTAAGGCTTCTAATTGATTCATGTGTTTCTAATGTATAGCTCAATTTCAAAATATTTGGGGATTTTAAAACTTCCTTTCTGATTTTATTTCTTCTTTAATAACCCATATTTGGGACAGGCACATAACTCAGTATTAGAATACTTGACTAGCATATGTGAGGCCCTGGGTGCCATTCTCAGCATCACAAGCAGACACAAAAAGTTTGGTCCTAGAACAAATTTTCTACATTTCTATTGTTTAAACTTGTTGAGTGAATTGTCTTGGTGAATATTCCATGTGGGCTTGCAAAGAAGGCATATTCTGCTGGAGCTGAATGCAGTATCCTGTAAATGTTAAATAGATGCTGGTGATTGGTGATGTAGCTCATTTCAACTATGTTCTTACGGCTGGTTTACATTCTGTATCTATCAGTTACTAAGATTGAAATGCTTAAGTCTCCAGTTATAATAGCGGATTTGTCTATTTTCTTTTTGCAATTCTATTAGTTTTGCTTTATTTGTCCTTTTGTTAAGTGCATATATATTAAAGGTTTTAATAACCTCTTAAAGACTTGACTCCTGTAATATCACAAATTGTCTCCTTCTCTTACATCTGGTAACTCCTTACCTCTGAGAACTCTCTTTATCGTGAAGTCTGCATTGTCTGAAGTTAATGTAGCTACTATGACTTTCTTTAGATTTAGGTTAGCATGGCAGGTATATACTTCTTGATGTCTTTCCCTATTAACTTTGTTTTTATGTTTAAAGTGGTTTTGATTTTGTATACAGCATATTGTTGGGCATTGCTGATGTTTCTTAGTCCATTCTGGCAGTCTCTGTTTTTTAATTGTTACTTAGAGTACTCATATCTAAAGGGACCATTGGGGGGAAAAAATCTCAGCCCTGTATGATCCACTTGTCAGAATAAACAGTCATAAACTTCATGTACACAGTGTTTAGCAGTCATCAGAAAACACTCTAATAATTTACCCTGTCCACTTACTAGATTTCTACCATTTGATTTGATCTTAGAATTTTGAATATTCTAGTGGTATTAAATAGATCGTGATAAACTTTCTCAGTGATTATTCTGGTATGTTGAGAGTAATGTTTAATATATGTCTTCTAGTAACCTTTCCTTGTTTTTGGAAACAATTTTATAATGATTTTTATTTCATCACTGTCCTATACACTTCTCAATACATAATTGCTCTATCCAAATTTGATTTTATATTATAATGTCATTTATAAGTTCATATCTGACTGAATTGTTGTTTTCTCAGTGCTTCTTCTGTAAATTTCTGTCAGCAATTTATTGCAAATTTGATTTCCTAAGGCAGGCCCATCTTGATGCTTGGATTATATTTTCAAAATATTAGGAAATTACTTGTGAGTTCTCTGAAATTGAGTATTTTTACATTTGTTATACAAGTCCATTTCTGTCTGTTTTCTTTATATATCTACCTACAAATATTAGTTTGCATGAGAATAGTTTATATATCAGTAAAGGCACATACTGGAAGATGGGGCTGTAGAAATCTCTTTTTAGTTTTTTCAATCCTGAGTTCTGGACAGTCCTTTGTAATTTAAGTTTTCATGAGTCTTTCTATGGATAGGCTTGCAAGTCAACTTAGTTTAGTATTGTGTGGAACACAGAAAGAGATATCTTTTCCATTTCTTGATTAATATAGGGTTTAATTTTTTCCTCATTTTTTTATGGGATAGAGTCTAGATATTGAAGTCTTCATATTTTTATATGTTGAAAGGCATATTAATTTATGTCACTGAAAATTTTTTCTTTTTTACCCCTAAATGTGGAATGGTTTGTTTTTCTGTTTAACTCACATATATAATTAATGTTAAGATTTGCCCTGTCAAAAATGTTCTCTATGTTTAATATCAATATATTTTTTCTAAAGTGTTGCATGTATTTGAAGAAGTAATTTTATTTAAAACTTATGTCTCTCATGCTTCTGACATCTCAGTGACAAATGTATCAATGTGGCCACAGAAAAATTAAGCAAGAAATTGCCAATCTATTTAAAGTAAAATTTATACAAAAGAAAGAATAATCTCCTTCTTATATCCATTATACTATTAAATAAAACATATTGATCTTAAACAGAGAATAAAGTGACATTTTTGAAATAACAATTTAAGAAGGTATTTATGTGGGAAAAAGTAAAAAATTGACCATTGCATTTCAGAAAAAATCTAGTCAGAGGGAGGGGGCAGAGTGGGTGCTAAGGGAGGGGCTCTGGGCAGTGGGGAGAAATGAACCAATCCTTGTATGCACATATGAATAATAAAAGAAAAATGAAAAAAAAATTAAAAAAAAAAAGAAAATACATTGATATGAGAGAGGCAAAAATGACAAATTTCAAAGGACAGAATGGAAAGAAAAGAATATATCAGACACTGGGTGAAAGGACCATTACTGTTATAATCTAGAAAAAAAAGAAACAAATTTTGAAAGCCATTTAAAATCATTGCTACATATCTGAATAATTAAGAATAAAGATGAAGTTTTCTAACTTTACAACAGAAAAATACAAGTATAAAAATACAAGTATAAAAAAATACAAGTATCATCTGATAAGGCAAATACAACTAGAGAAGATGAATTATAAGATTGTCAGAACTTGGATGTAATCATAGAGCAGGTTAATTTGACTGGCACACACTAGAATTTGAAGAACTCTGATAATTCACAAGAAAATCTTATTTCTTTTTTTCTTTCTTTTTTTAAATTTTTTAAAATTATTCATATGTGCATACAATGCTTGGGTCATTTCTAGCCCCTGCCCCCAACCCCTCCTTTACCACCCACTCTGACCCCTCCCTCTCCCAAACCCTCTCAATACCTGGCAGAAACTATTTTGCCCTTATCTCTAATTTTGTTGAAGAGAGAGTATAAGCAATAATAGGAAGGACCAAGGGTTTTTGCTAGTAAAGATAAGGATAGCTATACAGGGAGTTGCCTCACATTGATTTCCTGTGCTTATGTGTTACCTTCTAAGTTAATTCTTCTTGATCTAACCTTTTCTCTAGTTCTTGGTCCTCTTCTCCTATTGGCCTTAGTTGCTTTTAAGGTATCTGCTTTAGTTTCTCTGAGTTGACAGAAAAAATGCTAGCTAATTTTTTATGTGTCTTACCTATCCTCACCCCTCCCTTGTGTGTGCTCACTTTTATCATGTGCTCAAAGTCCAATCCCCTTGTTGTGTTTGCCCTTGATCTAATGTCCACATATGAGGGAGAACATACGATTTTTGCTCTTTTGGGCCAGGCTAACCTCACTTAGAATGATGTTCTCCAATTCCATCCATTTACCAGCGAATGATAACATTTCATTCTTCTTCATGGCTGCATAAAATTCCATTGTGTATAGATACCTCATTTTCTTAATCCATTCATCAGTAGTGGGGCATCTTGGCTGTTTCCATAACTTGGCTATTGTGAATAGTGCCGCAATAAACATGGGTGTTCAGGTGCCTCTGGAGTAACCGTGTCACAGTCTTTTGAGTATATCCCCAAGAGTGGTATTGCTAGATCAAATGGTAGATCAATGTTTAGCTCTTTATGTAGCCTCCAAATTTTTTCTAGAGTGGTTGTACTAGTGTACATTCCCACCAGCAGTGTAAGAGGGTTCCTTTTTCTCCGCATCCTCACCAACAGCTCTTGGTGTTGGTGTTTCTAATGATGGCTATTCTATTAGGGGTGAGGTGGAATCTTAGTGTAGTTTTAATTTGCATTTCCTTTATTGCTAGAGATGGTGAGCATTTTTTCATGTGTTTTCTGGCCATTTCAATTTCTTCTTTTGAGAAAGTTCTGTTTAGTTCACTTGCCCATTTCTTTATTGGTTCATTAGTTTTGGGAGAATTTAGTTTTTCAAGTTCCCTATATATTCTGCTTATCAGTCCTTTGTGATGTGTAGCTGGCAAATATTTTCTCCCACTCTATGGGTGTTCTCTTCAGTTTAGAGACCATTTCTTTTGATGAGCAGAAACTTTTCAGTTTTATGAAGTCCCATTTATCTATGCTATCTCTTAGTTGTTGTGCTGCTGGGATTCCACTGAGAAAGTTCTTACCTATACCTACTAACTCCAGAGTATTTCCTCCTCTTTCCTGTATCAACTTTAGAGTTTGTGGTCTGATATTCAGATTCTTGATCCATTTTGAGTTAATATTGGTATACGGTCATATACATGGATCTAGTTTCAGTTTTTTGCAGACTGCTAACCAGTTTTCCCAACAATTTTTGTTGAAGAGGCTTCTATTTCTCCATTGTATATTTTTAGCTCCTTTGCCAAAGACAAGTTTGTTATAGTTGTGTGGCTTCATATCTGGGTCCTCTATTCTGTTCCACTGGTCTTCATGTCTGTTTTTGTGCCAGTACCATGCTGTTTTTATTGTTATTGCTTTGTAATATAGTTTGAAGTCAGGTATTGTGATACCTCCTGCATTGTTCTTTTGACTGAGTATTGCCTTGGCTATTCGTGGCCTCTTGTGTTTCCATATAAATTTAACAGTAGATTTTTCAATGTCTTTAATGAATGTCATTGGAATTTTTATGGGAATTGCATTAAACATGTAGATTACTTTTGGGAGCATAGACATTTTTACTATGTTGATTCTACCAATCCATGAGCATGGGAGATCTCTTCAGTTTCTATAGTCTTCCTCAATGTCTTTCTTCAGAAGTTTATAGTTTTCCTTAAAGAGGTCATTTGCATGTTTTGTTAGGTTTACACCTAGGTATTTGACTTTTTTTGAGGCTATTGTAAATGGAATTGTTTTCATACATTCTTTATCAGTTTATTCATTATTAGTGTATAGAAATGCTAATGATTTTTATATGTTGATTTTATATCCTGTTACCTTGCTGTAGCTATTGATGATGTCTAGAAGCTTCTGAGTAGAGTTTTTTGGGTCTTTAAGGTACAGGATCATGTCGTCTGCAAATACGGGTGTTTTGAATGTTTCTTTACCTATTTGTATTCAATTATTCCTTCTTCTTGCCTAATTATTTTGGCTAGGAATTCCAGTACAATGTTGAATAGGAGTGGAGATAGTGGTCATCCTTGTCTGGTTCCTGATCTTAGAGGGAATGGTTTCAGTTTTTCTCTGTTAAGTATAATGCTGGCTGTAGGTTTGTCATATATAGCTTTTATAATGTTGAGGTACTTTCCTTCTATTCCTAGTTTTCATAGAGCTTTTATCATGAAATGGTTTTGGATCTTATCAAAGATTTTTCTGCATCTATTGAGATGATCAAGTGTTTTTTGTCTTTGCTTCTGTTAATGTGGTTTATTATGTTTATTGATTTTCATATATTGAATCACCCCTGCATTCTTGGGATGAAGCTTACTTGGTTGTGGTGAATAATCTTTTTGATGTGTTGTTGAATTCGGTTTGCCATTATTTTGTTGAGGATTTTTGCCTCAATGTTCATTAAGGAGATTGGCCTATATCTCTCCTTTTTAGAGGTGTCTTTGCCTGGTTTTGTGATAAGTGTAATACTGGCTTCAAAAAATGTGTTAGGCAGTTTTCCTTCCCTTTGTATTTCATAGAACAGTTTAAGGAGGGTTTGTATCAGTTCTTCTTTAAAGGTCTGATAGAATTCAGCAGAGAATCCATCAGGTCCTGGACTTTTTCTTTTGGGGAGATTCTTGATTGCTGCTTCAATTTCATTTTGTATTATAGATTTACTCAGGTGATTAATTTCCTCTTGGTTCAGTTTTGGATGATCATATGTATCTAGAAATCTGTCCATTTCCTTAAGATTTTCCAATTTATTTGAATATAGTTTCTCGAAGTAATCTCTGATGATTTCCTGGTCTTCCATGGTGTTTGTTATTATCTCCCCTTTTGCATTCTTGATTCTACTAATTTGAGTTTTTCCTCTCCTCATTTTAGTCAGGTTTGCCAGGGGTCTATCGATCTTGTTTATTTTTTCAAAGAACCAACTTTTTGTTTCATTAATACTTTGTATGGTTTTTTTGGTTTCTATTTCATTGATTTCAGCTCTTATTTTTATTATTTCTCTCCTTCTATTTGTTTTTGGATTTGCTTGTTCTTGTTTTTCTAGGGGTTTGAGATGTATCATTAGGTCATTGATTTGGGATCTTCCAGTCATTTTAATATATGCACTCATGCCTATAAACTTTCCTCTCAGTACTGCCTTTGCTGTGTCCCATAGGTTCCAGTAGGTTTTGTTTTCATTTTCATTGACTTCTGGGAACTTTTTAATTTCCTCTTTTATTTCATCAATGACCCATTGTTCATTAAGTAATGAGTTATATAGTTTCCAGCTGTTTGCATGCTTTTTGTCTTTAGTGTTGTTGTTGAGTTCTAGTTTTATTGCATTGTAATTCGGTAGTATGCACAGTATAATTTCTATTTTCTTATATTTGCTGAGGCTAGGATATGATCTATTTTGGAGAAGGTTCCATGGGCTGCTGAGAAGAATGTATATTGTGTAGAAGTTGGATGAAATGTTCTGTAGACATCAAGTAGGTCCACTTGATCTATTGTATATTTTTGATCTTGGATTTCTTTAATGATTTTTTGTTTGATGACCTATCTATTAATGATAATGGGGTGTTAAGACTCCCACAACCACTGTGTTGGAGTTAATAAATGCTTTTAGGTCTTTTAGGGTATGTTTGATGAAATTGGGTGCGTTGACATTGGGTGCATTAGGTTGATAATCCTTATTTCCTTTTGGCCTATTTCCCCTTTTATTAGTATGGAATATCCTTCTTTATCTCATTTGATCAATGTAGGTTTGAAGTCTACTTTTTCAGAGATAAGTATTGCTACTACTGCCTGTTTTGGGGGGCCATTGGCTTGGTAAATCTTCTTCCATCCTTTCATTCTAAGTCTATGATTATTTCTGTCGGTGAGATGGGTCTACTCTAAGCAACAAATTGTTGGATCTTTCTTTTTAATCCATTTTGTCAAATGGTGCCTTTTGTTTTTTGTTTTTTTTTTTGTGGTGTTGGTGATTGAACTCAGGGCCTCATGCATGCTAGGCAAACACTCAAATGGTGCCTTTTAATTGGTGAATTAATTCCATTAACATTGTGTTAGTACTGATAGGTATGTGGTGATTCCTATCATTTACTAGGCCTTTGTTGTTTGAAAGTTTGATTGTGTGTACCTAAGTTGAGGTTACTCTCTACTTTCTTGCTTTTTCTTTTCCTGTGGTTTGGTGCTGCCTGTCCTTTCATGGTTATGTTGGGCTTCACTTTCTGTGTGCAGAATCCTTTGAAGAGTCTTTTGTAGTGGTGCCTTTGTGGTCACATATTGTTTTAGTTTCTGCTTATCATGGAAGACTTTTATTGCTCCATCTATTTTGAATGATAGTTTTGCTTGGTACAGTATCCTGGGGTTGAAGTTATTTTCATTCAGTGCCCAGATCTCACCCCAAGCTCTTCTTGCTTTTAATGTTTCTGTTGAGAAGTCTGATGTGATTTTGATGGTTTTACCTTTGTATGTTACTTATTTTTGCTCTCTTATAGCCTTCAATATTCTTTCCCTAGTTTCTGAACTTGTTGTTTTAGTGATGATATGTCGTGGGGTAGTTCTATTTTGATCTGGTCTGTTTGGTGTTCTGGAGGCCTCTTGCATCTGTATGGGAATAGCTTTCCCTAGATTTGGGAAATTTTCTGTTATTATTTTGTTGAATATATTACGCATTCCCTTCACTTGCACCTCTTCTCCTTCTTCGATGCCCATGATTCTCAAGTTTGGTCTTTGGATGGAGTCAGTGAGTTCTTGCATTTTCTTTTCACAGGTCTTGAGTTGTTTAATTAATAGTTCTTAGGTTTTTCCTTTAGTTACCATTTCATCTTCGAGTTCTGAGATTCTGTCTTCTGTTTGTTCTATTCTGCTGTATTGGCCTTCCGTTTTGTTTTGCAGTTCTGTTTCATTCTTTTTTCTGATGTTTTCCATATCCTGGGTCATTTCCTCTTTAATGTTGTCTATTTTTCTCCTGAGTTCATTTATCTGTTTATTAATCATGTCTGTGTTTCACTTTTGTGCTTATACAGTGCTTCTATGGTTTCCTTATTTCTTCTTTTGCTTTTTCAAATTCTCTCTTTTTGTTGTGTTGAAATTTCTTGAGTGTCTCCTGTACATTTTGGTTGACCATATCCAGTATCACCTCTATAAAATTCTCATTGAGTACATGTAGTATGTCTTCTTTTAAATTATTCTTGTTGGCTTCATTGGTTTCTTTGGCATAGTTTATCTTCATTTTGTTGGAGTCTAGATCTGAGTATCTGTTTTCTTCATTTCCCTCTGGTTCCTGTACTAATTTTTTGATGTAGGGAAACTGGTTTCTCTATTTTTTCTGTCTTTCCATCATTGCCCTATGTGTTGTTATTGTCCCTGTACTGTGTGCAATTAATCATCTTCTAGCTTATAATATTAGCACCAGTGATATTTGGAATGGAAGGGTGAGAGGGGATGGAAAGCAAAGAAGTTAAAGGAAAACAATTAAGTAGAAAAAAAAAACAAAACAAAGAAACAAACAAAAATGTTTCAAAGATATAAACAAGGAGAGACAGTGCACTAATCAATGCTAACCTGCAAAGGCATTAGAGAGACAGAGAGAGGATTGAAAATAAAAAATAAAAAGAAAGATAAGAATAAAAATAAAAAATAAGTAAATGAAAGAAAAAATATACATTAAAAAAAAAAAAACTCCAAGTTCAAATGCAATGAAATTACAGTCTTAATAATTTTGGTGTTCGTCCCTCAGCCTCCAATCCTGGAGATGGTGCCTCAGATGTTGTTCTGTAGTTGTCTCATCAAAGGGGAAACATAAAGTAGAACAAAACTGCACAAAACAAAAACAAGAACAACAAAAAAACCCACAAAGTGTCCCAAGTTCAAATGCAATACAGTTCCAGTAAGTTTTTCAGCATGCAGGTGTAGTTTGGTTGTTTTATCATCAAATGTAGGGAAAGAGAAAAAAAGTCTGGAGACAGGTCTGTGAATGTCTATCTGTGGCTGTGGCTTGCCTTCCTGCTGCTTTCAGTCTGCTGTTGATGGCAGCATAATTTATGCAGATCTCAGGGATGAGCTTAGCACTCACCTGGCCCTGCAGGCTTTGTTTACTCAGAGTTCTCCTGGGCGTGAGCCACTGCTACAAGCTTTCTCCTTTCCAACACACTGGAGAAGGTGACACTGCACCTGCTTTCTTAGACCTGCATGTTTATTTACAGCTCACGTGGGAAGTGGGTCTTGTCCCTTCTCCTGTGGAGTTTTCCTCCCTCTGCCATTCTCACAAGCTTTCCTGCTCCTGGTTTCTGGGCACACGCACCCACTCCTGCCCTCTCCGGCCAGGACTGACTTGTTTATTTACAGTTCCAGAAGGGATTCCCCTCCCTCCCTCTTCAGAGCTCAGGGCACCCCACCCTCTTTGCTACATATCTTTATTGTTCTTATTGCTTATTACTCAATTTCTCTTTTTTCCCTGCGTTGGAGTTGGTCTGTCCAGGGGGCTATGCTGATCTGGCCCAGGGATATCTGTGGAAGTACCACATACCACTTAGCTCACCTTCTCTGTGTCCTTCCAAGCCATCTGGGAAGTGGCATCTAGTGGACTGGGGTCCTCCTGGTTTCTCAATTTAACATGAAGTGGATATTCTCTGAACAGGCTGGAGGTGTGGAGGGGTCAAAATTTTGCCTCTTCTCAGTGGCCTTGCCTGCAAGGTGTGCCTGCATTGTCTCTCCAAGATTTCAATTAGGAGGCACACTTTCTACTTCCTCCCTCTGGCCACCATCTTGGAATCCTGCTTCTCCATCAACTCACAAGAAAATCTTCTAAGAATTGAGCCCATGTTCCGATAATCTGGATTTAAGTTTTAAATTTTAACCCATTAATTGTTAGAAAAAACATAGGCCAAATCCAAGAAAGAAATACATTCTGATATTAATTTTTTAAAGTCCTGTGATTAAAGTGGTAAAACAAATCAATAATTTGAATGGAACAAAATACATTGAGAAGTGTTCATGAGAGTGCTACAATAATAACCATTATAAAATTCATTCCAAATCACAGAAAAATATAAGAAGACACAGTTTTAAGCATTAGCCTCCATATGCCAGAATAAGCATGAAAGAAAGAGTTTATATTTTTATGTGCTCGCCTAAATCTTTAAGAATTTAGAATCAAGGCAAGGGATAGAATACAGAGTGCTTAACCAAAATTCTATTATGGGAAAAAAGTAAATTATTATAATGGCTTTAGGTGGCTAATAAACACTATAAATATGAAGTTTATGAAGGCTAAATAGGATTACAAGAACTCTTCTGACATCACACTGACAAAGAATTTCAAGGTGACCTCAGGTTACCTGCACCAGAATTCCAGAGTTTACCTAAGTAATGATTTAACCTAAGGGAGAAACAAATGTAAACAGAAACTTCTTGTCATAATATTTTCCAGTATTTAGGAAAATATACTGAGAGGAAACAGAAAAGAAGGCTTTCAAATAATTTTTATTAGGATATATTCATCATACAAGGGAGATTCATAGTGACAATTCCAATTTGGTTTGTACTGTATATTAGTTACATCACCCCCATTGTCTCTATCCATCAGCCCCCTTCCCACCCCACTTAAAGCAAAGCAATTTCAAGAGGTATGTTTGTTGTGTTTCATATAGGTACATGAGGTTCATCAACCATGTTCCCTCATTTTAATCTCTTTCATTCACCCTCTTCCCTCACATTAGTACACACACACATACACACACACATTGTACCTATTTTACAGTCTTTTCTTTCATTATTATTATTTAAGTTGATGTTTGGAGTGGCTTCTCAATGCATCCCCACTGTGGATATACTTACTTTGGTCTGTTTAATACTTTTCATTACTCTCCCTTACCACTTTACCTCCCATGCTCCATTTTCAACAGCTTTTAATACATGTCCTTATATGCTCTACCTTCACAGATGTTATGTTTTACAATATTATTGATGCACTATCAGTTTTTTTCCTTTCCCTGTTTTGCCAAGTTCCATAGAGTAGTTCTACTATTACAAATATGCTATCCATACAGTTTGTATATGGTCATGCTTGTTTTCGTGTATGTTTATCATATTTTGGATAAAAAAGAACTCCTTGTCATAATATATTCCAAGATTAAAAAAATACATTTTGAAGAAACAGAAAAATCATTTTTTGTGGATGCTAAAAACAATATTGAGTATTTTTCAATTTAACAATATGTATATATATATTTATATGTATGTATATACATATATATGTTATATATAACCATAATTAGGGGAATAAAGGAAAGAATTCCAGTCTCATAAATTAAAAAATACTGAAGTTTATGCAACCTCCCCAAATAAAGATGCCACAATCAACATAGAATGTATTTTAACTTTAGCAAAAAAAAAGGAAAAAAATTAAAAGAAAATATTACAGAAAATGAAAATAGTATTTTCCAAAAGGGTGCAAAATTTGATTAAAATAGTTTGTCTTTCAGTCCTGCAAGCACAAATGTTATTAGGAAAATCTAGAATATGGAGGAAGGTTCAGTCCTCATGAACCAAGTCTGAGAAAGAAAGTCCATGTGTAAAGTTCATCCATGGTCAGCACATAATCCATTCTCATAGGGATAAAGTGAAATACATGAAAAATAGAAAATCAGCAATCATATTACAATAGAAAACATATAATATGCCCATAGTAAAAAAATGACTAATTTCACAGAACACAGAGTGCAACAAAAGTCCATCAGTAACTGAAAAGGGATCATTGCTACAGTTCTAGAAATGAGGAAGAAAATATAAGAAATTATTGAATGAACCATCACCAATACATACATAAACAGCAAAGAAACACACCTAAACCCATAAGAGTAAATGCAGATTTTTAAGACAGAATGTTGATAAAAACCCAATCAGATTTTCAAAAGGCAAAAATATCAGTGGAAAATGTGAATTGCAGCTTGTCATAACATAACTTCCAATCACAGGGCACATAAAGCTGATTAGGACATCTTGGAATCCAAGCAATCAGAATTCACATCTTGGAATCTGAACAATCAGAATTCACATGGAAGAAGTTGAGGATATGTTCCAAACTTCATGATGGACCTAACTGGGTCATTAAATTTTAACATAAAGACAGGTTGTATAAATGTACAGACACATTATAAGGAAAATACCTCAGAGATTAAGTTATATTTATTATATGAAGAAAAAAGGTAAAAGATCAGTATTTGGATGGATCAATAATACATTGAAATATATGCATGGGAATGCTGAAATAGCTTTATGTGACAAACACATAGCCAACATTGTTCTGAATGGAAAGAAACTCATCTGTTTCTTCAAAAATCAGAAATAATATAAGAGTGTTCACTCTCTCTACTCTTACTCAATGTAATACTTGAAACTCCTAAAAAAGAACAGTAATGTAAGGAAAAGAAATGACTGATTGAATAAGGAAAGTACACAAGTTATTCCTATTTGTAGATGACATAATCGTATATTTAAATGAGCATTAAGAGTGCACCAAAACTTTTCAATCAGATAAGCACTTTTGGCAAATTAGCATACAAAATTAAGATGTCTTTCCATATATGAACAGTGAAAAGCCTGAGAGAGAAGTCTGAAAAATAATAACATTCAAAATAGCCTCAAAATATAAAACACCTAAGGATACACTAAGCAAGGAGGTAAAAGAACTCTACAATTAAATGTATAAAAAATTGAGGAAAGAAATTGAAAACATTAGAATTTGAAAATACATATAATTTTCTTGGATTGGCATAATTAGTTTTATGAAATGTCTGTAGTATACCAAAAGTAATCTACAGATTCAACAAATCAAATTACCAAAGTCATTTTCATAGAAATAGAAATTTAAATACTAAAATCCATATGGAAATACATAAGTCCCCAAATTGCCAAAGCAATCCTGAGAAAAAATGAGCTATACCTACTTCAAATAATAGTAGAGAGATAGTAACAAATGATAGTGGCACTGAACAAATATTCCTATGAACAGTTCTCAAGAGACGAACCACACATGGCCAATAAATACAAAAACAAATGTTCAACTACTTTAGCCAAAAACGAAATGCAAATTTAAACAACACTGAGATTCCATTACTCGCCAGTCAGAATGTCTATCATCATCAAAAAAAAACTCTGCTGAGGATGTGGAGTTAAAAGGAATCTTTTATAATGTTGGTGGAATTTAAATTGGATGCAGCCTCTACACAAACCTATATGGAGCTTCATCTAAAAAAATAACATAGAAGTTCCATATGACCCTTCCATATCACTCCTGGGCACATATCCAAAGTCAACATTCAATAGAAATACCTGCACATCCATGTTTAGAGCAGGACTATTCACAATAGTCATTCTTGGTAATCACCCTACTTGCCAAGAAACTAAAGAATGGATAAATGAAATATGGTATTTGTATACATTGGTGTATTTTTCAGCCATAAATAATAATGAAATTATTTTCCTGTCAGGTAAAAAACTGTAGCATTTAAAAAAGACAAATATCTCAGGGTTTTGGTAATATGTGGAAACTAGACAAAATGATAATGATGATCAGTCTTTTGTAAACTTGTAAGTTTTTACTTTCAGAAAGTAGTGACCTAAATGAAAAGGTAATGTAGAACAAAAAGATCTTATATTTGTTCCTTCAGATATATGCCCAGAACTGATATAGCAGGATCATGTGATAGTTGCCATTTAAAATTGTTTTGAAAACTTTTAAGTTTTTGCTTTCAGAAGCTAGTGTACTAAGAGAAAAGGTAAGGTAAAACAACAAATGAAATGTCTTCTTACATATCTTTTTGCTATTGTTCTACTTAAAACCATGTTCTCCGTTAAAGAACATTTTAAAAAATCTTTTATTTCTTGTAGAGTAACTAACAATTATAGTAACTCATTTAATCATCAGAAAATGCTAAGTATTTGGGCTCATAGTATTTTTTTTATTTGATTATTCATATGTGCATACAAGGCTTGGGTCATTTCTCCCCCCTTCCCCCACCCCCTCCCTTACTGCCCACTCTGCCCCTCCCTCTCCCCCTCATGCCCTCAATACACAGCAGAAACTATTTTGCCCTTATTTCTAATTTTGTTGTAGAGAGAGTATAAGAAATAATAGGAAGGAACAAGGGTTTTTGCTGGTTAAGATAAGGATAGGTATACAGGGAATTGACTCACATTAATTTCCTGTGCGTGTGTGTTACCTTCTAAGTTAATTCTTTTTGATCTAACCTTTTCTCTAGTTCTCGGTCCCCTTTTCCTATTGGCCTCAGTTGCTTTTAAGGTATCTGCTTTAGTTTCTCTGCATTAAGGGCAACAAATGCTACCTAATTTTTTAGGTGTCTTACCTATCTTCACCCCTCCCTTGTGTGTGCTCACTTTTATCATGTGCTCAAAGTCCAATCCCCTTGTTGTGTTTGCCCTTGATCTAATGTCCACATATGAGGGAGAACATATGATTTTTGATCTTTTGGGCCAGGCTAACCTCACTCAGAATGATGTTCTCCAATTCCATCCATCTACCAGCGAATGATAACATTTCGTTCTTCTTCATGGCTGCATAAAATTCCATTGTGTATACATACCACATTTTCTTAATCCATTCATCAGTAGTGGGGCATCTTGGCTGTTTCCATAACCTGGCTATTGTGAATAGTGCCACAATAAACATGGGTGTGCAGGTGCCTCTGGCGTAACCTGTGTCAGTCTTTTGAGTATATCCCCAAGAGTGGTATTGCTGGATCAAATGGTAGATCAATGGTTAGTTTTATAAGTAGCCTCCAAATTTTTTTCCAGAGGGGTTGTAGTAGTTTACATTCCCACCAACAGTGTAAGAGGGTTCCTTTTTTCCTGCATCCTCGCCAACACCTGTTGTTCGTGGTGTTGCTAATGATGGCTATTCTAACAGGGGTGAGGTGGAATGTTAGTGTAGTTTTAATTTGCATTTCCTTTATTGCTAGAGATGGTGAGCATTTTTTCATGTCTTTTTTGGCCATTTCAATTTCTTCTTTTGAGTTCACTTCTGTTTAGTTCTTCTTCTGTTTAGTTCACTTGCCCATTTCTTTATTGGTTCATTAGTTTTGGCAGAAATTAGTTTTTTAAGTTACCTAAATATTCTGGTTATCAGTCCTTTGTTTGATGTGTAGCTGGCAAATATTTTCTCCCACTCTGTGGGTGTTCTCTTCAGTTTAGAGACCATTTCTTTTGATGAACAGAAGCTTTTTAGTTTTATGAGGTCCCATTTATCTATGCTATCTCTTAGTTGCTCTGCTGCTGAGGTTTCCTTGAGAAAGTTCTTACCTATACCTACTAACTCCAGAGTATTTTCTACTCTTTCCTGTATCAAATTTAGAGTTTGTGGTCTGATATTAAGATCCTTGACCCATTTTGTGTTAATCTTGGTATAGGGTGATATACATGGATCTAGTTTCAGTTTTTTGCAGACTGCTAACCAGTTTTCCCAACAGTTTTTTTCAAGAGGCTTCTATTTCTCCATTGTATATTTTTAGCTCCTTTGTCAAAGACAAGTTTGTTATAGTTGTGTGGCTTCATATCTGGGTCCTCTATTCTGTTCCACTGGTCTTCATGTCTGTTTTTGTGCCAGTACCATGCTGTTTTTATTGTTATTGCTTTGTAATATAGTTTGAAGTCAGGTATTGTGATACCTCCTGCATTGTTCTTTTGACTGAGTATTGCCTTGGCTATTCGTGGCCTCTTGTGTTTCCATATAAATTTAACAGTAGATTTTTCAATGTCTTTAATGAATGTCATTGGAATTTTGATTGGAATTGCATTAAACATGTAGATTACTTTTGGGAGCATAGACATTTTTACTATGTTGATTCTACCAATCCATGAGCATGGGAGATCTCTTCAGTTTCTATAGTCTTCCTCAATGTCTTTCTTCAGAAGTGTATAGTTTTCCTTGTAGGTGTTATTCACATCTTTTGTTAGGTTTACACCTAGGTATTTGATTTTTTTTGAGGTTATTTTAACTGGAATTGTTTTCATACATTCTTTTTCCATTTGCTCATTGTTAGTGTATAGAAATGCTAATGATTTTTCTTTCTTGATTTTATATCCTACTACCTTGCTATAGCTATTGATGATGTCTAGAAGTTTCTGAGTAGAGTTTTTTGGGTGTTTAAGGTATAGGATTATGTCGTTTGCAAATAGGGATATTTTGAATGTTTCTTTACCTATTTGTATTCCTTTTATTCCTTCTTCTTGCCTAATTGCTCTGGCTAGGAATTCCAGTACTATGTTGAATAGGAGTGGAGATAGTGGTCATCCTTGTCTGGTTCCTGATTTTAGAGGGAATGGTTTCAGTTTTTCTCTGTTAAGTATAATGCTGGCTGTAGGTTTGTCATATATAGCTTTTATAATGTTGAGGTACTTTCCTTCTATTCCTAGTTTTCTTAGACCTTTCATCATGAAATGGTTTTGGATCATATCAAAAGCTTTTTCTGCATCTATTGAGATGATCAAGTGTTTTTTGTCTTTGCTTCTGTTAATGAGGTTTATTACATTTATTGATTTTCGTATGTTGAACCACCCCTGCATCCCTGGGATGAAGCCTACTTGGTGTGGTGAATAATCTTTTTGATGTGTTGTTGAATTCGGTTTGCCATTATTTTGTTGAGGATTTTTGCGTCAATGTTCATTAAGGAGATTGGCCTACAGCTCTCCTTTTTTGGAGGTGTCCTTGCCTGGTTTTGGGATGAGTGTAATACTGGCTTCATAAAATGTGTTAGGCAGTTTTCCTTCCCTTTCTATTTCATGGAACAGTCCTCTCAGGACTGCCTTAGCTGGATCCCACAGGTTCCGGTAGGTTGTGTTTTCATTTTCATTGACTTCCAGGAACTTTTTAATTTCCTCTTTTATTTCATCAATGATCCATTGTTCATTAAGTAATGAGTTATTTAGTTTCCAGCTGTTTGCATGCTTTTTGTCTTTACTTTTGTTGTTGAGTTCTACTTTTACTGCATTGTGAGCAGATAATATGCACAGTATAATTTCTGTTTTCTTGTATTTGCTGAGACTTGCTTTGTGCCCTAGGATATGATCTATTTTGGAGAAGGTTCCATGGCCTGCTGAGAAGAATGTATATTGTGTAGAAGTTGGATGAAATGTTCTGTAGACATCAACTAGGTCCATTTGATCTATTGCATATTTTAGATCTTGGATTTCTTTATTGATTTTTTGTTTGGATGACCTATCTGTTGATGATAATGGGGTGTTAAAGTCTCCCACAACCACTGTGTCGGCATTAATATATGCTTTTAGGTCTTTCAGGGTAAGTTTGAAGAAATTGGGTGCGTTGACATTGGGTGCATACAGGTTGATATTTATTATTTCCTTTTGGTCTATTTCTCTTTTTATTAGCATGGAATGTCCTTCTTTATCTCATTTGATCAATGTAGGTTTGAAGTCTACTTTGTCAGAGATAAGTATTGCTACTCCTGCCTCTTTTGGGGGGCCATTGGCTTGGTAAATCTTCTTCCAGTCTTTCATCCTAAGCCTATGCTTATTTCTGTCGGAGAGATAGGTCTCCTGTAAGCAACAAATTGATGGCTCTTCCCTTTTAATCCATTTCCTCAAGCGGTGCCTTTTGATGAGTGAATTAAGTCCATTAACATTAAGTGTTAGTACTGATAGTTATGTGGTGATTCCTGTCATTTATGTGTCTTAGTTGTTTGAAGGTTTGATTTTGTGTACCTAAGTTGAGGTTATTCTCTACTGTCTTGCTTTTTCTTTTCCTGTGGTTTGGTGCTGCCTGTCTTTTCATGGTTAAGTTGGGCTTCACTTTCTGTGTGCAGATTCCTTGAAGAATTTTTTGTAGTGGTGGCTTTGTGGTCACATATTGTTTTAGTTTCTGCTTATCATGGAAGACTTTTATTGCTCCATCTATTTTGAATGATAGTTTTGCTGGGTAGAGTATCCTGGGGCTGAAGTTATTTTCATTCAGTGCCCAGAAGGTCTCACCCCACGCTCTTCTTGCTTTTAATGTTTCTGTTGAGAAGTCTGCTGTGATTTTGATGGGTTTACCTTTGTGTGTTACTTGTTTTTCCTCTTTTACAGCCTTCAATATTCTTTCCCTAGTTTCTGAACTTGTTTTAGTGATGATATGTCATGGGGTATTTCTATTTTGATCTGGTCTGTTTGGTGTCATGGAGGCTTCTTGCATCTGTATGGGAATAGCTTTCTCTAGATTTGTGAAACTTCCCATTATTATTGTGTTGAATATATTATGCATTCCCTTCGCTTGCCCCTCTTCTCCTTCTTCGATGCCCATGATTCTCAAGTTTGGTCTTTGGATGGAGTCAGTGAGTTCTTGCATTTTCTTTTCACAGGTCTTGAGTTGCTTAATTAATAGTTCTTTAGTTTTTCCTTTAATTACCATTTCATCTTCAAGTTCTGAGATTCTGTCTTCTGTTTGTTCTATTCTGCTGTATTGGCCTTCCGTTTTGTTTTGCAGTTCTGTTTCATTCTTTTTTCTGAGGTTTTCCATATCCTGGGTCATTTCCTCTTTAATGTTGTCTATTTTTGTCCTGAGTTCATTTATCTGTTTATTTATCATTTTCTCTATTTCACTTTGGTGTTTATACAGTGCTTCTATGGTTTCCTTTATTTCTTCTTTTTGATTTTTCAAATTCTCTATTTTTGTTGTCTTGGAATTTTTTGAGTGTCTCCTGTACATTTTGGTTGACCCTATCCAGTATCATCTCTATAAAATTCTCATTGAGTACCTGTAGTATGTCTACTTTTAAATTATTCTTGTGGGCTTCATTGGGTCCTTTGGCATAGTTTATCTTCATTTTGTTGGCATCTGGATCTGAGTACCTGTTTTCTTCATTTCCCTCTGGTTCCTGTACTAATTTTTTGCTGTGGGGAAACTGGTTTCCCTGTTTTTTCTGTCTTCCCATCACTGTCTTTGGTGTTGTTACTGTCCCTGTACTGTTGTCAATTAAGTATTTTCTAGCTTGTAATAATAACACTGGTAATATTTAGAATGGAAGGGTGAGCGGAGATGGAAAGCAAGAAGTTAAAGAAAAGGGAAAAACAAATAAACAGACAAGAAGGAGAAGCAGAACAAGGAATCAGAGAAGTTTCAAAGGTATCAAGAGGGAGCATTAGTGTACTAATCGACAGTAAGCTGAATAGGTATTAGAGAGACAGAGAGAGGATTGAAAATAAAAAATAAAAAAAAATAAAGATAAGAATAAAAATAAAAAATAAGTAAATGGAAGAAATATATATATAAAAACAAAATAAAATAAAATGAAAAATAGAAAATTAAAATAAAACCCAAAAAACCAAAAAACCTCCAAGTTCAAATGCAATGAAGTTTCAGTCTTAATAATTTGGGTGTCCGTCTCAGTCACCAATCCTGGAGATCGTGCCTCAGATGTTGTTCTGTAGTTGTCTCATCAAAGGGGATGCATAAAGAAGAACAAAACTACACACACACACACAAAAAAACCCCACCATGTGTCCCAAGTTCAAATGTAATACAGTTTCAGTAAGTTTTTCAGCATGCAGGTGTAATTAAGTTGTTCTTTTATCAAAGGTAGGGAGAAAAAGAGAAAAAAAAAGAGTCTGGAGACAGTTCTGTGAATGGTATCTGCGGCTGTGGCTTGCCTGCCCACTGCTGTCAGCCTGCTGTTGCTGGAGGCATTATTTATGCAGATCCCTGGGTTGAGCTTAGCACTCACCTGGCCCTGCAGGCATTGTTTACTCAGAGTTCTCCTGTGCGTGAGCCTCTGCTACAAGCTTTCCCCTTTCCAAGCACACTGGGGAAGATGACACTGCACCAGCTTTCTCAGGCCTGCTTGTTTACTTACAGTTCACGTGGGAAGTGTGTCTTCCCCACTCTCCTGTGCAGTTTTCCTCCCACTGCCACTTTTACAAGCTTTCCTGCTCCTGATTACTGGGCAGTTCTGCTGCTCCTGCCAGCCACCATGTTTGTTTACAGCTCATGTAGGAAGTGGGTCTTCCCCCCTCTCCTGTGGAGTTTTCTCCCTCCACCACTCTCACAAGCTTTCCCACTCCTGGTTGCTGGGCATGTGCCCCTGCTCCTGCCAAAGCCTCTCCTGCATGCCCAGCTTGTTTATTTACAGTTCTGGGAAGGATTCCCTTCCCCCAGTCTTCAGCGCTCAGTGTGTCCCACCCTCTTTCCTGCATGTCTTTATTGTTCTTATTGCTTATTACCCAGTTTCTCTTTTTTCCCTGGGTGGAGGTCAGTCTGTCCAGGGGGCTATGCTGCTTTGGCCCAGGGTTGTCTGTGGGAGTACCACAATACCGTGAAGCTCACCTTGTCCGTGTCTTCCCACGCCATCTGGGCATGAGCAACTAGCGGCCCGGGGGCCCTCCTTGTTTCTCCATTTAACGTGAAGTAGAGATTCTCTGCACTGGCTGGAGGTGTGGAGGGGTCAAAGTTTTGCCTCTTCTAGGTGATTTTGCCTGCAAAGTGTGTCCCCAGCGTCTCTCCAAGATTTCACTATAGGAGGCTCGCTTTCTGCTTCCTCCCTCTAGCCGCCATCTTGGAATCCTTGGGCTCATAGTATTTGATAGGAAACATGAAGTACTTGGAGTAGATTCTACCTCTTCCCTGACATGTATTTTATTTGTTGTAAATCTTGAGTTGTTTTTTCATTTTTAGTTATGGAACAGTATTACTTCAATATGACCTGGAATGTAAATTTGCTTTTGTGGTTCTGAGGATTAAACTTAGAGTATTGTGCCCTTCCTCTGCAGATATGTGCTCTTCCTCTGCAGATATGAGATATGTGCCCAACATTGGTTCAGCAGGATCACGTGGTGGTTATAGTTTCAATTTCTTCTGGAAAATCCAAATGTTTTCCATAATTTCATGTAACCTGTTTTTGCATCAAAAGCCTACACTCCTCAATTAAGTCTGCATTAAATTTAGTCTTTCTTACAATTTTCAAAACAATGTATTTTCTACTATACAATTTGAGTCACTATATTCTTTCTGTGGTTTACTAAGAATTTTAATCTATCTATAAAATTACATTGCATCCCAATCTTGTCCCACCTTCTCATGTGAAAAATACATGTCCTTTACTCCTTATCTTCCTGTGATCCCAAGCTAAAACCTTATTCTGAGTTTTCTAATACCCTTGTGTACCAAAGGCTAAGATCCCATTTCAGACTTGTCATTCAGTCTTACAGAGAAAATAAGTTTAGTTTTAATATTTTTCTTTCTTAAAAAATTATGATAGAATTTGTACAAGTTGTGGCATCTTATTTTGTAATTTTTTTATGTGTTGTGGAACTGAATATTTTGAGTGGAAATTTTTTCTACAAATGCAATGGGAGAATTTTCACATATATTTAATATCCTTTCTTCAACTTCAGAAATGTTATTTTCTGTATTTAATCTAAGTATATATTTCCTAAAATTGAAGAATGTTTTTGAGAAGGTGTTTCCTTAAAATGTATATGTTCCTTTGTATAAATCTTTACTTAGGTTCAGTGGACATTACTGCCATAAGGTTGCCACCTTGATTTTGTTTGTCATTGTGAGAACAGAAACTCCCTCAAAATTCCTTATTATCCTAGTAATATTTCAGTAAACTGCATTTAGCAGCCAGCAGAAAATTCTCTAATAATTTACCATTTCCACATAATATATATTTAGTTTCAGTTTCTACAT
Organism: Castor canadensis; assembly: GCF_047511655.1. Classification (NCBI taxonomy): domain Eukaryota; kingdom Metazoa; phylum Chordata; class Mammalia; order Rodentia; family Castoridae; genus Castor; species Castor canadensis. The sequence continues at coordinate 54,491,102 of NC_133401.1, read as the reverse complement.
TTCTATGGCATTTTAGTTGGTCTAGGATTCCTAAAAATTCCAGAATATGTCTACATTTAAATGTAATTTTTCCTTCATGATTATTCTGGTATGTGGAAGTTAATATATATGTATCTATATTATACAATTATTATGTAATTTAAGAACCAATTTTGTAATGGTTATTTTTCAGGAATCTCATATACACTTTTTAATATCCTACTCCTCCATTGAAATTGTTTTCTTATGCTTTCATGATAGGATAATTTATAACTTAATTTATGAACTAATTGCTCTATGTTTTTTTATGACTATTTCTGTCAGTTATTGGGAGGAAATTAAGTGTCATAGACCAGGCCCATTCTGGTGCTTGGATCTTTTACTCAGCTTCCTAGGAGATTGCCTTGTGATTTCCTGAATTACTCATATTATGTGTGATCACTTTCCCCAAGTCCAATGTGACTGGAAGCCAGGTTATGACAACCAGATCATTAACTTCCCCATGCCCCATTTTTCTATGATAATGGTAATTGGATTTTAAACAAATCCTTTTCTTGTTAATATTTGAATGTATTTTATCTAGGTATTGGCATCATTCCTTTCATAATTACCAAATGTTGTCCAATGAGTGTTTTATTTATGCATTCTGAGCATTTTCCTTCTTTTCTAGAATGCAGTTGTAATTGTAGTTTTTATAAATCTCTGATAAATATGTCCCTTCTATTATGAAATCTTTGAAATTAGACATTTCTTATCATTATTATGCCAATGTATTTTCTTCTGGAATATCTCAGTGACCACCTTATGCCAATGTTTTTGTATAGGTTACTACCTCTATAAATATGATTTATGTCCACATTTTGGGCCATCCTGTCACCTGTAAAAGTTACCCTATCATAAGATAATTATTTAATTTCTAAAAGCATTTTTTGTTTGAATTTCTCTGTATTTTTGTATGAGAACTTGGAAGATAATTTAATATCCCAGACATTCCCTAGACTTTATAGAAATTTGTTGATTTTCTGAGTTCCTCAATTTGTTATATCCTGGTGATGTTCATGTGCACTTTCATTAGAAGGCAGGTTATTGAAAACAAATAATCACAATCATACCCCTGTGAAAATTTTAGTACATCATTTTTATGTATTGTTTTTTATGTATTGTTGTCTTTCCTTAACAATTATTCCATAAAACGTGGTTGCACGTTTTATGTTTATGCCTTCTGAATTGTTCCTTCTTTTTTAAAGAATGTAGTGGTAATGTTTCCCTTTGCACCATTTCCTTCCTTTATGTTTTATTATGAAATTAGTCATAAATTACTTTTCATATTACACTATATTTGTGCTATAATCTGAGTCCTTGCTTTATTTTTATGTTTTTATGGTTTTTACTATGCCTTACTATATGTGTTATGTCCCCATCTAGACACACGCTGGCACTGTCACTGCAGTCATCCTTTTTTCGGCATTTCATCATGAGTTCTGAGACTTCTTCCATAGTGAATTTTTTGGATGCCAATAGAGAAAATGAAAGGAAAAATTCCCTGAGATGGTCAAAATAGAAATTAATTGAGATTTAGACCTGAATACTTTGACCCTTTCAGGGAAAATAATTTTTTATTCTCTGTGTTGACACTTGGGTTAAAATATTCTCCATCTTATAAACGTTTTAAGAAGGATCAATGTAGGATGTGGCATCTTTATTTTGTGTATTTGTTATTGGTTGAGTTATTGTTTAGTTGATGTGACTATGATTCTTCCAGTTTTCCCTACAAATATACTGGTCAATTTTGAAATATTATTTCACAAATATTTTGATGTTAGTTTTTGTAGCTCTCTTCCCTCAGTCCCAAATACATGGTGCATTCAAGGATGGAGTGGGTGAGGAACTGCTCAGCTGAGTTTACCCACTGCCATGGTTAAAGACTCTCAGTATTTAGGGTAATTCTGGTCCCCATCTAAGTGACGAGTTTTCCTTTTTTATAGTTCTAAAGTTCAATTATTCATTGATTTTCCTTGGTTTTTAAATGATTTCATTTGCCTTGATGTACTCCTGTGTCTTTCAAAGTTTTCCATCTTCCTTTTAGCTACTTACCTGAGGTTTTTTCTGAGATATGTAGAGACATTGCAATAGATTCAATATTTCTTATCTGCCACTGTGTATTATATCTTGATTTTTTCACTGGTTTGTCACATAACAAATAATACCACTGTCATATCACAACTTCCAGAATTTTATTTTCTTTTATCCTTAATCAAAATGTATTTTTACTTAATAGATTAAAGTTTTAGAAGCCTTTCTCTATTACGTTAATACCTACCAATTGTGTAAATCTTTACTAAAGTAGTATAGTTTGATCTTGCAACTCAAATCTGTGACCTTATAGATTGTTTTGAATTTTGATGTAAGAAACTTCCACAAAATTCCAGATTACTTTATTAACCTTCATATACATAGTATATGTATACATAGCATAGTAACAGCACAAAAACTGATATAGAAAAATTGTAGTATACCAACAATGAACACAGTGATAAACGAATGAAGAAAAAAAATCCCATTAGCTATAGCCTCAAATAAATTAAAATATCTAGCAGTAAACCTAATTATGGAGGTGAAAGACCTCTAGAATGAAAGTTGTAAAACACTGACCTATGAAAGTTACAATAGAGTCAATCTAGGTTGTAGCATTTTGTGTTTTTATTTTATGTGCTACAGGATTTACCAATTTTTATACCTAGATATTTCTTCTTAGCCCTAAATGTGCAGTGGTCACTTTTTCAATTTTTATCTACATATTTTCTTTTTTGTTAAGTCTAGCTATATTTTCCTAATTAAATGAAGTTATTTTAAAAAGCAGTTTATTTTTACATTCACATACTCCATTCTCCAAATTTTTAGGTAGTTAGATTGGTCAGTGAGCAGACAACAGTGACCCCATTGATTTTCTTTGTAACTGTAATGTCAGAATTTTAACTCAAATTCCAGGACACAAAGAGTTTTTCATCTAGATTAAAGCTCCCTAAATATTTACTATTACCATGTAATAATACATTTATTTTATACTTTCTAGATTTCTATAGCTATTTCTGTTAATCCTTAATTTCAAAATTCTATGGATGTACATTTAGATTGCTATATATGTCCTTCATGATTCAGGTATGTTGACAGTAATTTTATATATATTTCTTCTGATAAGTTTTCAGTGGTTTTGGAATTAACAGTATAATGGTTATTATTTCAAAAGTCTCCTAACCATTTCTCAAAATATTATTGCTCCATTAAAATTATTGCTTTTTAACCTGTTCATCATAGGATATACCTTAATATTTGAAAACAATTTGTTTTGATTTTGTGTACATGTATTTTTATCAGCACATAGGTGAAAAATGAATATAACTTTTGGATTGTACTGGAATGTCAATTTTTTTCTTTTTTATGAAAATTATATAGACTGGTAATTTCATTTTGGGATATTTTTATGTGCTTTGGCATTAATTGAAAGGGAAAGAACTTTTTTCTGCTATTTTCTTCAAATGCAATTGTCAATTTATCAACTTGATCTCACATATATACATAAGGTGATTTTTGTCACTTCTAGAATTTTATTTTCTTGTCTTTAATCTTTTATTTACAAATAGAGAAATGCAGCTTTGAAAAGGTGCATTTTAAATTTATGATATCATTTTGGTAAATATTTACTTAGAATGGAAAATCCTTCCACAGGTGACTTTTGGTCTACTTCATTTTCTTTTCATTGTGATGTTAAAAGCATATGCAAATTTTAAGTTGTCCTGGAATTCATGAGCACAGTATTTAGCTGTGAGCCACAATCACTGCAATAATTTCTGCTTCTATTAAATATATATATTTTTACATTTTCTAGATTTCTATAACTTTTTGAATTTGAATTCACATATGTGTACTTAGAAGTTCTAACTGCAAATATTTAGATTTAGATAAAACCTTAGGTATTCTGGTAATTTACTTCACTCAGTTTTTCCATTGAACATTCTTATTGGACTTTTTACTAGGATGTTTTCTTATGAAAATTTTGAGTGTATTTTGCCTAGGTATTGTCATTTTGTTAAGTAATTATTTTGGTATGTGTCAGTGAGTATTTTGTTCATTTCTTATAATTCTTTCCTTTTTTTGTAGAATGTGGTATGATTATCCCTTTCACCTCAGTTCTAAGTAAACTTTCCCTTTCATTATATCCTTCAAAATTAACTATTTCTTAATATTTTCATACCTATATATGAATATATATAATAATACATGATATATAGTAATACATGAGGGCCAATTTAATTTCTAGATCTTTTTATAAATTTCACTCTATCTTCATAAACATATTTTAAACCCTAGTCTTGTCCAATCCTGGAATAAATATTCTATAACTTCTTTTTTGTCTTTTTATTCTGGAGCATGAAACTATTTCCATATTCTCAATTTTCCTCTTAACTTTGGTGTACACAGTGGTGAAAGTCAAGTTACTTCAGCCTAGTTTTTGACAATTCATATAAAGTAAAACAAATTTTCCACTTCTGTAGTGCTACAGGGTTTTAATTTATCCATGTCTTATAAAAGTTAAATAAAGTCTATTGTTTTGGCATCTGCAGCTTGTAATATTTTGCATATATTTTGGTATCCATTAATTTATGTGACTAGATACTTTTTCATTTTTCCCCAAAGTTGAAATGTTTGTTTTAAAATTTTCATATCAAACACATAATCTTATTTTTTGCCACCTTCTAACATTTTGTTTATCCCTCTGTTTAATCTCCTTATATTTTCCCTAAATAGTGTAAGGTATTTTGGGCAGCTTCATTTTAAATTTGTGTCTTCCATTGTGTAAATCTTCACTTGGATCAATTGGCAGTTCCTGGGACAAGAAAGCTGTTGTCATCTTGATTTTACCATTGTTATGCCAGAAATTTACTCAAAATCCTATATTAACCTGATAACTTTCATGTACTCAGTGTTCAGCTGCCAGAATAAGATGCACCAATAATTTACTGGGTCTAAGTAATTAGTTATTGTTATCAGTTGTAGATTTCTATGGTATTTTGAACTTGCCCTGGTTTATTGAAAATTCCAAAAACATACATCTAGACATAGACAATCTTTCTATGATTATTTTAGTATGTTGAGGGTGTTATATGGATTTTTTTTCAGGTATTTTATTCATAAATTCATAATATATTTATAATAGCTATCATTTTAGCACTCTCTTGAATACTTATATTTGTGATGAATCCACATTGCTTTTTAAAGTCTTTTGCAACTGAATAATTTATAACTTACTATCCAAAATCATTTTGTCTTTGATGCTTAACATACTTTCTAATCCATACTTTTTGAAGATTAAAAGTCCAAGGCAGGAATGTTGATGCTTAGAACAGGTACTCAATTTATTAGATTTCTTTGGGAGTTCTCTGAGTTTCTCAAATTATATTATGTCCTAGTCACCATCAAGAGCTTTGCGCTTAGAAGCCAGGTTATGACAGCTGATAATTTGTATTCTCTAGTCAGTTCTTTCTTTAGACATTTTGATCATATTTCAACCAAATACAACTCATGTGAAAATCTAGGAATTGGTATATTTCTTTCAAAATGATGCAGCAGGAAATTGTGAGATTTTTATTTATTCCTTCCTACTTTGTCCTTTTTAAAACGCACATACAACAATATGATATAAAATGTATGTAGACTAATAATAGAAATAAAATTAATAATTTCAAAGTACTGATAACAAATTTCCAAAGTGTATAGGTGGTCTACTGCAAATAGATTACAAAGACAAAGAAAAATTTAGAATTTAATATGTAAATCAAATGAACATGCATGAATAACACAAATAAAACTATGTTTGAACATAATCTGTTGATTTTTCAAAGGTAACAAATAATGTCAATTGCTGAAAAATCAGGAAAAAGAAAAAAAGGAAAAGGTGACACTGAAACCTATACAAATGAAAGTGAAAAGATATCTTAGAATTTTGAAGGAAATTCTGGCACCACAATGAACAAGACAACCAACATTATCCATTCAGACAATGACCCTAGACTATGATACTAAGCATTAAAAGAAATCACAAAATCATGAAGTCTTATATTTGGATATAAAGTATAATTTGATGAAAGATATAAGAAAGAATAACTTGGAAGGAGCAATAGTAAATAGAAAAGTATAGATGAGAGACTGATGAAAAAGAAAATTACATTAAGCAGGAAAAACAGCAAAAGACATTAAACAATTATCCCACCATATACAAGAAAAATTACAAAAGAAAGATGTTAATACCTATATAATCCATGAATATATTTACTAGAGTAAGTTAAATTCTATCAATATCCAGAAAATAGAAAAATATGTTACCTGGAATTGGTTAGTTCATAGAGGACCAGACCTATCTATTCAACACCATGCTTATGAAACTTAATAGGAGAATTTAGAATTTTAAGGACGCTTAAGCCATGCACAATGAAAAACTCAAGTAAAATGGAAACATATTCCCTAGACCAGATTGACCTAGACAAATATATGAAAGATTTACAAAAGTTAGAGATTTAAAATTGAAAGTATTGTGAATTGAGATATAGAGTGCCTAATTTGAAAGGAATAATAATAGACTGGAATGAATCTGAGAGATTGCTGAAAAGTAGGCCATTATAACTATAATGAAAAAGAAGGAAATTATTTCAGAAGATATGAATAAAATAACTACCACTCCACATCAGATTATAAAGATGCCACTTCTTTAGATACAATCTATGGCAATTATTGAAGTCAAAGAAAAGCAAGTTTTTCATAATAATCCAGAAAAGGTTATAAAACATATTACCTGGTTAGAGCAGATTATAAGGCTGGCAGAAGTTTGAACTTACTGAATCTGCATGAAGGTTACCTGGGCAACAGAATTGTGACAGTTTCTGACTTCACAATGACAAAGATGACCATGATGGACACATGTTCCCAGTGCCAGGATGGGCCTAGTCTAGGACTAAGAGACTGGGGACTCTCCAAGTGGCTCAAGTGGTAGAGCGCATGCTGAGCAAGCATGAGCTTCTGAGTTCAAATGCAAATAGGGTAATAAAAAAAGATCAAGAGATTGATATAAATTTTTAAACAAAAGCATGCTCACAAAGTAAAACAGGTATTTAAATGTTATAAAACAAAAAATAGAAAAGGGTTTAGAAATAAATAATTTACAAGCACAAAAAAAGGGCAATAAATATATGTGAGAGATTGCTGGAAAAAAAAAGACATAGTTGCACTGAAAAATTCAGAAGACATAATTTAAAAGATTATTGTGCCAAATATTTGAATAATAATGAAGGAAAGATAAACATATTTAGATATACTCTAATAAAATTCAAAAATTCAAGAAAAAAATTTAAAAATTGCATAAGAAAGAAAAAGGTAAAAAATATCTTACTTAAGAAGGGTTAATGATCACAAGCATCTAAGCTGACTTTTAAAACTAGTTTTGAGGTTTACAAGGATAACATAAGACTGTGAGGTAATTGCTCCCCTCACAGTGAAAAAGCCAATGACTTGGGCACATATTCACAATGCCAAGAGAGATCTAGCCTAGGATACTAAAAATTTACAGAAGTGATAGATATATACTGAAAAATAAAATCTAACAAAATACATTCAGCTAGTACAATATAAGATATATTGCTATTACAGAATGAATAATTTAGAAGAAGCAATAAAAACTAACCAGGATATGTGAAAAATAAACCACTAAAACTACATTTAAAAAGAGAGAAGAAGATCTAGAGTATCAAATTAAATTATTACCCCAACATAAATCAGAATGGTGAAAAATGAATGCTGAAAAGAAATAAATATAATATGCTGGAACTTTCAAAAGCCAATGGTAAATTTAAAATCCAAAAATATAAACAATTAGAGAAAATGTATTACAATGAAAGATAAATAGGCACAAAGTCCCAATTTGACTTTTAAGCAGGTGTAAATGAAAATTACCAGGAATAGATATAATTTTGAGCTAGCAATCAAAAAAGTAAGTAAAATAGTCACATATGCCTTTTGTCAGGGTGAGTCTAGACAGTGGTATTAAGATTTACAGTACTAGTAGACCTAGGTTTTTAGTACAGACACATACAAAATAGGGGGTACTCACAGTATATCAAAAAAATATTGTAATTCAAGAGATGAAAAAGTGAATACTTTCAAATGAAATATAATGGATCAAAAAGTACTCAGGAAACACTGCTGTAAATTAGACCATTGTAATTAAAGTGTTTAACCTCAGGATAATTCTAGGCCACATAAATTAAGTAACCACTGATTCACATATCACAACAATCACAAAAATGATATAAAGAGAGGATTTGGTCAATTTAACATTCTAAAGCTAAGAATGACTTAAAATCAGAAAAACTGAAGAGAATATGTGGAAAATGTGAAATATGAGAATATGAGGCAGGCCTAAGGTGGCTCAAAAATTGTGTATACTAGAAGATCAAATATACAATTTATAATTTTGATATCAAATCAAAAAGAGAACCAAGATAACTACATGTTTCCAGTGACAGAGTATGCCTAATATGGGTATTTGAGATAGAGCAGATAACAAAGTATAAGTTCTGAGATGAAAAAAGTGGAAAATGTTATTCATATATAAAATAAAAATGTGTTGTAACTAAGGGAAAAGGTGAATTAATACAGGGGAAGCAATAGAAAAATAAGTATGAATGAGAGAAAGCAAATCAAAACAAAGCAAATGCATTACCCATATGGTTAGGGTTTCTCAAATTCTAGTATATTCAATTCTCATCTACACTTCACAATATCTTACTGCCCCATCCTCATTAGATATTGTTTCGCTCTTTCAATCACAAGGTAAGTAATAACTTAATATCTGAAAGAATTTTGTCTTTGATTTTTTTCTCTGTATGTTTCTAACAGTAATTGACTGGAAATTTAATGCCCTATTTCAGACCCATAATGATGCTTGAAACATGTGCCTAGTTTCATACATTTCTCTACAAGTTTTCTGAGGTCCTTATATTCTAAGATGTCCCAGTTATCTTCCTGTAAAATATAATTAGCTTAGGACAACCTTACAGTTAAAATTCTCTGTGCTGCATTACATTGGAGATGTTAGTTTTATTTTACACAAATCCCTCTTGTGAAAGCTTGAGTATTATGTCTAGGTGTGGTATCTTATTTAATAAATATTTAGGCATTTTTATGTAGGCCTTTTGATTTTTTTCTTCTTTTCTTGAATGTCATGGAAAAGACAAGGTGGTAATTCAACTTCTGAACTCGGTTCATGCAATTGGAGAAGATGACATCATTTTAATCAGATCCCATTAATGTAAGAATTTTAGTACATTTTACTTTCAAATAGGTGTCTTTTAAAAATAATTACAAAGGTATATGACCATGAAATTTCATGCAATCTAAAAATGTATTAATTCTTTTCTAGGCTCTATTCACAGTGGTTCCCTTTCTCCAGCCCTGAAAAATTACATTTCCCTGAAATATAATGGACTGTATAGATGTAAAAATAAACCACTCATAATACACTTTCAGCTATTATGAAAATATACTGAGATTAAGCAGATAATTAAATGAAATCATTGAAGGAACAAAGAACATTCCATAAGTATGTATGGAAATAAACTGAAAATTTGATCACTAAATTTTTAGGGAAAAATAAGTAAAATCTATAAGAAAATCAATGCTGCAGCACATAAAATAAAACATCACAAAATGCAAATGCCTCAGTCTACATTGTTTGGATCATAACTTTCATTAGAAAAGAAAGAATTTAAAACCAGTAGCAATCTAGCAAAGGAAAAACAATTTTATTTGAAAGGGATTCATTGGGATCCATCTCAATTTATGCAAACACTATCAGGAAAATTGAGAATATGGAAGTCATTTTAGGCCTAAGAATAAAAATTCCAAAACAGCAAGTACAAAATTCCATAATCCAGGAAGGGTCTGTACCAGGACATAACACATGTTCATAAAGATTGATACTGATAGAAAAAGAGGAAAAGAATGAGAACTCATGTACTACAGTTGAAAATACCCTGGTATGAGAATAAAAAAATACCCTGGTGCAAATGGGTAATTTGAAAGATGACACATGGAACAAATATTACTTATCACTTACTGGCAAAAAAAGGGACCATTAACACCACATTCTAGAAAAGAAGAAAAAATTAAAATGTCACAAAAAACCTTCACTTATACCAACCTGAATCATTATTAAAGAAGGTTCTCAACATCTAGGTATAACATACTCAAATTTTCAAATGAAAACATCTGATGTAGTGGTGTACACACACACACACAGAAACATACACACACACACATACACATACACACAAAGTTTATGTGTAAAGTGGTATAATTTCTTTAGTATATTCCTTAAGGAAACAGAATAGGCTAATGTGTGAGACAAAGACCTTCAGTTTGCTCTAATACTAGGCCTCTACTTTGGCTTCTCAGGTAACTCAAAGCTGTGGTAAGCGTGGTTTGCCTTCCTCTGATTCTTGGATTATGGTGTAGAGAGTGCTGGTGGTTCAGAAACCCTATTCCTCTGAGGCCCACTGAGGACAAATGTTACCAACTCTACATTGTTAGCTACCTAAAACAATCTCTGAAGTTGCCTCAGCAGACACTCAGTCACCATAAAGAACACATTATTAATCAGAAGGGGAAAGGGGTGTTCTAGTAGATTAAGAAGAGCTTCCCAGCTACATCTGGGTGACAAGTTAAAAACATTGAGAGTATATCAGGAAAACATTATAAGAAGGAAGATTCAAATCTGAGGTTGGAAAGGGAGAAGTAGGCCAACTTCCATGTGATAGGATGAGCCAAGATCCCAATATAAAGACCTTCACAGACATAGATAGAAATTCATAGGACTGCATCTGTGTATGAAGATAATATAATACAATCCACTGTAAGCAGTTGAATAATAGGGGAGCAGGGGATCGAAATACAGTAATAAGGGGGTTAATCTGATTAAAGTATGATATATACAAGTCTGAAATATGAAGACAAAACCCAGCAGAACTATCAATATACATTTAAAAAAGTGAAGACTGAAAGGTCAAACAAGTCCTGTCCATGGGTAGTTACCAGTGGGACAGGCAAGGTCAGAAGAAAAAGATGAAGAAAGATGAAAATATGTTGGATGTATGTTGCAATTGTGTATGGAAATTGAACAAAGAAACCTGTTGAAATTGTTCTTAGAAGAAGAGGATAAGGTAGAACCTAAAGGGGTAAAACTAATTAAGATATATTTTAAACACATGTAAATGTTAAAATGTATCACACCTCTACAACTATATATATATATATATATATATTCTAATAAAACATATATATATATATATATATGCTAGTAGAAATATTTTAAGAAGAAATTCAAAGGAAAATATAGAAAGAAAAGTCACTGAGATACTATATTACAAAATCAGTTTGGATTAGAATGGAAAGAAATGCTAAACTGATGAAAGACATAATGGAAGGAAAAATTTCTCTCAACACCTAGGATAACAGGAACCACTGCCACAACATTAGAGAAACAAAGAAAGAATTTTTCAGAAGACATGAACTAAAAATTCATGGCCACTTGTAAGAATAATTATTATTAAAGACATCACCATTAGCTAGATATAATATACTCACATTTTCACAAAAGTACAAGTTGGTTAAAATAGAATCAGCATCTACAAATAAAAAAGTGTGGAACAGATGAAATATCACATTGTCATCAGCTAGCTTCCATTCAAAATGCACATGAAGATGACCAGAATATATTTTCTATCCTATGTGGAATATAGACACAAAAGATTGATATATACAAAAAGCAACAAGATCATATTCATATCTGCAGGTAGAATGTATTGGAAATGGTGGAACTACACGATGGAACTTGGGGGAGGAGGGACAGGGAATGATAGTCAGCAATATTAAAATACTTCACATCTGTGCAGGTGGAGAACATATGGATAAGTACTTAAATCTGCCGAATAACGGGAGGGAGAAGTTATGAGGAAAGGTGTTAGGTAGAGTAAGAGAAGGGGATGACCTAGCCAAAGTAAAGAATAGTCACAGCTAGAATATTTTGAGAAACCCCTCTGAACTTGACTTTGGAAATAATCATGAAAGACAGGGTAATAACATAGGTATAGTGTATGGGACCATATTTGTGGGAGAAATAGGATAGATGGGCTTCATACCCATAAATGAAATAGAGTGATGAAATCTCTTGTAATTGTTTTAAGTGGGATAGTGAAGAGGGCAATATAATTAATGTACAATGTAAAGCTATTCAGAATTGGCACAACAAATCCCCCCTGTACAATAAATATATGCTAATAAAATAGAAAAATGTTATGCATCCCTTTAGACTGTTTAAGAGTCAAGGATTAAGCCAAAATGCCATAGCTCTAGAAAAAGTAAGAAAAATATATTACTTCAGAAAGGTAAATTATTGGTGTGGTTTCTGTTGGCCGTTAAAGGATGTGTATATGAAAATTACCAAAACAACATGGAATTATGAGAAATTTTCTGATACCTTAAAAAAGAGAGACTATCAAGATGGTGACAGCTTTCTTGACCCAGGAATGGCCAATTTAGCGATTAAAATTTGAAAGAAACTACTTTCTTTCAAAAAGAAAAAAATTACAAATTTGAAAGAAATTACTCCCCAATGTACATTCCACTGTTTAGAAAAAATATGGAGATTAAACAAAATGAAAATTTAAAATATAAACTGTACAAATTGAATATGTGAATAAGTATATAACATTAAGCATATATATATACAGAAATGTATAACTCCACGTATGCATATATAAGTGAAAATCTGACCACTGCATTTTTTAAGAAAAAAAATCCACTCAAATAAGTTAATATGGCAATATAATTGATTACAAAAATGGAAATATTATGAGGAGACATATTTAAAAATTACCCTCCACAGACCAGAACAATTATGAACATACCTTATATCTAAATGCAAATATATGAGCAGCCGTTGCACCATAATTCTCCTATCTACACCTCCTTTGTAGCTGGGATTACAGCAAACACCCCATCATTTGTGATTTGCTGGGAATGGCCTCGCACTACAATACTCTTGTTCTCTGCCTTCTTAGTACGTAGAGCTTCAGGCATGTACTGCAGGCTCTCAGCTCATTAAATGGCTGTATTTGGCAAGATGTCATGGGGCATGCCTGTAATTCTAGGTCATAAGGAGGCAGAGACAAGAGGATCAAGTTCAAACCCAGCCTGCACAAAAATTTAGCAAATCCCTATCTAAAAAACAAGCTGGTAATTATAGTGTATGTGGATAATGTGTGCTATTTGAGAGCAAAAGTAGTAGGATCGTGGCTCGAAGCTATTCCAGCCAAAATCAGGAGACCTTGTTTAAAAAACAAAGTTAAATCAAAAGAAGTGAGGCCAGGCTCAATGTTAGGGTCCTTGATGAATAAGAACAATGCCCTGAGTTCAATATGTTCAACCACCAAAAAATTTTCTATTAAAATATAATTGAAAATAATGAGGTTCATATACTTAGATTGTGTAATTGAAGGAAATGAACAAATTACCAAGCAAAAGTTGTGAGACGCAATAAAATGGTACTTAAAAGTAAATTTATATCATTGCATTCAAGAAAAATAAAAGAGAGTTTCCCAACAAAAGAGTCAGATAAATATCAAACAAAGCTGTAACGTGGAGCAACAGAAGAAACCTACCGAGACAGCATGAAAGGAAATAATGGTCAAATGCTTTTCTGAGTTTGGGAACCATTGTTATGTGCACCTCAAATGATTACTGAGGGTCTTTTTCCCAGTAAAGTTTCTCCCTTAAATCCAATTTAAGAGGTTTGTAGATTGATTTTGCTAATAATTTCAAATTGTAAATCCAAATTGGAGAGAAAACTGCCATGCACAGGAATCCTTGAAGCTATCTCCTGGTTCAAGGACAGGGCACCAAGATGACTGCCTGGAGCTGGCTTCCTGCCATCTCCTATCAGAGTTCAGGCCTCTGGCATCAGTGGGAACCCAAGCTACTATAATTTTGCAGAAAAGATGAGGCTGAGACCCAGAGACATGGTAAAACTGTTGTGGTTCAGAAATGAAGTGTTTCCCCAAAAGTCCCATATGTCGAAGGCTTGGACCCGCTGATGGTCCTATTGACAGGCAATTGGATAATAAAGGCACTAACCACATTAGTGGATTAACCCATTGATAAAAGAATAGATTTGAAAAATCCTATACTTAAAAAAAACTTGATAATAAATTAATCCTTAGATGAGTTCATAGTTGATTGGACTATTAGTAGTTGGTAACCCTTTGGAGAAAGTTGGCTACAGGGGGGTATTTAATTGAAAAATATCTTTTCCCTAGCTCCTTCATCTCTCTCTCTCTGTCTCCTGGATACCATAATGATAGCAACTTCCTCTGGCCCCCATTCTTACCATCATGATGGCCATAGTGATGGGACCAGTGAACCATGGACTCAAGTGGTAAAGCCAGTGTAAAACTTCATCTCTCCTCCCATCAGTTTTTTTCCTCTGGTATCTTATTACTGCAATGAAAAGATGAACAGTACTCCTGCTCTACCAGGACATTTAAAAAGAAAATTGTCTGAATTTGATGAGTGTTTCCACTAATTAATAAGTCATCTAAACATCATAGTAAATTTTTGATTTTTACTTAGTTTTTTGTTACCTGGACAGAATATTTTCCAAAAATGTTTAGGCTGCCCCTAAAGCCCTGGAGGAGAATTAAAAACCCCATATACTTTGTAGTCTTCTGTGAGTCAGGATACCATAGATAAAAATCAACCAATATTGTGAATCTGGGAAGAGGGCCAGACAGAAAAAGGCATTTTCTGCATACAATATTGTGAAATATTGGATATCCCAAGGCACCTCTGTTAGTACTATAAAGAGTTTGAATCCATGGGTGTACAAGATCACTACCTCATTGGCTGTACAGAGGTCCTGAATGAACTGGCAGTACATTTTAAGTTTCCTGACCAGTAGAATAAGACTATTACAAGGGTGTGGCATCACATGTCTTTAATAGAGGATGGAGACCTTTCAAATGTCAGTTTTAAGAGGGAACTGATTTTTCCAGGGATAGTTGATTCCTAGGTTGAGCTGTATTTCAATGGCCACTACATTTATAGGTAGACTATACTGTCCGTTATAAACCTTGAAGGTGTCCTCTGCTAAGGTAGATGGCAGATCTAGGTTCATGATGCAAGACTTTGTAACTTCCATCAAACACTTGTAATGTGCCATGTAATATTTAGTTCTTTCTTGTATGTATTTTGTAAGGCCTCTGATAAGTAGTTTACAAATACTGTAGGGTTTTCTTCCTTTCCCTATGTTACCTCCATAACCTTGTCACAATGTACAGACTTCACTAGACAAATCTTCATCCCTTCTGAAACACAGGTTACAAGATTTTCTGCTCCACTCTTTGGAGGGGCCTCAGGGTACCAACAGATAATTTCATCTTTCCCAGGAAAATACTGTGTTGATTGCTAATCCATCACTGTTTGGTGCTCATCCATCACCAATTTCAATAGCCCTTTTAAGGATGTGCAGCTTTCAGCAGTGATAAGGTAGTAAACTAATACTGTGATCAAATCTCCCAAGTGAACATAAAAGTCAAACTCAAAGAACTTGTCCATAAGTCTGTCATGGTTCTTTCAGAAGTTGCCAAGCTTTACTTTACTTTGGGCCATATTTATTATGAAAGGGGAATATGCCCCCTAAAAATCTCTCCAATTTCATCCGACATTCCCCTTAGTAACAACACATTTCATTATATAGGTTGTAGTACCAATTTGTTTCCCAACAGAGAGGAAGATGTTCATGCCTAAGACGAGAAGGATCCAAAGACAAGGAGGAAAAGCCAGAGGAGAGAGACCTATCATTTTGTTCAGGAGACAGAGAAGGTGGCACTGGAATGGGTATTCTTGGTCCCTGTGCTGGGTATGAGGACAATAAGGATGTATGAGAACATTGAATAAGTATGAGGAATGTGATAAGACTGCCAGTGAGATACTGGTTGGAGACAGGTGCTGGTTAGGATATCTAGGCTTTGTGTCTGTTTGGCTAGAAAAATTTCAGGCTATTATCATAAAGATCTGACAGTAGTCACACAGCTCAGTGTCTTGATAAAATTCCTTAATAGCTCGCTCATAGAGAATGTCTCCCCACTTTCCTCTGTTTTTCAGAATAGATTGAGTTAGCAATTGGTGTTTTAATCTAAAAGCCTATTCTCTGGCCTGTGTTATCATTCTCATAATTTATATTGAAGTTGAGCAAGGTTGAAAACCATCCCTTGCTTTTTCTTGCATCTCTCAAGCTGAAATTGATTCTAGTTAGCAATTAAACACCTGAGGGTTTAAGTCTTTTAGAAAGCTCGGAGCGTTTCCCATGATTACCTTTCAGAATAATAGAAAAATTAGCCAGGCTGAGACACTAAGATTGCAATTTAAATGTCTCCATGAGTGAGTTCAAGACCAGCCTGGGCACCTTACTGACACCTTGTATCAAAATGAAAGGGCTGGAGAGCCAGTTCAGTGGAAAAGTGCTTCACTAGCATACATGAGACAGTAGGATCAATTCCCATTTTTTTAAAAAGAAAGAAAAGAATAAAAAGAAAAGTATATGTAGAAGAAACTCAAAGTTATTATTAACTAATCTCTTGGCCTTATTGATATTTCACTAGCTTTTCCAATAATGCCCTAAGGACATCCTGGATTTCTACCTCCAGCTCTTGGGAATAATGGATCTTTGGGACAAGATACGTATTGAAAGAAAGTGTTTGCAAATTATATATCTGCATAAACTCCTCTCTATACAATACATAGAGAGCTCCAAAATCAAACACTAGAAATATTAAAAACATGGCTAAATTCTTTTTTAAATGGGGGAAGGTAGAGGAGATATAAGAGAGTATAATGGTAATTAATGATAAAAATAAATACATGGTCAAAATAATTTAAAGGTTATTTCACCAATGAAGGAATAGAGACATCAAATAAGCACATGAAAAGTTATCATCATTAATTGATCATCTGCTCAATGAAAATCCAGATCACTAACTTCCTTTTGAAGAGCTAAAATTACACAGTGTTGGGAAGAAAAATTTATTAAGTGTTAGTGAGAGAAGGTTGGGAACTACCCTTCTTCTGCACTGCTACTGTTACAATAACTTTGAAAAACATTTTGGCAGTTTAATTAAAAGTTAAATATATACCTAAAATATGATCCAGCCTTTCTATTTCTTCCCATGGTCATACAAACTCATTTTTAATTAGCATATAATAGTTGTGCAGAAGGGGTATATTGCAACATTTACATATGAACTAACAATATATCTCAATTTGATTCAACCCTGCCATCATTCTCCCTTATCTCCCATCCCTTCTTCTTCGAACAATTTCATTATCATATTTTCATATATGAATACAAAATGCATGTACTATATTTGTCTTGCTTCACCCTTTGTTTATCCCCTGCCTTCTCCTACTGGTCCCACCCCTGGATAGGACCTGTTTTACAGCTCTGTCCTTCATTTTTTTCCTTTTCTTTTTTCTGGGGGGGCAGTACTGGGGTTTAAACTCAGGATCTTGCATTTGCTAGATAGGTACTCTATCACTTGTGCCACTCTGTCAGTCCTTTTAAGTATTGGATATTTTCAAGATAGCGTTTCTCAGGCAAATTGCTCTGGCTAGCTTCAAATGCTGATCCTCCTTACCTCTACCTCCAGCATAGCTAGCATTACAGGAGTGAGTCACAAGCACCTAACTGTCTTTCATTTTCTAAGTGTATATATGTAGTTCAAGAGAGTTTCTCTTTGGTATTTCAGAGATGTACATACCATGATTTAATCACATTAACTATACTTATCATTTACTCTTTCTCTATCATCCTGCTCCCCTATTATTCAGCAGCTTACAGTGCATTGTGTTATATTATCTTCATAAACAGATAAAATGTTTCTCTTTTTTATTGTCCTGTGTTAGGGTACATTGTGGCATTTACAAAAGTTCATACAATGTATCAAATATATCATATTTGAATTTACACCCTCTACCTCTGTCTTTTATTTCCCCATAACCCCATTCCCAGAGTACTTTAAACAGTTATCATTTTTGTATTTACATACATGTGTACACAGTTTTTTCACTGTATTCACCCTTCAAACCACTATCTCCACCACCTCCCCTTACTACTGGTACCAATCCCGCCCTGGGCAGGAGCAGTTCTGTCCTCTTATTCTCCAATTTTGTAGATGAAAAAGAGAATATGATGTTTTTGCTTGTCTGTCATAAAAGTAGATACGCAGGGAGTTTTCCTGTGATATTTCCATATACATATACATATATATATTTATATGAAATTTGGGGTTACATATAATAACCCCAATTTGCTCATCTCCTCTATTTTTTTCATTCAATCTTAGTTCCTTTCTTATGGTGGTTTCAGCCAGTTTAAAATTTCTATATTCAATTTTATATAGAGAGTATATCAACCAACCATATTCATCTTAGTTTCCATCATTTACCTTACCCTTTTCATATGTGGCCTCCCCTTAGTTTGACCAGGTTTTCATAATATTTCTGTATTTGTATTGGGTCTGTATTCCACATATGAGGGAAAATATGTGGCTTTTGCCCATATGAGCCTGGATAACATTAATTAATATGATGTTCACCAGATCCATCCATTTACCAGCAAATGAAAATTTTCATTCTTTTTTGTGGCTAAGTGAAATTCCATTGTATATAAATAACATATTTTCTTGGTCTGTTCATCAGTATGGGGGCATTTTGGCTGTTTCCACACCTTAGCTATTGTGAATAGTGCAAAAATAAACATGGTGTTCAGGTACATTTGTTGTAACTTGATTCACGTTCTTTTCAGCATATCCCTGAGAATAGTATTGCTAGGTAGTATGGCAGTTGTATTTTCTTCTTTCCCCACATCTTCATGGACATTTGATGTTTTTGCAGTTTATTTGAAAGTTAAGCATATAAATAGACTATGATCCAGTCCTTCCCTTCCTTCCTATTGTGATACAAAGTTCATTTGCAAAAATATTCACAATAACCTTAATAACAGGAAACTGTTCTGCAGGCATCTATCAACAGGTGAACAAATAATATTGGTACACCCATACAAAGGAATCCTCTTCAGCACAATGAAGGACCTAGTGATACACACAAAAATATGGGTTATTCCACATAAAAAATTGCCTGCTGAAAGAAATAAGACAATTCTTTTACATATATTTCCAGAAATGACAAGGTATTTATAGTGAAAGAAAACAGGTAAACACTTGCCTATGTGTAAAAGATGGTCAGGTGGGGGAAAGGAAGAGAAAATGAAAAGGACAAGGAAACATTTTGAGTGACCAATATGTTCCTTTTCATAGTTGTGGGGAATGTGCATATATCAACACTTATCAAACTGCACAAAATATATAATATTCATTACATTTACTTATATTTTAATAGAGACATTCTTTTCTTCTTTGGGTGACACTAGGAATTGAACTCAGGGCCTAGTGATTGCTAGGAAAGTTTCCTACAAGTCAAGCCCCAGTCCTTTTGATTTTAGTTTGTTTTTAAGATGAGTATCATGCCAGCACCTGTGGCTTAAACCTGTAATCCTAGCTACTCAAGAGGGAGAGATCAGGAGGATCATGGTTTGAAGTCAGCCTAGGCAAATACTTCATGAAACCCTCTCATGAAAATTCAAGTGGATCATTTTGAAGACCCTGAGTTCAAGTCCCAGTACTGCAAAAATAAAGGGTCTCATGATTTTGCTTGGCATGGCCAGAAGCATGATTGTCCTGTACTCTGCCTCTCAAGTAGTTGGGATTAAAGGCATTACTCCAGAACACTCACTAACTTTGGGCCTAGGTTGGCTTTGAACCTTGATCCTCCTATCTCTGCCTCCTGACTAGGTGGGATTACAAACTTGCCCAGCGTGCCTTGCCTAAAGCAACATTTTTAAGCAGAGATCATTACTGGTGGCAAACTTCTATAATCCCAGGTACTCAGAAGGTGGAGACTGGTAGGATTTTGGTTCCAGGAAATCTATAGCAATAATTTGATGAGATCACATCTGAAAAATTAAGAGGGTATATTGGTTCAGGATTATAATCATATCTGTGAAGGAGGCATAAATAGAAAATTATGTTGTTAGGCCAGTCCCAGGTAAACTATCCAAGACATTAAATAAACAAAAATAAATAAATATGAAAAAACAGTCAGGGATATAGCTCAAGAAGTAGAGTGTTGACCTAAGCAGGAAAAGGGCCCTAACTTTAAAGCCCACACTGCTATAATAACATGAAAAAAATAAAATAAAATGTAAAAAAGCAATAAAAACTCAGGCACTATAGTGTTTTCCAACAAAGGTATACCACTCAAGAACACAAAGTCTAGACTAGGAGAGCACCTGTTACTTTAATTTCTCTGTAGTTTATGTTCACGGATGGTCACAAAGGTAGCTATTCTACATCTTACTCTCTGAAACAGAAAATTTGCATAAAGTCTGGCTCAGCAGATCACCACTCATACTCCTCCAGAGTTTCATCAAATAGCAAAGAAATACATGACCAGAGGCAGATTAATAAGAACCAGGTTTTTATATGCCTAACTATGGAAAGATAGTGACAGCTGAATCAAATACTGGAAAAGAAAAGGAGCACCTATAAGCAAAACATTGGTGTCTGAACAGGTACACAGTTAGGAAATATGGGCCTAGTACTGGGCTTAACAAGGTGAGCAGGCCACTGTGTTGATGGGTGAACCATTCAGTCCTGTTCTACTGTCCACTAGAACATCCTGGTGCAGCAGCTATGCTGTGTCTACATGGTCCTGGATTTTCTGACTAAAAGGATGAATAGAAGTGATGCTGACTGTCCACTTCAGTCCTCATATTATGTTGCTTACTTTGCAAATGGGCCTGGGATATCATGTAAGCACACCAAGCCCCCAAATCCCTCCACTCCATTGAGTTGCATGTCCCCTAAGCAGCAGTGAGCCAGAGTTATGTGGGAGAATAGAGAGTGACTGTTCTCAGAGCCTGCCATCCTCACACCCTCATGGCAAGTTTAAAGTGAAAAGTGTCACTGTGCCAATGTGCATAGCACCAGGGTCCCACCAGAGGTCAGCTAGGTGGTTTCTAACACAACAAGTGCAGATCATGATGATGTTCGTCCCATAGGTCCTGATTGCATTCTGCTGTCTCTAGGTCATTGGCTGCAAGAGAGGATAGGCCAATAACATGGTCGGGGGCTGCTGCGTTCCCCAGAAAGAAAGAGCTGCCCATTAAGTACACCAAATGTGGACTGAGGTGTGGCACTTGGATGAAAAGTACTGTTGAAATGGGTACTGGGTCCCTGCATAGACTTTGCACACCAAACAGTGCAGACTTGGACTGAAGCATTGCTGCCACTTGGTAGCAGATCCTTAGCACCAGAAAGCACCCTGTGTTTTTTTTAAAGCAGGATAGACATCAGAAAGGAACATACTAGAGGGAATGAACTTGTTCAAAGTACACTATGCATCTATGGAAATATTACAATGAAACCCCTTTACACTATTGATTTATGCTAACAAAAAAGAATAGTCTCAAAAAATAGTAGTGATTTAGTGTTTGAACATCTTTAAATATTGATTTAAATATTTAAATAGTTAAATATTGATTCCCCCTTGCTTGATTATCTTGGCTTGGTATTTCTGAGTAAACATATGCTTTTTGGGATACAACACTCAATTGCTTATGGGCAGCCCACTGCTCTATAGATTCACTGAATCTTAACCATTCCCATAATTCTTAATTTTTCAATTGCAATAATACACGTAATCTAAACTGGGTATGGGTGATTCTTCTGGAGTCTTCTGGGTATAAACTATCTTAGGGGCAAGATTCTTCTTCATCTATGACACTATAACAGTTCTTAGATGGTAAAATGCAATAGTGGGATAGGCATGGGCTAGACATTATATTTACATGGGGAGAAAATGAAAGGAGTAAAGGTTTCACTGATCCAAAGCAAGCCTGAAACCCAGGAGTGCAAATTCCATTAGGTTTCTGGGCCAGCAAATAATCTTCTGTGGTTTGATGTTCTATACTTAGTGACACTACTTTCTAGATGTCCATTGGCTTGGCTGCTGTATACTTCCTGATCTTTTTGTCACCACAGTTAGCTCTGTCCTTCAAAGCACTCTTTTCTGTTGTCTCATTTTTGCCCATTGTATTAGACTGACAGTGTTTTTGCTAGAGTAATATTCTCCCAAACCATGACAATATCCATATGAATCCAATGATATACATACCATGAGAACAAAATCCTTCCACACACATAATACTCTTAGGCAACCCCATTTTTTCCTTTGCTTCTGTTGATTCATAAGTTATATTTAACCTCTTTAACAAAATACTGTCTAGGTACATATTTCATGTTCTTACTAGGCCACTTTTTCGACAGTATATATCCTACTTTTAGCAATCCAGATTAGGTAAAACATCTCCCAGATAATAAAATTCTGACTCTTCTTTGTTTAACATTTCTTTCCACATTTTTCTGTTCTTGCATTTTACTGGCTGCATCTTACACACTGTGCTTGAAATTCTCTCAAATATATACACAGTTTCATTGCTTATGAATTCTTTCTACCCAACAACAGAATGCAATTGAGGCAAATTTTGTTTTCCACATTATAACAAGGATCACCTTTCCTCCACTGTCCAATACAATGTTAGTTACTACCTTTTGAGGACCCATCAGAAACCCTTCCCTCTTTCTTTTCCAGAACTGGGGATTGAATTTAGAGCTTCTTCCATGCTAAGCAAGTACTCTACCATTAAGTTACACCCACAGCTCAGGAATTGCATTTCCAAGTTCCTAGTAATGCTCCCATCTTAACACTTAATGAAATATTATTTGATTTTTATAGCTACAGGAATTTTACTGGTAGCTACAAAATTTCTGAGTGTCACTGATTATTGGTATACATTTTGGAGCATAGCCCCCTCCTTCTGTTAATACTCTAAGTAGAGTGGAAGAGAGGAAGCAAAGACTTGGAGGAGTCATATTGGGGTGATGAACATCTCCACAGAGAGACAGAGAGGTACTTGGTAATGAACAACTGGGTGGAGGAATGGGACACGGAAACTTCATACCCTATTATGGTGTTTGCTGTTTCTACTGCCTCACATTTATCCTGACTAATGGTTAAGCCATTCTTAGCACTTGAAAAGGTTTTGGTTGAACTTCCCCATTGGTTCAAATCACTGAAGAAATATGCCTGCCTTTAAGAGCATGTATCCATACTTTGAGCTCTTTTGGGAGAGGCCTTTTACCTAGTGATGAATCCAAAGAAGCAATCAAAGATGCCAGAAGGATAGTATGTATGTTAGATAAGTGTGTGGGTATCCTGACCTGGTGCCTGGTACCAGCTGGGGTAGCGACTCAGAGAGATTGACCCAGAGCTAAGACCTGGTGAGTGTGGATGTCCCTTCTGGTGACACTGACAGAGATGGCCCCTAAGTCACTAAAGTTTGATAATCTGCTCCTAAAACCAGCAGGATAGGTAACAGTTATTGCATCCAGAGGCTGCTTTTATGTGGGGCTTCCCAAGGATGCTACTGCTTGCCAAACCATGTAAGAATCACTATACTATCTTCCTGTGTGGCCTGGCCTAGAATCTTGTCCTGTCATGTCCAGTCCAATAGAGTCTGCTGCAAGATTCAGAATTCACCTCTTCCAGTCCTTCTCACCATTCCCAGTACTCCAGGAAGGAGGCCTTGACTTTTGCAGATGGATCACCCTGATGTCCCCATCCAGAGAAGATGAATGAGTAGGTCATCTCTATGGTTTTGTGAACTGAGACCTTAATTTTTCCAGGTCACTAGTAACATCCACAGCTAACCAGAGGATGTATTTTACACAGACTATGTTAGCAAATACAAGCGTTTATATTTGCTTCTATCAGTTGCCTAGGGTCATTACCAGAACCAAGTTTATGGCTTTAAGTTCCTAGGTGGTGGTCACTTGGTAATTGTTCTACATGGGTATCTTTTATAGGTTGAATTATTGTTTTATTTTTGTGGGCACAACTTGTTATATTTCTGTAGCCCCCTACATATTGTACATATGTTCATGGACTTTGATGACTTTTCTTAACAAAAAAATGCTGCTAGGGGAAATTGTCTTATTCTGTTCTTATTTCTGTGGATCCACAATGCCCTTGCATGACAGCCTTGAAATTCCTTATTATTTTAAAATTCCTTAGTTTTATTTATTTATTTTGATGGTACTGGGGTGTGAACTCAGTTTTTTGTGCTTGATAGGAAGGTGTGCTACCACTACAGACATGCATGTCCACAGCA
The DNA here is from genome assembly GCF_047511655.1 of Castor canadensis. Taxonomy (NCBI): domain Eukaryota; kingdom Metazoa; phylum Chordata; class Mammalia; order Rodentia; family Castoridae; genus Castor; species Castor canadensis. Next base: position 54,466,675 of record NC_133401.1, on the reverse strand, counting down.
CAATAGTCTTTGTCTATTTTTGAGATAGGGTCTTACTTTGTGCCTGGGATGACCTGGATCCTACCTATGTTTCCTCTCTCAAGGATAGCATGCAACCATGACCAGCTTGTATTGGTTGACATGGACTCTTGAATTTTTGCTCAAACTGACCTTGAACCTAGATCATTCTGGCCTTCCCTTCCTGAGCCACTAGGATTATAGCTTGATCCACTGTATCCAGCTTCCTCATTATCTGTTTTACTTTAATATATTTAAAATATTTTCAATTTCATTTTGTAATTTTTAACCATGAGGATTTTTATTTAAGAAGAGTACTACTATCAATAGAATTCTCTATTTTTAGAGGTTCTCCTCTGTACCTTCAATCAAAGACTCTCAAATCTCTTACTCTACCTGCATTTGGGTACAAACATGTTTTTAATTAAAAGCTCAGTGGAGGAAGAGTTTGTAAAGCTTAGGTCTAGAAAACTATATTTATTTATAATCGTATCAATCAAAGAAATAAGGGGAGAGAACTCATAGGCTTAAACAGGAGGAAGTGTGTTCTAAATGGGTCTGAGAGCTGTGTCCTTGATTGGGATGAGTTCTTCTATTCTTAGAATTCAGGAGCTCCTCTGGAGTGCAACTTCAAGAGCAAGAGAAACCTTGCTTTCCTAAAGCACCAGAGTATGAGGAATGGCTGGAAAAGATAAGAACAAAGTCATGTGGAGCCCACTCATGCTGATTTCTGCTGCCCTTGTCATTTTTCCCCATAACCTTGAGCACTGTTTGTACCTCTGGGACAAAGTGATTCTGTTTACACTACGAGACCAGCAAAACTGAAGTGATTTTTACATCTTTATGAAGGTAGTACAAGGCTGGGATATGACAGAAGTCCAGAGCATTGTGGACACAACCCCATCATTCATCCCCCACTTTGGGGCTTGAATGCCCCAGGCTTGCCATATTCTCTTTGTTGCTCTTCTGGAATAGAAAGGGCTGTTCATGCAAATTTGTCCCCCTTCTGGCCTTTGCTGTCCCTACCTGATCAGTGATTCAGGAGCTAGAGCAGGAAACTGGAGACTGAGGAAGTGGTAAGACATAAGAGACTGAGAGAGGGATTTTCCTTTGAGTATGGCTCCAGAAACGTAGTTGTGGAGCAGGTATAGGGAACATGCACAGGAACCTGCTTAGGAGCCTCTGTCTGGCCCAACGAGCAACAGGTCGCAGAATCTCAGTGAGTACTGTGTGTGTGTGTGTGTGTGTGTGTGTTTGTGTGTGTGTGTGTGTTGTTACTGGGGTTCACTCTTGCTAAGCAGGCCACAGCAGCTCTCTCTCTCTCACTCTCTCTCTCTCTCTCTGTCTCTCTCTTTCTCTCTTGCTGTAGTTATTTTTCAGATAAGGTCTTACGTTTTTGACTGGCATGGGCTTCAAGCCACAACACTTCTATGTATAACTTCTTTTTTTATTCTTGTTTTGAGTCAGGGTACATTATGGCATTCACAACAGTTCTTACAATATATCAAAATATATAGTGCTTGAATTTACCCCTCCACCATTCTCCTTCATCCCCCCATTTCTGGAATAATTTCAACAGATATCATTTTTCTACTTACATACATGTATATACAATATTTGCACCATATTCACCTTCCTTCAACAAGTCCCCATATCTTCTCCCTTCTCAGGTAGGACCTGTTCTGCCCTCCTGTTCATCTATTTTGTATAATAAAAGAAGAAAGAAAAATGACATTTTTGGTTGTGTAAAATAGCTACACGGAGAGTTTCCTTTCAGCACTTACATGTTTGAATATATTATAGCCTTCTTTTGTTCTTAGAGAGCTGAGATTAGAGATACACACCCCGCACTTGGCTTATTTGTTGGTATGGGAGTCTTTCTAACTTGCTTTGGTACTCCTTTTGTGATCCTTCTGATCTCTACATCCCAAGTAGCTGGGATTAGGTCAGAGCCACTGCACCCAGCCCTCAGAACTTTTAATAGTAGGAGCTTGTAAGAGAGAAAGAAAATCCAGTTGGCTGTTTAGGCTCTCCATTGATCCATGCTTGAAACTAAATTTACATTCTTCTAAATACCAATTTTATTTCTCTATGTACATTGCAATACTTACTAAATAGATTACTACCTATTTAATCATTGTTATTAATGTCATTCAAATTGCGTATCTTAACTATTTCAGTATTGATTGACTTAATGTAAAAATCTGCCGTGGTATTTACTTAGCATTTTATTAATTCTAGCTCTTAAAATATAGGCCTTAAAAATCTAGTCCTGAAAATTTAATGACAGGAATATAAAACAAGAACTATTTGGAGGGTAGGTATCAGTGGGAATGGTAAGGGTGGAAAGAGGGTGTAGGACTGTGTATAGAATCAAAGCACGTTTTCCTCATGTATGAAAACACAGCAATGAAATTTGTTGAAATTATGTTAAGAAGGGGGAGAGGACATGAAGGAGGAGTAATGGAGGTGAATTTAATTGGGGTGAATTGAATTCCCTTTTTACAACTAATATATGTTAACAAAAATAGAAAAATTATGGTTACTGAATTTTATGAAAGATATTACTCATGGAGTAGCATTCTGCCTTTTCCCAAAATAGGAAGTCTAAGGTGCTCTTAACATTGCCTTTTGAATACAACCTCTAATGAGATGGGTGTAACTTTCTTATTTCCTAATCCTTCCTGCATTTTCTCCTTCAATTTGGGATGTAGACATGTGAATCTGTTTTCTAGTGGAGTTGTATTTTGAACTCAAACATTTCTTTTGTCTTTAACCTGCAAAGATGGTAGAGTATATTGGTTAATTTTCAAACATTGAAGTAGCCTTCCTTCTATCCAATAAACCACATTTCATTTGACCATGCGATATAATTCTCTTTCTATATCGTTGAGACTAATTTGTTAAGAATTTAATGAATCTTATTTTATAATCCTGGGACATATTGTTCTGTATTTATTTTTCTTTTTGTGTACTGATTTTGTCTACTTTGAGTAGACATTGTAGCTTCATAAAATGAATTGGAGAGTTTTTTCCTCTATTTTTCTGCAAGGGAGTTCATATAAATTTTAATTCTTTAAACGATGGCAGAATTCTTTTTAAGAAAACTGCACCAAGAAATTCCTTTTAGGTGAGATGTTAAATTACAAATTCAATTTTGTTAATACTTAGGTAGCTATCCACATTCGTTACACAATATTTCTGGTAATCTGAGTTGTGGTAGTTTTTGCTGTTTTAGGTATTAGTCTATTTTGTCAAAGGAGTTAACTGGAAGCCAGTAGAGTTCTTCAGAGATTTCTTTTATCAGTATGTATAATTTTGCATTGTCTCTACTAATGTAACTTATTTCATTAATGGTACTGATAATTTGTTTGTCTTTTCTTGTTTGGTTTTTTAGAGATTCAACATTTATTGCTATTTTCAAAGAAAAATTTATTCTTTTTCTATCTTCAAGCTCCCTGATTTCTACTATTCTTGATTCTTACTTGATTTTATTTGGTTTTTAATTTTCTAACTTCTTGAGCTGATAATTTAAATTACTTATTTGAAATTATTTTCTCTAGGTGAATATGTGCATTTAGGGCAATAAAAGTCATTCTCAATACCACTTTAGCCATGTACTATAAATGTTTATTGCAATAGTGGTATAACACTGATAATTGACTGTACTGTCAGATATGCCTACATTTTCCTATTTACTGTGGTAAGTTGGACAGTAGCAGCAAGTGAAGTTCTCTGTTTCATTTCTACTGTTATCAAAATGAGAAGTCTGAGTTTCTCTTCATGATAGGCTTTTGCGAGTTTCTCCTCTAGTGTGATGGGTATAAATTTCTTAATATATTTCCTGATCCTCTCTGCATTTTTTCCTTCAATTTCAGATCTAGACATGGGAGTCTGTTTTCTAATTTTGATATATTTTTAAGTTAAACATTTAGAAAAAATGTAGTGTTTAAACTACTATACATATGTATATATGTGTATGTACATTTCACTCATATATATATACATTTGCTCAAGTTGGAGGTCTATAACACTCTCTGTATTTAGTGATATACAATTCTCTGTCCTCTTTGCACCTATTCAATTACTTGGTCAGTTGAATAATCTCTAGAGAAAATGTATTTCCATCTATGTTAATGTAGCATGTATAGGTCATAAATGACATTTTATAGATTTTATAAATAATGAGTGAGCCACTTTATTTATTTGCCTTAGACATTGGGACGGTATTAGCAATGGGGATATTCACATTGTGTCACTTTATACCATGAGTTCTTATTCTGATGTAAAGATTTACCCTACAATTTTCACTTGTTTCATTTATCTTGTGGCAGATCACATCCCTTTTCAAAGCTTATTTTCATGAGCAGATCACAAGCATATATGTGACTAGGTGTCCATTTATGAGCTAGAATACACATTTAATTGTACATGTTGAAATTTATTTAGATTTCTATGTTTAAAAGTGTAATAATGGCATGTTTATGCCCAAAACATTTACCATCTCATAAGATTGTACTTAGGAAATGGATTTTTTTTTCTATCAAGAATGCAAACTCTTTGTTTTCAAATGTTACATTTATTCCTTTTCAATTTAAAACTGAATATTTTTTATTTTATCATTTACATTTATTCACATCTGTATACATTGTTTAGGCAACCTCTCCCTCTCCACCACCCCTTTCTGGGTAGAACCTGTTCCTCCCTCTTGTTCTCCAATTTTGTTGAGGAGAAAACATAAAAGATACTAAGAAAGACAGCATTTTTGCTAGTTTGAGATAAAGATAGCTATACAGAGTAATTCCTTGTGTTGCTTCTATGCACGTGTGTCCTACAAACTACATTGGTTGATTTCTACCAGAACTCTTCACTATTTCCCAGTCCCCTTTCCACAGTAGCCTTGGCCAGTTTAAGATTACTATATTCGCTCCTGTACAGTGAGCACATTGACCACATTCAATGTGCTTTACGTTTCCTTCCCTTTCTCTATTCCTCCCATGTGCGTTCTCCCCTTAGTGTGTGACCCATGTCCAATAATATTACTGCATTTGTTTTAAGTCTATAGTCTGCATATGAGGGAGAATGTGAGATTTTTTGCCTCCTGAGCCTGGCTAACTTCACTTACAATGACGTTCTGTAGTTCCATCCATTTACTTGCAAATGAAAAAATTTCATTCTTCTTTATGGCTGAGTAAAATTCCATTGTGTATAAATACCACATTTACTCACTCCATTCGTCAGTAGTGAGGCATCTTGGCTGTTTTCATAGCTAAGCTATTGTAATAATGCTGCAATAAACGTGGGTGTGCAGGTGCCTTTGAAATAATCCAAGTCACATTCTTCCAGACATATCCCTAGGAGTGGTATTGCTGGACCATATGTCAGATCTCTGTTTAGTTTTTTAAGAGGCCTCCATATTGTTTTCCAATATGGTTGTACTCGCAGTGTATGCGTGTTCCTTTTTCCCCATACCCTTGCCAACATTTGTTGTTGGTGCTCTTGATGATAGCTATTCTATCATCAGGAGTGAGGTGGACTCTTAGTGTGGTTTTGATTTGCATTTCCTTTATGGCTAGGGATGGTAAACATTTTTTCATATTTTCTTTTGGGCATTTGGACTTCTTTCTTTGAAAAAATTTTGTGTAGTTCAGCTTTCCACTTCTTTATTGGTTCATTGATTTTGGGGAGTTTAGTTTCTTAGCTCCCTGTATATTCTGGTTATCAGTCCCTTCTCTGATATATAGCCGGCAAAGATTTTCTCCCACTCTGTGGATGGCCTTTTCAATTTAGAGACCATTTCTTTTGTTGTGCAGAAGCTTTTTAATTGCATAGAGTCTCATTTTTCCATCCTTTCTTTCACTTGCTGGGCAGCTTGAGTTCTACCGAGGAAGTCCTTGCCTATACCTATTGCTTCCATAGTATTCCCTGCTCCTTCCTGTAATAACTGCAAGGTTTCATGTTTTATATTAAGTTCCTTAATCCATTTTGAGTTGATACTAATACAAAATGATATGCATGGATCTAGTTTCACTTTTCTGCAGGCAGATAACCAAGTAGCAAGATGCCTCACTACTGACGAATGGAGTGAGTAAATGTGGTATTTATACACAATGGAATTTTACTCAGCCATAAAGAAGAATGAAATTTTTTCATTTGCAAGTAAATGGATGGAACTACAGAACGTCATTGTAAGTGAAGTTAGCCAGGCTCAGGAGGCAAAAAATCTCACATTCTCCCTCATATGCAGACTATAGACTTAAAACAAATGCAGTAATATTATTGGACATGGGTCACACACTAAGGGGAGAACGCACATGGGAGGAATAGAGAAAGGGAAGGAAACGTAAAGCACATTGAATGTGGTCAATGTGCTCACTGTACAGGAGCGAATATAGTAATCTTAAACTGGCCAAGGCTACTGTGGAAAGGGGACTTGGAAATAGTGAAGAGTTCTGGTAGAAATCAACCAATGTAGTTTGTAGGACACACGTGCATAGAAGCAACACAAGGAATTACTCTGTATAGCTATCTTTATCTCAAACTAGCAAAAATGCTGTCTTTCTTAGTATCTTTTATGTTTTCTCCTCAACAAAATTGGAGAACAAGAGGGAGGAACAGGTTCTACCCAGAAAGGGGTGGTGGAGAGGGAGAGGTTGCCTAAACAATGTATACAGATGTGAATAAATGTAAATGATAAAATAAAAAATATTCAGTTTTAAATTGAAAAGGAATAAATGTAACATTTGAAAACAAAGAGTTTGCATTCTTGATAGGAAAAAAAATCCATTTCCTAAGTACAATCTTATGAGATGGTAAATGTTTTGGGCATAAACATGCCATTATTACACTTTTAAACATAGAAATCTAAATAAATTTCAACATGTACAATTAAATGTGTATTCTAGCTCATAAATGGACACCTAGTCACATATATGCTTGTGATCTGCTCATGAAAATAAGCTTTGAAAAGGGATGTGATCTGCCACAAGATAAATGAAACAAGTGAAAATTGTAGGGTGAATCCTCAAATGACTTCGGGAAGGAAACTGATTTCTACAAAACAGTGATGTCAAATTGAACAGCAAATTACACACCCACACACAAATTAGTGATGTTCTAATTTTTATCTTGAATATGATTTTCGTACCTTCAATCTACTGACTAGCAATGTTGAGCAAGACCAGAGGGCATTGAGCAATAGACACCCTGGTGTGTTCCATCTATTTTATCAGTGTTAATGACAGATTTTTATTCAGGCAGTGTTCTGCATGCCAAGTAGTGCATATACTCAGAGAATGTGAAATAGATATTAGTATGAGCATTTAGTAGAAAGAGCAAATAAATTTATACAGGAAGACACTAGGAATGTTACACACACACACAAAGAGAGAAACACACACACAAAGGAATGCAGCCTATATTCAAGAAAAGTGAGATATTATCCTCAATAGCTAAAATCCTCCGTTAACCTACTGAGGGGACAGTTTCAGCACTTAAAAATGGATCAAACTTAGAAAAACACATCAAGTGACAACGATTCCAACAATGTTCTTGGAAGAAAGACATACTACAACCTTTATGCCAATGAACAGCTAAAGCCTAATCCACCAGAATCTGTGCCCCAACTGATCACTTGAATTGAATTTGTTCCTAGCAGTCCAATAAATCATGTACATACATACATCATGATAGCCTGACATAAACTGGGCATGTTCAATGAATGCTGGAAATTACCTCCACATAGAATTGATTGGAGTTGATCTACGGAACAGCAACGCAGGGAAAAACCCAAAATTACAGACTTACAGGAAGCATTCCTGACTGGCGTAATTTCGAACAGAGAATTTAATGGACACTGATCCAGGAAATAGTTTCAACCACACACTTGCCCCCACACATAAACACACGCACAGAGTGGCTGTTATCCATGAATATTAAATATTTTGGAGTAAAGGCATTTCTGGGCTTTCATCTAAGAAAAGTACCTTTCAGCAGAACCCATACTTAATGAATACCTGGAAACACTGCTGAATGAGGTTAATCTCATCAAACATTCACTGCCCATGGTTTAATGGACCCTGTAGGCCAGAGAAAAAATTATGTCAGATGAACACGTGCCTGTGTCCGTGCATCCATGTAACCTCATTCCTCCCTTGCCAGTGTGCTAGTACCACACCCTGAGATCACGTGTTCAGGAACAGAAGCAGAAATCAAAGCACCCTGTGCACCACAGAGAAATCCAGGCGGTCTGTTCTGCTTGCTGAGTTCCACACCCAAGTGGCACAAAGGCCTGTGGAAACTAAAACCTGTGGGGCATGGTAGTTTAGGCTAGCTGTGCAGAATGGAATCACCCAATCCTGATGTGCTCTGGTCACCCATGTGCTCCTGCCATACGTGCCCAGTATCCCTAGGACCCAGTTAAAAGAGAAGTCTCCGATGCAAGACAGGGGCACCTACCTCAATCTTCTTCCTGCTTGGTGGCTAGGATGCCATAGCAACAGGACAGGCAGGAGCTGCCTCAGTACTCTCCAAGTTCCAGAGGCTGTGAGCCCACTGTGACATCCAGCCAAGTCTTTCCTGAATGGTCAGACCACATAAACAAAGCATCTACAGCCCCTCCCTCTCCAGTCTCGAGGCTCTGGTGTTGCAGTTTCCTGGCAAGATCTTCTGAACTGCGGATTGATTTTCTCCTCCAAGTTGCCTCCTCAGCTCATCCAAAGTTGAACTGGCATGACATTTGTGTTCTGTTCCGAAGAATTCCCGATATGGAACCCACTGTTTGGAGGACAGGAAGGCTTTCTCATGGTGAGTACCAAAACTCCTCAAGCCCTTTGCAGTTAAATCAGCAGGGAAAACTCCCTTAACATTTGGATGAGTCCTCTTCCCTCTCATCACTACATCTCCCATCATGTGGGAGGGTATTCCCTTAGTGGATGCAAAATGTTACAAACTGAGAATCAGGGGCTGTTATTCCAGGCTTCAGTGTGCTTAACTTCAACAAAACACACAAACGCACACACTGACTGGGAAGAGCCTCAAGGTGACCACATGAATTCACTTCTTCTCGACACAGAAGTTACTTCACTTTGATCTGAGAAATATGTAGGCACACACATGCCAGATCCATGGAATGCTTAGGATTCCCTTGTCAGTGAAATTGATACCACCTCTCGAGAGAACGCCAGGTTTCAGGAACACCAGAAACCATGGAATAGCATTAAAGTCTTAGGAAGGACATTCATTTCTGCAAAGTGTCTCTGAGGGACAACACAGTACACTTTTCATACATGGAACTGAAGACATAAATTCAGAGCGACAAAAGTCTGTTCCTCAAGTGACTTTGGGAAGGATCCTAATTTCTACAAATCAGTGATGGCAAATTGTACAAAAAATATCCCCCACACACTCATACACACTAGAATTACTGATATATTAATTGATATCTTGTATGTGAATTTCTTACACTCTATTGACTTAATTAAAACAGTGAGTAAGACCAAAAGTCATTGAACATCAGACACCCATGTGCATTCCATCTATTTCCACAGTTTTAATGAGAGATTTTGTTTCAAGAAACAAAATGGTTTTTTCTCTCCCTTGTTTCATTTCCCCAGGTTCTTATCCATGCTTCCTGGAATCTCTTCCTAGTAAACTACTTGCACTTAAATCCTGAGGGTCAGCTTCCAGAAGACTTACTGTTCTGGAGGGTGACTATGAGTCAGGGCCTTTCACAGGCCCTAATGCCAAGACTGTTTTCTTCCTTTTCAAGCCCATCTTCAGGACAAGGTTGACATTGTAGGCCAAGAGGGAATAGCCAACTGTAGCATAGCCTTGGGCATGCTTGACTCTTCTGTGTGGTGAAGTGGTGAATGAGGCCTAGAGCCTGGTTCTCATGGTATGGCTGAATCAACTCTTATGAGCTGTGTTTTGGCTGGGTCCTCTGCAATCCCAAGTTGTCTCTTCCCTTTTTCAGGCTCTGCAAGAAGTATGATCCAGAACATTGCCCTGTTACTGACACTCCATGGGAGTTGGCAGGTCTCCATGGGAGAGCTGTTGGCTCTTCTGACATATCATTCAGAGGAGGTGATGATCTGAGGCCAGTAAGAACTTCTTCCAACATGAAGTTGATATCTCTTGACCTGATATCTCAGGTCAAGTCCCAGGGCCATGAGCATCTTGGTCAACAAGCCAGATAAAGGGCTTGGTTCAGCCATTTTGTGTTGACCTACCAGGGTTCCACATGGGCTTATGTGGCACATGTCAGTAGACATAGATCCTCCCCATGAGAAACTGCCTTGTAGTTTAAACTCCTTCCAAAGGTATGCTTAGAAAGATAACATTTGGGTACCCTGGAACTGCCGACAGCCATTAAATGAATGGTTCTTGTTTGTGTGTGTTTCACCTATCCCTCAGAGCACTTGCTCAGAAGCACCCAGGATTTACTTCATGAGGGAGCATAGCCCAGGAGTCTAGCAGTGTCTCCTGCACTGACTGCCCAGCTGAACCTATCATTCTTCCATGTGTATAGCCCTTACTCCATGGCTGTCCTTGTTCTTATCTTCTATGCTCCTGGAACATCCCCTGCCCTAAGCTCTACTCTCCAACAATTGTTGGTCTATATGTGACTGAACAGTTCTCTCTATAAAGAGACAATTGATCAGCTTTTGACTCATCCCTGGGACTCTGCCCTAAATGAAGACAAACCCTCAAATGAAGGAAGTGAATTCCTAAGGAGGGGATTTCCAGCCCTAAGTTTAAGGCTTAGGTGTAGATGGTGGTGGACTAAGCACGTAGACCTTAAGGCCTGTCCCTTTGGGCACAGCCTTCTGCTTATTTTCAGATATTCTGTTGCTGTTTATATTTAGGCTGTGCAAGCCCTCAGACACAGGTCTTTTTGGACAGTGACACCATATCTATTGTCATGATACCAGTGCTGGGGTTCTGAGCATCTTCCACTCCATATACTGTTCCAGAGGCAGGGATAGCACAGCCCTCAGTGGAAAGGGACATTTCCAAGGTGTTCCTTGAGTTAATCCTTAAAGATGCTGGTATGGAAGAGACAAAGACAAGGTGTTTCTGGTCTCCTAATCCTGAACCATGCATTTTTACTACTGGAAAGGACAATCAACATTTCCACTTTCAAGAGTAGGATGAAAAATGCCACATTGCCATAAATTCTCCTAGGATCTTTCTAAAAGGTGGAGCTAACAATATGAGTTCTGCTCACCCACTAATTACTGCATTTTCATGTGCATTTTCCTCAATTTAATGTCATTTCCATAAGGCATGAGACCCATTGTCAGCACAATCAGAATGATGTATCTGCAGTTCATCCTTTACTGAAATCTTCACTTCGACTCCCAGTGTGTTCCTCACTCATCCTGTGGATATATGAATGGGAAAGTTTTGCAGTTTCCACAAACCTACCATCTTCTCCCAACCTTCATGTCTGTTTCTTTGCAACATCTTAGTTATTTTCTCATGTGTCCCTAAACTTAGAGAGTTCATAGATTCATTTCTATAAACAACATCTAATATATTCTCTAACGAAATTTATATACTTACTTTATGATCAACCCTGACCACTCTGTAGTCACATCCTAGATAGGGTTTTAAAATATACACACATACAACCACACTAAAAACTCTACTAACATCCTAGAAGGAAAATCAGCTCATAACTTGTCTGTAGAGGTAAATGTCAGAACATAATGAGTCAGTAGTTGGAGCATTTGAAAGACAATGAATTTTGTGCCATGTCTAGATGCTGTTCAAGCAAAAGAAAGATACTTGGCTGTACAGTCCAGATGTGTCCTAGCTTCCTGCTTTTTTATTTGAAAAATAAGGTGCCTTAAATCATAGTCTACCTAATTAATTAGTGAATCAAATCCAATAATTTAGGAGAAGTTGTGTCATAGAAGATTGGGCTATGGGATTCAAATTTAATCAATTATAAAATTAAGTATATACAATTATATAAAATATATGATTGCTACAAATTCTATATTAAATGGAGGAAGGAAGGCAAGATGGGAAGGAAAGAGGGAGGGAAATAACTTAGCTTATGGAGTTGAAGACAAAACAAGTAATAATAAAAGGAAAAGGACAAACCAAGGAAGTATATTAAAAACAGGAATGATGAAAATTTTAAAACAAAAAAAATTTCAAATGAAAAGACAAAGACCACAAAATTGGTACAAATACTATGACCAAACTATACAGTTAGTTTTCTTTAAATGTTGGATGTAAGTATCTTTTCCTCAAACTCAAATCTTAGAGATTCAGTTTTATTGGTCTTCTCTTGTTATTCTATATTCTCTTCTTAAGCCACTTCCACCAAGCCTCTAGTTTCAAGTTCTTTCCCAAATACTGTGATCTTCTTATTTATGGCTCCTACTTAGGTCACTACTCTGATTCCAAGACCCATTAGTCCAAGTCCCTACTTGGAAAATGCATTAGAGTGCCTCATAAGCAACAAAACTCAAAATGCACAAATATGACTTTCCCCATCATCAACTCTCCTTCCTTGATCATAGCTTACATTTCTGTGAATGGTACTACCAGTCATCAATTTGCACAAGCTGAAGACTTAGTTGCTACATTTTCCTTTTTCCTATGATTAAGTAAACCAATCCATTTCTCAATCAATTAGGACTTGATCCCATGGGTGACCAACATTCAGCCACTATACTCTGTCTCCATTCCAATTTAAGATAGTTATTTCTCCAAAATGACTTCCTTACCAGTATTCCTGCACTCCTTCATGTTCGCCTGGAATCTATTTTTCACTGAGATGCCAGAATGATTTCTTTTGAAAATGCAGTTTGGATAATGTCCATCAGGGGTGCACAAGTAAATGTCTAACAACTGGATCTTCAGGAAGAGGAGCCCTGATTTAGAGCAGTTGCCCATTACCATGGTGATCAGTTAGGTGATTTAAATTGACCAATCTAGTGACATCACAGAACACAGAGTTGGGAAGAGATGCATAGCGTTTGCTCTAGTGAACAGCAGTATATAGTGCACCACTGCTTTCAAACCCTCTGCTTAAAGACTTTAGTGACATCTCATTCCTCCTAGAAGAAAGGCTCAAATTCTCAGCAGGATCTCAAAGATGCTGCATGATCCAACCCCACTGACCTTTCCAGCCTCAATTGACCATATTCTCCTCATTCTTCATAACTAGAACCACAAGCTGGCAACAAGATGCTTCCTGATATGGGTGATCCTCCATCTGGATGCTCACAAGATGACTAACAAATGCTTCCTTTGGATCTTATTTGTTGGTCTGAGTTGCAATTTTATTTGAAGAAAATAAGAGAAAAGAGTCAGAATGATAGTTATAAAACTTGCATTAAAGGGCTAAAGAGTAAATGTGTTTGATTTTGTAGCTTTGTTGCAGTCATTCAACTCTGGTAGCCTATTTAAGTGCAACTTCAGATGGCATGCAATAAGTGAGTGTGTCTGCATTTATTTCCCTTTGTTTTGGTTTTATTCCAACCTTAACATGGAGTAAGAACACTCCATTTCTTTGTGATTTCTAACACATTTGTACCTCCTAAAGTCTTTCATGTATTGGCTTACCTGTTTTTTCAAATATTTTAAATTTAAAATAGTTTAATTAAAATGAAAATGTTCATCTTTCACATGAAAGATCTAACTGTGATAATCTCTCTTTACTAAGTAATCAGCAGCAGTTATCCTTTTTATTGCTTTGTCATTCTCAACACACAGCTTCTCGCTTGTGATATTAGATAGATGAGCTAGATCCAGGAACTAGAAGAGGAAGAGGAGAAAGAGAAGGGAATTTCCTCTTCCATTCCTGGCACCCCCAAAATTGCAATGCAAGTTCTGTTCATATACCATTGGCCAGACCAGTTGTAATGGATGCTGAGTCCTGGAGATTTGCAATCTACTTGACTAAATCTCTATCAGCAAGAAAGAAGGGAGAACAGATAGAAAGGACTATCTAGTAATTTTGTCCACATGTGCCATTTTGGTTTGTGTTTCCTATTTATAATATGTTTTCCTTGCCACTTTGTTCCACATTTTCTGTGTCTGATTTGATCAAATTTTCTTACCTTTACTTCCCCCATCAGATGAGATGCTATGCGTTTTGATTTTATAAATTTAGTAGTTGTCTGAAAGTTTTTACTATCTGAATGTTCTAAATAAAATCTACGTGTTCATTTTTAAATTTAAAAATTGGAGAAATTAATACCTTTTCTTTAGAAATTAGCTACAACAACTATTGTTATAAACAAAAACAGCAAAATGAAAACCTTTGTGAATCATCAAAATCATCAATCATACAAAACTGAAAATACTTCTAATTTTAAGAAAATAAAAACACTGTGGCTTTACTATGAGCAGCAATAGAGTTGCTGAGACCAAGAATACTCTTTTGGCTTAATAAACATTGTTAATTTCTCTGAAGAGAGTTTATCAGAGACCATAGAAGACATTCCACATGAACAAATTTCCCCTTACTATGATGTTGTCCTTATAGTTAACATTGCTGTACTATACACTTATAGTAGAGCTCATCGTATGATTTTTGGAATAATGAAAGCAAGCAAACATAAACTTACCTTTGCTTGATGTATATAAGACTGCTGACTGAAAAGAATTCAAGCATCAGAAAGACTCTTGCACTGACCTCTATACTATGTATCCAGCATCTGAGTTGACATTAGCAGAAACAGGAAGTCTGTGGTGTAGACAAAGATGTTCCCATGGAATGTGTGAATGGAAAGACCTAGAAGAGAAGAAATGATCAAAATGACATTTATATGCCTGTTTCTAGATATTTACATTTTATTTGTTCTATTCACTTTTCAGACAGTAAAACTGTGTAGATAACACAGTATCCCCTCAATAGAGGATAGGTACCTTCTTAAATAAAGATAAGGATACAAATTTTCAAAACACTTTCTTAGAGGACAATATGAACATATATATGAACATTTTAAATGGATACTTATTTGAATTTTAGAACTTTAGAAATTTCTAATCTAAGAATGTCTCCTACAGATATACTCATTCAAGTATTATATATCTTTGTGCAAAGACTTTTAAAACATTTCTGTTTGTCACTGCACAAAACTAAGGTCTCTATCAGTGGTTATCAGTAAGAAAATCATTAAATTGTGATTTGTTCATTTTAGTAAATATTAGGTAGAAATTAAATAGAATAAGATAGACTAGTACAAACTAAAATTAATGGGTCTTCAAGATTTATTAAGTCTGTTATTTTTGCAAATACATTATACTACATATTTTGCATGTAGTTGTACCTAAGTACATAATGTATAAAAAGTAATGATACTTACCAAAGTAGTTATAGTAAATACACAAGGATGTGTCTCCAGTGTGTATATTCATGTGATTCAGAAGTATGTAGTGTTAGCAATAATGTGAGTACGTGTGTATACATATTTTTAATGAAAAACAGATGCATGTATTTTGAAATAAAGACCAACTTTAAAACAGTAATAAGAAAGAAAAAAATAGTATAAACAAAAATAGATCATCCCAGCTTTGGTCACAAGACCCTCACTACTGTTTCAAAGCCAATCTTCAGAGTGAGACACCACTACAGGACCTTCTGTAATTTCTTTATTTGGAATAGTTTTTACTGATAATGGTTAGAGGGATAGTAATAGACACTATCTGGAATAGTTCTTTACATTTTTTAGTTATAAATTAAATTAAATTACATTGAAATTTAATTAAAAGATTAGAACTTTATGTTCCAAAGTGAATTTAACTCTTCCCTGTTGAAAATTCTAAGATACCTTAACTTGCCAGGTAGTAATATTACTACTTAGAAAAAGCAAAATCAAAACCAACTGCATCTTTATGTTGTAAAAACAGAGAATTAATGGGCACAAAACACTTCTCAGTTTGGCACAGTAACCACTGCCAAAAGCAGAGAGCACACACTTGCTAGTAAGAATGTTTCTCCTATGGCTTACTTGCCTGTACAGGGTAGACCACACCCTCCTTCAGACACATTCTTTTCACCTCTCATTGTTTTATGTCCTGGCAATTTCTAGGAAGGTAATAAGAGTTTCCTCTGAATTAACTCCAATGACACACTATGAATCAGAAAAGCAACGATCACTAAGAGCAGCCTGGCTAACATGCTTCCCCGCAGTTACCAGCAGCATCTCTCACCATCACTCCTACGTCCCATGAAGCTGGCAGGATAGGTCTTTAGGTGTTCTTCCCTCAGGAAGAGGCTCATTTTCTACTCTTCTACAATTACTTGCTACAATAGACTCAAAAACAGTCAGCAAAATGCTACTTATCCTAGAAATGTGAAGGAAAGCAGCAAAACTTTACTTAATGTTCACTTCAAAAACATGTTTTTAATATTAAAATGAACCATGTCAGAAAAATGTGCTTTATCTCTTTGATTCAATTGTAATTTACTTAGTCATTTTTTGGCACAAACAAAAAATCAGAAAGAATAAGGAAATATTTATTTTCACCAAAATCTTGATGTTAAAGATTTTCCCAATACACTGCTCATGACACAATTAACTGCCCTATACTTAAAGAAAAGCTACCTCTCCAGTATTATAGCACTATCTACAAAGATCCAAAGAGCTATCTAAGGAACACTGACTCAGGTACATATTGTCTGCTGCCTTGCAAGAGTGAAGCAGCCTTCCAGGTAGAAAACACTGATTTCTAAGCACTCAGTGAGGGTTTGTACAAGCATTCTGATTCTTATGTTAGAGACAACATTTTGGCATCTTGCAATCCTGGGCTAAACAGTGAGTTTTAGGCTAGGCTACTCAGTGAGACTAAGAAAACGAATTAATAATAAACAAATAAAAGCAAAAAGATTTCTAAAGGCTTTATTGAGATATAATTCACATGTCATAAAGTTTACTCACTTAACACACTTCAGGGCTAGGGATGTAGCTCAGTGAATGAGCACAACCTTAGCAGTGCAAAGCCCTGGGATGGATCCCCATGCAACAAAATCAAAGTTCTCTCATTTGTGATATACTGCCAATGTAAAACAGCCACCACATGAAATTACAGAGCTTTCTCTCTGTTTCAATAAGAAATCTTGTTACCATTGTAACCACACAGAGTTACTCCCAGTTCCTTTCCTCCACATTCCTATCAATTAAATTGCTTCTGTCTCTGTGGAATTGCAAGTTCTATGGAGTTTCATATAAAGAGAACAATGCTCTAGGTCTCTTGTGATTGACTTCATTTTGTCAGCAAAATGTTTCCAAGATTCATCTGAATCACACTCCATTGTAGGAATAGACATTTTTTGTTTATCCATTCATCACACAATCTACATTTGGATTGTTTCCACTTTTTGGATCTCCTATTATGGACATTGACTTATTTTTATGGAAAGCTTTCAATGTTCTTGTGTATATATCAATGGAGTGGAATTGCTGGGATCGTATGGGTAACTCTGTTTAACTCTTTGAGGAACTGCCAGATTGTGTTCCACGGTGGCTAGTCTGCTTTACATTCTCCTAGCAGTGTGTGAGGACCCCAATGTCTCCACATCATCATCAGTACTTCCTACTGTCCATCTCTTGAACCTTGGTCACACTACTTAGTAAGAGGCCATATTTCATTGTGCTTGCCTGGTAAGTCAGGGTGTAAAGTGCTTGACAAATATTAACTTAGAGCCTTGTT
Organism: Castor canadensis; assembly: GCF_047511655.1. Classification (NCBI taxonomy): domain Eukaryota; kingdom Metazoa; phylum Chordata; class Mammalia; order Rodentia; family Castoridae; genus Castor; species Castor canadensis. The sequence goes on along the minus strand of NC_133401.1, from coordinate 54,448,999 downwards.
TAAGCTAGATTCATTCTCTACTACTCACCTACATCTTCAGTTCCCAAAATACTGAATATTGTATATTGTCTATTCTCCTATACCCAATCATTGATTGGCAACTTTATTTTTATTGTTAAATTGTAGAAGTTATTTGGTTAATCTAGATATCAGATATGATTTGCAAATATTTTCTCTCATTTTGTGGGCTGTCTTTTCACTTTGCTTATCTTTTGTGGTACTGGGGATCAATCTCACAGGCTTCTCTGTGCCAGGCTAGTGCTCTACCTTTAAGTAACACTCCAGCCTGGTTACTCACTTTCTTGATGATGCTATTTTTATTTGTTTTCTTGAGATAAACAAGGTCTCACTGTGTAGTTCTGGCTGGCCTTGAACTTGCTATGTAGATCAGGCTTGCCTCAAGTGCTAGGACTTCAGGCATATGGCACCACAGTTGGCTTCTTGATGGTGTTCTACAAAGCAAAAACTTTAATTTTGAATAAGATCAATTTGTATATTTTTTCCTTTTGTTGCCAATCCTTTTGATGTTGTATCTAAAATCCAAGATTTACTCCTATGTTTTCTCCTAACACATTTATACTTTTATTCCAACACTTGGCTCTATGACACACTTTGAGTAACTATTAAAAAGATATTTTTATAATACTAAGGATTGACTCTATGACCTCATGCAAGGTAAGCTAACATTGAACCTATGAGCTAAACCCTCAGGCCAAGTTAATTTTTTATGGGATAAAATATACACAATATATAAACTTCACCACTGTAACTACTTTACATTCACAATTTAGTGGCATTTGATGTGTTCACAATGCTGTATAACTATCGTCATTACCTAGTTTCAGAACCTTTTTCTCATTCCACACAGAAACTCTGTACCCCCAAATAATTCCCTAATCCCCTTTCCTTCAATTCCTAATAATCTTCAATTTATTTTCTGTCTCTAAGAATTTGCCAATTAGAGGTACCTCAGATAAGTGGATTCATAATATATGTCTATCTATCTATCTATCTATCTATCTATCTATCTATCTATCTATCATTCTCTCTGTCTATATATATATATATATATATATATATATATACACATATATCTATTTATACATATTGTGATTTTGTGTCAGGTGCATTTAATTTAGCAAAAATTTTAAGCTTCTCATACATTGCATTGTGTATCAAAACAGTTTCTATAGCACCTGTACCATTTTCCAGTCTCACCATCAATACACAGAGGTTGCAATGTTGTCACCTCTTGCCACCATTTGCTATTTTCCATTTTTTAAAAACTAGTCACCCTTCTGATAGCTGGAAGTAGTTAACTCATTATAACTGTTTTTGGATGTGTGTTTTGTTTGATGCTGAGGTTGAACCCAGGGGCTTCAGCATGCAAAGCAAGAACTCTACCACTGACATCCCCAGTTCTCATTGTCATTGTGACTTACATTTGCCTAATGATTAAAGCTGTTGAACATTTTTCATGTTCTAATTGGCCATTTGTATATTCTTTCTGGAAAAAGATGTCTAGTTTCGTCCTCTGCCCATGTTTTAATCATGTTTTTGTTGCTTTTTAAATTTCTTTTATTCTTTTATTATTTATTTATTCACTTGTGCATACATTGTTTGGGCCATTTCTCCCCCTTATACTCTGTTCCACCCTCTCCCTCCCATCTCCCCTTGATTCCAGGCGGATCCTGTTCTGTGCTTTTCTCCAGTTCCATTGAGCAGTAGAAATAAGCAATAATAAGAAAGACATAGCATTTTTGCTAGTTGAGATAAGATTTTTGTTGCTTTTGAGGTATATTTCTTTATTCATTGTGCATATTAAATCTTTATCAGATACATAATTTTCAAATATGTTTCTCCATTTTGTGGGCTGATTTTTCATTCTCTGACTATTGCCCTCTTATTTGCAAAAGTTTAATTTGCTTGGCTTGGCTCTTTTGTTACAGTACTAGGGCTGGAAATAACACTGAGCTACAGTCACACCCACAAAAGGGTTTTTTCTTTAGGTATTGGGGATGGAAAATAAAAACAAAAAGACTGGGTACAACCTACTTATATTGAGTTTGATTTTGAGATAGGTCTCAGATTGACTTTTGAGCACATGATCATTCTGTCTCCACTTCCTAAGTAGCTGGAATTACACACATGAATCACCATACTTGTTTCACAAAAGGTTTTTGTTTTGTTTTTACAGTACTGGGGTTTCCCTAACCAGTCTGAATCCCTAAGTCCAAATCCCAGTACCTCTAAAAATCATTTAACAGACACAGGGTGGAATGTGGAAGAAGAATTTATTTCTGAACTTGCTATACAATTTTTTGGTATTCATGTTTCTCTGCAAATGCTTATGTTGTTGTTTTTGCTTTTGTGACAATGAAGATTGAACCCAGGGTCTTATGCATGAAAGAGAAGTGCTCTACATCCACAGACCTCAAACACTTCTTGATTGTATGAACTGATGGATGGGAAGAGAAGGAACAGAATCTTAGATTTAACTTGAATTCTAACATTAACTTGTTTTTGTTTCCTTGTTTAGATTTACTTTATCTCTATAACTCTGTTTTTTTCTTTTCTAAAAAGAGACTGGACTGAAGGACTCTTATAGCTCTAACAATCTCAAGACTTTATAGTCAAACTTTTCCTTCATAGAGTAGACTCATATCATGCACTGTTAATTTGCTGAATGGTCAGTAAATATTTCTGAAATGGCTCATTCCTGGTTATTACTGAACTTAACTGGGCCTAACTGGGCACAATGGGAGGTTCAGAAAGGACAAAGGTTAGACAGAAAGACAGACAGAAAGTGGGATCAGATGTGCTGGGTGCTTGAGTGGAGACGCACAGCAGCCTTATTGCTTCTTTTCTCTATTCTCTTCATTTACTCTGTATCTTTTCTTTATCTTTATTTTTTAAGGACTTACACTTTTACAAGTCTTTAAAACCTTTCTTCTAATGTTTAAAACCTCACTTCTAAAGTCTTCTTTTCTGTTTCTTAAAGTCTCTTTCCTTAAACTCACTCTGTCCCATGATATCTCTTAACTTTTCTTTAGCATAATCTCTCTTGATGTCTTTGCCTCCAGACTTGCACTGTACCATGTTCTCTCTTTAGCTTTTCCTTAGCTTAGATTTTCTAAAAGCAACCTATAAAGTCTTTAGCAATTCTCTTTTAGCAATTCTCCTTCAGCAATTTCCCTTCAGCCATTCCTTTTCCCCTTCAGCAATCTCCCTCCAATACTTTCCCTTCAGCAATTCATTTTCCCCTTTCAGAAATCTCCCTGCAGCAAACTTCCCTTCCAAAAGCCTCTGATATCCAAAAAGCCAAAAGCCAAAGCCTTCCCCATCCCAAAGCCAAAAGCCTCACATCCTCCTTCAGCAAGTATTTTATATCAAGTCATAAACAATGTGGAGCAGCAGTTCTTGGGGAGGGTCGTGACATTATAACAAGAGGAACTTGCATTCCTGCTTTAACTGTGACTACTTAGGAAAAGCATCTGAGCTGCATCTCACCTTCTAGCTCACTTCTGTGGCTGGGGCTGTGCCAAATCTCAGCATACAGATTATTTCTTAGGAAAAGCAGCTTCTCTGCCTCTTACTCTAGCCTTATTCTGTGGCTGGGCTGTACTGAACTCAGCCTAAAGAACACTGAGTACAGCTATGCTTATGTCCAGTTCTCATAGAATTCTCATAATCTGCTCTCCACAGAAGACCATAAAAATGAATTGTACTATCAAATGTTATGAAGCCAATTCTTGTCCTAGTGTTGCAAGGAAGCCTTAAAACAAATTATTAAAAGTGTTTTGCCACGTTTTCCCATACATGTGCCCATGAAATATCTGCTAAGCTTACAAGCTATCATCTATTTCAGTATTATGGAAAGTGTCTCAATATAAAAAGTCTTTAAAACAATCAATGCTCATGTACCACAAAAACATTCTTCCAAGAAGAAACACATTAAATAAACCAAAGAGCCACTGAAAGACAGCAACAACACAGAAATTCAAACTATTTCTTCTATATTATATAAGTTTACATGCAATTAATTAGCAAGTGTCATGGAAAAATACTAGAAGATATGTACAAAACTTTGCAGGCAATTTGAAGTGATTTTCTAAAGAATGCTTCAGGAAATGGGGAAGTAGCTCAGTGGAAGAGCACTTATCTGGAAGGTGTAAGACACTGGGTTCCATTCTCAATACCATGAAAAAAAGAATGCTTCCAAAAATTAGCAAATACCAGCTCTAAAATGTAACTTAAAATTTCTTTTAAATTGTTCAAATATCATCATATTGTTTACAGAATTCTCTTAAGAACAAAGTGGACCAAATTCTTTTATGAAAAACACATATGTGAAAGCATAGTTGCTTAAAGGGGAAAGACACTAGCTTTGCATCTTATTGATCATGCTTGGGTGACTCAGTGGACTAGCTCATCAACACACAACCCCTTGCAAAATCTACGACATGAGAAATAGTGTGATGCCAGGAATGAGGCTGTCTTCTCTCCACAGTGAAGGAATCACTCCATTTGTGATGAGATTTGATCTAAATAGTCATCCATGAACACTGCATTTCTTTCCATAGAAAAGTTATAGTAGTTTTCATGGATTACACTAAGAGTTGAAGCAACATTTAAAATACAATTTTTCTTGTCTTCTTTCAAAAATGTACAGAAAGGTAAAACAAGTCCTGTTAGGGAGGCTGGTATCACTAAGAGAGGGGAGGATATAAGGAAAGGGTAAAGGAGTGTGAATATAGTAGAAATATTACTCACCTATGAAAATGCGAAAATGAGACCTAGTGAAACTATTCTAAAAAGGAGATGAAGGGGAATAGAAGAGAATGATGGAGGGGTGAATCTAACTAAGACATATTATAAGCACGTTTGTAAATGTCACAATGTACTCACAGTACAACAATAATATGCTAATAAAAATTAAATTAAAAATAAGTATTAGACAGTGATAAAAATACATTAATTAAATAACATACACTTAAGAGACTGAAGAGTTTTAACAAGCAAATATGATGTATGCATACTATTTGAAATTTTATTCCAACAAGCCTTTGCTAAAAAGATGTTTTTGAGACAACTAGGAAAAGAAATGAACTGGGTATTAAATATGATAGAATTATTGCTACTTTTGCTTAGTAGAGTGATACTAGTACTGAAGTTAGGGTTAAATTTCTTCAAGTATTTACAAGTAAAATAATATGATGGTTGAGATTTGTTTTAAAATACTCCAGGTGGGAATGGTGTATAAAGGGGGAGGATTAGATGAAATAAAAACAGCAGAATGCAGGGTGCCGGTGGATCATGGCTATAATCCTAGATATTTGGGAGGCTGAGGTAATTAGGAACATGGTTCAAGGCCAGCCTAGGCAAACAGTTCTAGAATCCACACCTCCAAAGTAACCAGAGCAAATGAATTGAAGTTGTGACTCCAGTGGTTGAGCATCTGCTTTGCAAGTGCAAAGCCCTGAATCAAACTCCAATCCCACCAAAAAACAAAAAAGCAAAACACTGACAATGATAAAGTTAGAGGATAAGACCTGAAAGTTAACTACATCATTTTTTCCTATTTACTGCAGGTTTGAAAATAATTTTTCTAAGAAAAAAATGAGGCCATATAGTTCACTGATTTAACTGGACTTTTACAGCATAATTATAGTTTTATTTGTAGTTGAAAGGTAGTTATGCATTTTCCAAACACTGTGGATTTCAGATTTAAGCTGAATTGGAGAAACTTACAAATCCAGATTGTCTAACAAAGTCTGAAAAGCAGAACTCAAGTATACAGTTTCAACTACATGACAAATACAAAGAAGTACATTGAAGGTTGTGGTAGTCATAACCCAAGAGGGAAACTAAGACCTCATTAAATACATTTAACAGGATTTAATTTAAATTTACATGGTAAGTTCATGTACAGCAAAACCATAAAATGAGCATTATTTACAGACTGAGTGGAGGTAACATGTAAGCTAGCTTATACTGTTTACATTCGCATTTAATTATGCAAATGAGTTGGTGCCTGCCATACCTAAGAACTGTGCTTTCTGCAGGACAGCATAGGGAGGAAATGGGGTGAGAAGGGTTTCTGGCTGTATTGGCAATGTTGGGTTTCTTGACCTAAGTAGTATTAACAAAGGTGTTTTCTTTATAATTATTTGGTAACCTACATATTTGTGTTTTATTGACTCTTCTACATGAACATTATACGTCTAAACATAGGAAAAACAGTCTTCTGAAAGTGACAAATGAAGTTAGCCTCAGCTGGCTATTTAATTTAACTAACATCTTTCAGCCAAGTTTCATAAAAAATATGACGCAGTATTTTATAAACTTTTTAAGTAAAGATTTGCTTTCAATTCAATAAGAAGCATCAAATAACTACAATCAGAATGAGGCATATAGTATAGTAACTTTTGTGTATTTTTGCATGTACCACTTGTCAAATTCATAATATTTGCTGCTCAAGAGGTAAACCAGAGGGCTGAGGGAGATGGCTGAAGTAATGGGTAATTACTTTTGAATCTCACCTAACATTCTACAATTAGCAAGCCTCTTGGAATGTACTGCTAAGCTAACAGCACTACCTTCCACTAATCCTGAGGCCAAGAATGTTGTAATGGAATATTTGCTATCTATAGGAAAGATTTCCCTCCTTGGCTGTAGTGGCCTACCCAGGTGTTTATTAAATGTGCTGATTTATGACTTTATTTGTTCTTTGACTATGACAGTTCATGTAACTTCTTTCACAGCTGGAGCATGTCATTAAGAATAATTTGAATCCGTGTTCCCAGGCCATGTCCCCTCAAATGTGTCTTAGAATGAACTATTTTCTAATTTTCTTTTATTTATTGTTGATTTTGGCAGCACTGGGGGTCCATTTGCTAGGTAAGCATTCTACCACTTGAACCATCCTCCCCATGCTATTTTCTTGTTTCCTTTAAAGTGGAATTGTTATTTTATGCCACATATACAATGGAGATGGAAAGCAATGGTGTTTGCTTAATAATGTGAATGTATGCACTTAAAATCCCACTGAATTATGCATTCAAAAGGGGTTAAAATGGTCAATCATATGGTATATACATTTTTCCATAATAGAAGTTTGATGTGATAAAATACAGAAAAATATATGTACATAAATAAATATGCACAGAGAATTATTCGGACAGATGCACAACAATTGACTGCCAGTGACAATCTCTAGATGTTGCAGCAGGGAAATTATACTTTTTTTGACATATGCTGTGGTATTGAGAAGTATTTGCTCTTCATACCAGCTCCTAAAATTGTTGACATCCTCAGAGTGGTGTCTTTTTGTATGCTAATGAGTTGACCATGCTTGTGTACCTGGACAGGTTCAGGATATGATTTACTGAGTCATGCCTCTGTAATGAAGCCTCCATAAAACCCAGAAAGGCAGGAATGCAGAGTCTGACAGCTGAAGCCATGGAGGTTCCTGGAAATTGACATATCCATGCTGGAAAGGGCCTGGAAGCTCTGCTCCTCTTCTCCCATACCTCACTCTAATCATCTTTTCACCTATAGTCTATGTAATATCACTTATAATAAGGCAGTAAATGTGTTTCCCTGAGCAAGAACAAGTTCTGTGAGCTGCTCTCAAAAGCGGCTGTGGAAAACCTGACTTACATCCAGTTGGTCAGTTCAAGCTGCCCAGACTTGCAACTGATGTCTGAAGTGAAGGTAGTCTTGTGGAGCTGTGCCCTCAACCAGTGGGATCTGGCATTGACTCTGATACATAATGTCTACCTGAATTCAGCTATAGGACACCATCTAGGGGGTCACATCTAAAGTATTGCTGAATTAGTGAAGAAAATCATCCACACTCCTAGTGCTAAGAGTGTTGTGAGAGAATAGTGGGAGAAGCTGAAATTATTTTTCTATTCATATATATGTTTTTATCCTCAAAATTTTTACCACAAGCATGCAATACATGGGTGATAAGAAAAATTAATACATTGGCACATGAAGGTAATACAAGAAGTTACCTTTGCTCTCAAAGAATTTACAGTTCAATTGGCAGACAAGGAAAATGCATGAAATAATTTGAGTGAATGAAAGGCAGGTGTGTTGGGGCTGAGGCTATAGCTCAGTAGTAGAGTACATGCCTAGCATATGAGAGACTCTGGACTTGAGTTGTAGCTGGACAGATAAGACCATAACCATCTTCTCATTCAGTCCTCATTTTAGAGACAAAAATAATACATGCAGAGTCCAAGTACAGTGATACCTGCCTATAATCTCAGTCCTTGATAAATGGATAGGTCTCAAGTTCAAGGACAGCTTAAGCTAAAAACTAAGTCTCGATCTCAATAAAAGAAAACAAAAAGCAATCCATGTTTTTGATCATCAGGACAGTGAGTAACCAGGGAGTGCTGTGAAGAAGATGTAAGTGAGGAAGGCACAAGAGAACTCTTCTGGACTACTAATGTTTCTTGTCTACTGAAGAGATGATTTTGCTATAGAGATTCAACCACTGAAAAATCACTGGGCTGTGTATTCATGCTCTGTACAGAGTTCTGTATGCATACATACTTCAACATAAAGTAAAAACAATTAATAGAATGTAAAATGAAAGGAGTACATGATCGGTTAGCACTTCCTTAACTGTGCTTCACTAAAATGAGGAGACATAAACTCAAGTTATGATAGTAATTGAATGTCTGAGCAAGCATGTGTTGATTGTCCTCTGTCAGTGCATGATTGAGGGTTTCCATGATGAATGTGTTCATATTTTCCTCTGGCAGTTTACATGGAGTAAGAGACCTAAGTAAACTAAAAAACAAAAACTAAGCCCATTCAGCCATCTAGCAGCACAAGCAAATGACATCCCCATTCCAACTTTCAGCATGCTTTTTAACATTATTAACTCAATAGGCAGTGATGCTTCAGTCAGCTTGGGTGGTTAACACACTACAAGTTGTTTTAGTGCATTATTTAGGAGTGCAAAAGGATAATTTTTAGTTGACCCAAAGAGTAAAAGTTACAAACAGACTAGGCAGAGGGGGGTGAGGGAAATTTTCAAAATTAAAGCAAAAGAATGAGAGTTGTTAGGAGTGAATTATTTTTAACTATATAGTTCTGGGTGGGGGGAACCGTTCTACTGGCAAGGGCACAAAGGATGGTGGGACCCAAATGCACAAGACATAAATACTTATGTTCCTATTTAACACAGCCCAGGAAGAATAAACAGTCTCCATCTCTGTTGAAATTTGTAGTTAATACAGTTGGATGCTCAAAGGGGAAAAGTCTCCCTTGTCAATAAATATTTAATTGTGGTGAATTAAATTTAAGTAAAAATACATTTTATTTCTTTTGTATCACTGTCTGGTATGCAATGCATTGAGTACAGTAGAGGTCTTTTTGTTTTGTTTTCAAGTAACTCTTCCCAAATGCAGTGTTTTCTGCTTGACACACTTTGTAATTACTAATTTGGAATTGCTATGAAGCAGTATGTAAATATTCCTTACTGTGTCTGACCAAAAATTCAATTTATTTACATAAAGAAATAATATTTAAATTCAAATCAATAGAAATATATTTTGCAACTCTCAGTGATACAGCAATAATAACATGCCTCTTGCCCTTGCTTTTCAAAATTGCTTAGCAATTACCTATAACAAGTGCAGAATATAACAAAGTATGTCTTTATCCAGCTTTCCTGTAGAACTGATTTTGTTTTTAATTTGGAATCACTATTTTTTATAATTAAGACAAATTACCATTAAAGCAGAAGCAATGAGGTTTCCTCATTTTTGTATTCATGGTGGCTCATGAATGCAATGAGGCAGCTGAGTTATTTAACAAGAATAGCAATGTAAGTGATGTTCAGAAACTCAACCTTTCTTTGACACCCTACAAAAAAAGATTGCTTAAAATCCCCTATGAAATAGTCATGAGCAATCATGTCAGAATACCTACATTCAAAATGTGGCAAATTTAAAGATAGATTTTAAAATGTGTATTGCTTTTGGCAGAGCTAGTGGTTAGTATCAAAGTACAACAGTTCAGGAATCCTTTCCCTAAATTTTAATTTTTCTCCCCTGGCTATAATTCAACTCATGTACCTGCTACATTAATTTCTTTGTAAACTCAGCTAAAAATTTCCTGTAGACTCAAATGATAAACCTGATAACAGGGATTATTTATTTCCAACTCTAAGTCACTTTTGATCACGATGCTCAGTGTCAGAGGATTTTCCTAGCTCCAACAAGTTGAGAAATGCAGTCTATACACCAGTTATGAGTGGAAGAATATCAGGGTCACAACCATATAAAGGTTCAGATTTGCCCTAAATACTGACCAGAAGGACTGGGTGGCAGGGAGAGGAGAGCCCAGGAAGCTACCCACACCCAGGAGACAGCTGAAGACCCAAACTAGAAGAAGAAAGGCCCCTTAGCCAGTAGTTCAAGTGTTCCCAGGGTACTGGACAAAAACCCTTCAAATCTCAGGCCCTCTTGTACTCACTTTTGATCATGTCTGACACCAGAGGGGTCTATGTACCATCTAGGCCCATGGTACCAAACATCTGGAAAGCAGCAAGGAAGGGAAGGACCAGGTGGATCTGTGCAAGGAGAAGAGGCACTAAGAGGGAGGATGGTGAACACACTCACAAAGTTTAAAACACAGAAAAGTTTAAAGGCCAATCACTGCATAGTGAGGTCATTCTGAAAATGACAAACAGCAATGAAAAAAAACACTGAGGTAAAAATCTCTTCATAATGGTCCCTAGCAGGAAGGCAAAGGGACATCTGAGGAAGAGTTTTCTAAGTGATAGAAATCTTAAAGCTAAAGAAACTGCTAAATTGATACATATTTTAAATGTTTTCATGGCACTAAATATGAACCATGTCAAGAGATATACTATACTGGAAAGAGAATTTTCAATGCATCTCAAGAAGAAATCCAACTTCAAATTTTTTGTTATAAAAATAACAGATACAATTTTAAGCTATATGATACTATTTATTCTCATACTAGTAAAAATCAAAGGCATGTGATGATTACCAGGTTTGAAATATTATGGGCAAACAGGCAGACAACATTGCCTACAGGTAGGAACAGAAACCCGGACAACCTCCATGAATGGCCACAATTTCGCAGACATTTTTAAGATTGAAAACTGCAAAGACTGCCAAATTAGATTAAGTACTATCATTTACATGGGTGAATTTAAAGCACATGTACACTTAAACAAGACTGTACCTGAAATCTTGCAGAGCAGAGCTCTATGAGACAGCAAACTGGTAAAAGTAGATTCCATCAGAGTAGGAAACCAGGTGCCAGGAAACAGGAATGAGAGAGTTATATATTTTTAATGCCTTTCAGTTTTGTTCTATTAATTCCATATCCAAAAATTACAATGTTTTCAAAAGCAAATTTACAGACCAACAATGTTTTTCCGAAGCAGAGTCATCATCAAAACATAAACACAATATGAGTCAACCTGGAAAACATCATTTTCACACATGAGGAAAGGTTAGTGACGTTTTTTGGATTCTGTCCATCTCTTAAAATTCCAGTTTTTTTCTTTGCTTTTGATTTAGTTCCAATAAAACTAGAAAAGTGACTAGATTGAAGTGGTAAGAGATTTGGCTTCCAAGTCCAGATCTGAAATTCATTTTCTTAAATACTTTGTATGTTGTAGGTGGAAGTCGTTGATTTGAGTACACTTACCATTATAGAATATCAACGTTCTCTTGTTAGAACAGTATAAAAATAAACTATCATAGAGCCTTGGATGCTGAGTTAAGGGACATTAATTTGAAATCTGGAGCTTATCAAAATTTTGAAGAAATGAAATTAACCTTATATACTATTGTAAACTCACCTACTGCCTTTTAATATCTTTGTCATAAAAATCAGAAAACTGACATTCAAAAGCAATAACTCTACTTGCCTACACATACATATCTCACAACATTTCTACACCTGCTCAAAATAATGTATTAATAAACTAAATGTCACAGTTTCAAATGCTGATAAAAATATTTAATATCTAGGGGTAGGGGTATATTCCATGGATAGAGCACTTGCTTATCCTGAACAGGGCTCCAGTTCAATTCCTAACACCAATGGAAAATAATTAATCCATTCCTGATTCCATTTTTTCTGCAGGTCAGATTGGATTTTGAAGCTTAAGTTTTGAGGCCCTGGGCTAAATCTCCAGCATCAGAAACAAAACAAAAACTATATAATAGTCTTCTCTGAGCTTCAACAGAGCTAATTCAACTTTTTGACATTTATGCAACTGTAGTGATTATTGAGTTTCAGAACCCATGCCACAGTCAGTCATTTTATTCTGACCTATGAAGAGCAGGGACCCCTACTCCTTGGAGACCCAGTTTCCAACTAAACTCATCAAGTGATCTGGGGTAACTGCTTTGTCCTCTGAAGTGAGGAGTTCTTGGCTGTAGAGTAAAAATAACGACATAAGAGGACATTTGAATAAAGGTCCAGCACAGACTGGTGGTAGTTCAACAGTCTTTCCCTTTTCACCATTCTAGGAGACTTTCAGTCTCATGGACAGGAATATCTAGGAGTTCAGATTAAGGCTGAGATTATTGCCATAAAGAACACAAATCCAAATCTTCTTAATATGCTAGTGAAGATTTTAGTGTGTGTTCATTTTCCAACAAGCCTACCATCTAAATCATCTAGTGTTTGTAGAAATTTGACCTTATACAAATTATTCATCTTCATGTAATTGAGGTTGTAATTCATGGAATCTGAAGCTTATATTATCATTTGACATTCACATCACACATCTATTAACCTGTTTCCAGAAATTTAAATGTACAATTTCAAGTTTTCAGAATATGTTCTCCCTAAAGTAAAGATACATGAAAATGTTCTATAATTGTTTTAATTTCAGGATGAATTTACCTATAAAAGATAGGATTTATTTTTGTTGTGCGGTTGTAGAAATGTTTTAGAGAAGTCATGTTTGTTTTAACCCTTTTAGATTATTGCCCATAATGTTGAGAATCATAACCATATCCACATATTCTCTAAGCTCAGACTACTCAGAGGTAGACAAGCCAGAGATTTTGAGAGTGCTTTAGGTTTTCACCCCAGATTGTATTGTGCCATTTATCTGTGTCCCTTTCTCACTGTGGAAGGATAGGCTTAGAGAAGCACCTTGCCTAAGATACTTCCAAGCTCTAAAATTCTATGATCAATGATTTTAAAAATGAACAAAAACAAACTGCCTAAGTAAACCAACTAAAGTATGTTTCCTATGGCCAAATTCTTGAAGCATACAGGACAACTTATGGAATAAGTAGGGAAACAAATTATTCAAATGAAGTCTCACACACAAAACAAATAACTGCTAAAATATTTTCTGCAAATATCTAAACATGACATTAAAGCAAAATATGCAGAGGGCTAAAAGGTAAATATGTATACCTTCCTTTTCCTAAAAGGGAAGATATATCTACATAATTGAAAGTATAATAATATTCCTTGTTCTTTAATGATATTGTATCTGCAAAACAATAATATTAAATAGTTCCAAAATATGAAACTTCTTAAATTAAAAATGTATCTGTACTTATGATTTTTTTTCCTATTTGAAGGTGAGAAAAATTGAACTAATATCAGTAAAATACTTAGCACATAGTCTTAGATGATATTTAATTTAGGTCACTGTAAAAACTAATATGAAAGGGAGGGTAAGGGGGGAAGGGAGGAGAAATGACCCAAACATTGTATGCACAAATGAATAAAAGAAATTAAAAAAGAAACTAGTATGATGATCATGGGGCCCCCATGCCTATAATCCAGCATTTGCAAGGTAGACTTAGGAAGATTATGAGTCAGAGGCTAGCCTTGGCTACATAGGGAGTTCCAGGCCAGCTTGGATAATATTAAGTAGACAAACTAAAAAACAGAATGTCAGGGGATCCTATGCTTTAGTAATTCTAGAGAGTAACTGGAATATCTTCTATGCAATATCTATTAAAAATACAACTGATTCTTAAAATTCCTGATAGCTTGGTATATTTGTGGCCTTGCTGGCACAGAGCCTTAAAGCTATATGAAAGGATTGCTCCTGCAGTTCAAAACAGGGGACTTGTGACTCCCAATGTTTTAGCTAACATACTCATTTGCACAACAATTCACTTGTTCTCAAATATCTGGTTGTTTTTGCTAACTCCACAAACATGTTGAACAGTTTGTTTTTGTTCTTTTTTTACATTTGTATTAGCATAGATCAGTTGTATGTATGTGCTTACAATGTGTCTTAAAAAGATTCAACCCCTCCATCATTTTCCCTCATCTCTCCTCCATCAACTTCCATGATTCTGTCCTCTGTTTGTTCTGTTCTGTTGAATTGGCCTTCCATTTTATTTTGTATTTCTTTTTCATTCTTTTTTTCTGAGGTTTTCCATATTGTGAGTTACTTCCTCTTTAATATTGTCAATTTTCACCCTTGATTCCTTTACCTCTTTGTTTATGGTGTTTTTGTTTCAGTTTGGTGCTTATTTAGGCCTTCTATGATTTCCATTTATTTTTTTCTGTGTTTTCTCATATTCTTGGTTTTGTTACCTTGGAATTGATTGAGTGCCTCCTGTATGTTTTGGTTGAAGATGTGTAGTATCATCTCTATGAAATTCTCATTAATTTTTGTAGGATTTCTCCTTTCAGGGTGTTCTTGTGGGCTTCATTGTGTTCCTTGGTATTGTTTATCTTTGTTTTGTTGGAGTCTGGATCTGGGTATCTGTTTTCTTCATTTTGCTCTAAATCCTGTATTACTTTATTTTTGTGGGGAGAATTGTTTTCATCCCTTTTTCATCTTCCCATATTTCCACTAGGTTCCATTTCTGTCCCTGGACTATGTGTACTTTAGTATTAGCTGGGTTACAATATTAATACTAAAAGAAAGAAGAGAGAAGGATAAAAAAGAGAAAGAAAAGATAAAAGGAAGAGAGAAGAGAAGAAAAAAACATAGGACAGATGGTGCATGATCAAACAGCAAACCAAGCAGCCAAACCCTTAAGAAGGGAGAAAAAAATAATCACCAGTTCTGGAACAGTAACTTTGCAGTCTTAGTTGTTCTAATGTTTTAGCATACAGTCCTGTCTGTGTGCATCTTAGGAAGGTATGGATTCCTCTGGTGGCAGCTTAAGTGGGAGCCTGGTGGAGCAGTTATCTGGAAAACCTATAGAGCTGGGGCCCTGCTCTATCCAAGGGCTGGGGATCTCAGTGGGAGAGGGGATGCAGCTGTCTAACACTGAGTTGGTGCCTGGCCCGAGGGGTGGGGATTCAGCAGGGCCCAAAGGGTGGTGATCGTGGTGAGGTTTGGCTCTGGTCATTCCACATGGGGCTAGGGCCTGGCAGGGCCTGAGGTGCGGTGGAATTGAGGGGCAGGATTCTGGCAGAGTGTGAATCCAACTCAGGCCTGGGGTCTGGTGCAGCTGAGGTGGTGCATGGATCTGGCATGGGCTAGGGCATGACATGGCCTGAGGGGCAGGCATCACAGTGGGGTGTGAATCCAGCTTGGGGCTGGGGTCTGGTGCCCGAGGGGCAGAACCTCAGTGGTGCATGTATCTGGCATGCCCCAAGATCCATATTCCCTAATTTGTCACCTTAAAATCTGTTCATGTGACAGTGGACACATACTCTGGTGTCTTCTTTGCCTCAGCCCACACAGGAGAAACTACCAAACATTTCCTTGGTTACCTACATGGTGCTTTTGCAACCTTTGAAATTCCAAAGTCCATAAAGACAGATAATGGTCCAGCCTACTAAAGTAAAAAAATTCAAAAATTCTGTACATTATGTGACATAATCATAATACTGGAATTCCTCACAATCCTCAAGGCCAGGATGTTGTAGAATGACAACACCAAGGATCAAATACAACTTTTAAAAATAAAAAACGGGGAATTCACCCCCAAGTCTCTCCACATACCCAATTACATCTTATCCTATTAACTTTAAATTTGTTCTCACTTGACAATCAAGGCATTATACCTGTGGAAAAGCTCTTCTATGCATGGTACACCTGCCCAACTGTGCGTGTTCTTTGGAAGAATTTAGAGACAAACACATGGCATGTTGAGGATATGCTAACTGCATGTTGAGGATATGCTTATGTTGAGAGGCTTGGCTGCCTCTCTGATGCATCAAACCAGTCACAGCCATTGACGGGACCTATGAAAAGACTGGCTTGACGAATGACCATGATCTCATCGTTGACTGGAAAAGAAGAAGGAACCACCCCCTCCAGTGACCTGGGGGTCCCTTAAAGGATTGGTCACCCAAGATAAATGCTGGGTTGTTGCTATTGGACATGATATTATTAAATTTGAGATGCTTCTTGTCTGTCTCTTGGCTGTGTTAACCATTAATTCCCAGGGGGCCAAAGTAGAGGATAATTACACACACTGGTCATTTGTGCCTCATCCTCCAATCCTTTGTCCCAGAGTTTGGGGAGAATCATTGTCTGTACTTTGGAATAATGTTTCTCATGCCTTAGGAGGCAAACCTTTGCCTGACAGTTATAACATCTCTGAACACCTACAATTATCTCAACATGGTGGTTCCTTTGTAGGACACCCTATGTGCTTCTGTCCCCCTAGAGATGTTAACATGACTTGCCTCATACCTTGTCTGCAGACTCAACTTAATTATAGATATACTTGGGACAATTCTACTGCAGTAGGGCTCCTACTCTCCATAGCTGTCCCTGTTAACAATTGTACTGATGCTAACTTCATGAGACCCCCCCTACAATACCTCCTTTTCTTCCCCACTGCCTTAAGATACATACTTATGCACAAGACCTCAGTATTGATCATGTGCCTTGGACTTTGCCCTGCACCTAAACATCCTTGGGTACCTTTTATGTCTTGGACCCTTCTTCCTACTTTGAATGAGTCTAATCCCGCTAAATTAGTTTACCCTCAACAGCTCTCTGATATTTACTGGGTATCTAGACCCAAAATGTGACATGACCCCACCCTCTGCCACTCTGTTATTCAATATCAATCTCAAGTGTACACTGCCATGGATATACTCCTTGGTTCTTTGAAACCTTATAACCTCTCCTCTTTCAGTGTCACTGTTTTTCCTAATAATCTAACCTTCTCTTTGGATTCCTCTAATTCTAATCATTCACTCAACATTTCTGCCAGTTGTCTCAGGCCTCCTCATGGCTTTCTTATCAGTAATTTAAACTTTTCTGTTACTGCAAGCCAGGTGTTAGGACATATACAATGTAAGAACTGTACCTTATGCACTTGTGTTGATTCCTCATTTACCTCTCCTTCTTAAATTATGCACCATCCTCCCTTTGCTTGGTTACAGTTACCTTAAACCATACTGGGACTGATGAACATGGATTGACGTTACTACATCTAGCCCTGGAACACATTTGTTGCCCAAAGAGATTTTTAGGTGCTCTCATCTTTGGAATTGTCTCTTATAATTCTCATAACCAGCAGGACCACTGCTTCAGTGACATTAACCCAGCAAATTCAAACAGCTCATTATGTAAATGTGGTCACCCAAAATGTTTCTAACATATTACATTCTCAAAATGACCTTAACAGGGACCTTCAACAAGGGGTCCTCAAACTACAAGAAGAATTGAACCTTATGGAAGAAACCCTCTCTGCAGTAGTCCAATACATACAGCTCAACTCTGATTCCCAGTATCATCATATCTTCATTACCACTGATCAATGGGATGGCACTTCCCACAAGTGGACTTTGATACAACATTATATTCAGAGAGCTTGGACTCAAAATTCAACCACACACATCCAGCATCTGACAAAAGATATTCTTGGCCTGAAAGCTGTCCAACTTTCTACTATCTTCCTGGCCTCTGTGCAGAGTTGGCTAGACAAACTTAATCCTAGTCATTGGTTTAATTTTGGACTTAAAGTACTAATAGGCATAGGTGGACTCATGCTTTTGAGTCTACTTAGTATTATATGGCTAAAAAGACTAATCACTTCAGAAACTAACTGCCACAAAAAGAAAAAAATTTAAATGATTTTTTCATAAAAAGTAAAAAAGGGGGAGATGTGGGTAACTCTCAGGACCCTCAAAGCATCTTGGAAAAGAGCAAAGTCTCTGTAACTTTTGTGTAACAGCCTTAAGAGAGACTGCAACAGTCAATGATGACAGTCGCTGAAGTCCCCTGTTCTCTCTCTGTGTGGAACTGGGAAGACCCAGTTCCAAGAACATGATGTTCCGCACTTGGGCTCATAGACATAACAACGTGACAGCCAATCCTAGTACAGAAGTCAAGGGAAACCTGTGGGTTACCACGTACTCCTTCCTGCTTTTCTGCACTGCTTAAATACACTCTTCAGAAAATAAACTGAGCAACTGCTGGCTGGCACAACCCAAAATTCATGTTGTTATTCACCATTCAAGGCCCCAAGACCAGAGTCAGAGCCCCTGCTGCAGCAGGACTGAGGCAATGAGGTAATTCTATTTTTAATATTTTGAGGAAACTCCAGACAGATTTCCTTCAGCCTGTATTCACACCAAGGGAGGGGGTGGGGGGAGAGGGGAGAAATGACCCAAACATTGTATGCACATATGAATTAAAAAAAAACTTATGTTTTGCTCATCTTTGCCAACAATTTTTATTTTCTTGATGAAAGCCATTCTTACTGGTGTGACATGTAATCTCAGTGTTGTTTTGATTTTCATTTCTATTATGACTAAGAATGTACAATATTCCTTCACATATTTATTTGAAGTAACTATTAATTGATTTGATGAACTATTAATCAGATTATTTATTCTTGTTTGTTCAGTATTTTGAGCTTTTTATATATTCTGATTATTCTTTGTCCAATGAAGAGCTATCAAAGATTTTTCTCTGCAGATTGTCTCTTCATTCTCTTTTTTCTTTAATATGCATAAGTTTTATTCTAATTCAATGAAATCCAATTTGTCAGTTCTTGCTCTTTTTTCAAGAGAAACTGGAATTTTTCAGAAAGTCATTACCTATGTGTATATCTAACTTTCCATATCATGGTTGAAAATTATTACATTAAGATATTTGATTCGTATTCAAGTGGTTTTTGTACAGTCCGAGAGATAGGAGTGTAGTTTCAGTCCTCTATATGTGGAAATCCATTTTCCCCAGCACCATTTGTTGAAGAGGCTGTCTTTCCCTTGTTGTATGAGTTTTGGATTCTTTGTCAAAAATCAGAAGCCTCTAGATTTTGGGATTTGTTTCTGGAACTTGCATTATATCACGTTGCTCTACATGTCTATTTCTATGCCAGGTCCATGTTTTAGTTACTAGAGATCTGTACCGTAATTTGAAGACAAGTATTGTAATAGTTCAACCTCAAGATGACATTTGATTTGGGGTCTTTTATATTCCATGTGTAGTTAGGATTTAATTTTTATGTATCTATGAGAATAACATAATTAAGATGGCTATTCCATTGAATATTATTGAATCTGTAGATTCCTTTTGGAGATAAATATATACATATATATATTAATTCTGTCAATCAATGAACATGAATGATCTTTCAAACTTCTAATGTATTCTCCAGATTCTTTCTTCAGCTTATCATAGTTGTCATTATAGAGGTCCTTTACTTCCTTTGTTAAGTTCTTTTCCTAGGTATTGAATTTATTTGGGGTTATTGTGATTGAGGTTACCTTTTTGATATTATTCTTAACCTTTCATTGTTGGTATATAAAAAACCTCTAATTTTTATATGGTCATTTTGTATCCTGATATGCTGCGAAAACTGTTTCTCAGATCTAAGAGTTTTTTGGTGGAGTCTTTAGGGTCTTTTATATGTAGGATCATATTATTTGTAAAAAAAAAAGGCATAATTTGACTTCCCCCTTTCCAATTTGTATTTGTTTAATTACTATCTCCTGCTTTATTGCTAAGAATTTAAGCACTATGTTACATAAGAATGAAGAGAGGCAACACCTTCATTTTCCCCCCTGATTTTAGAGGAAATGGTTTCAGTTTTTCCAATTAATTACGATGTTGTTTATAGGTTTATCATATAGTACCTTTATTGTGTGAAGGTACATTGTTTATATTTCTACTTGCTTCAGGTTTTTGTAAAAGTTTTTTTCTGCTTTTATTTAGATGATCATGAAATTTTTCTCCTGTATTTATGTACTGTGTTAATTTAATCTTCATTTATCTTAAAATAAGTTACTGAGGTTCAGAAAGAAAAGTTTTATCTTTCTTCAGTGATAATTCTGGTATGTGGAAGGCAAATTTTAAATATTTCTTTTGATTTTTTGTCTGTTATTTGAGTCAGTTGTATAATGGTCATTTTTTTCTGGACTTTCCTACTATATAATTGCTCCATTCACATTACTGATGTCTTACATTTTCATCACAAAATACCAGTAAATTAACATCTGAAATTAAAGTACTGTATTGCATAAGAATGAAGAGAGTGGACAAAATTTTCTTTTTCCTTATTTAAAAGAAATGGTTTCATGTTTTCCCCTTTTATTATGATGTTAACTACACAGCTGTATCTTGCATATATGTTCATATACAATGAAATTTTATTCAGCTATAAAGAAGAATGAAATTTTGTCATTCACAGCTAAGTGACTGGAACTGTAGAATATCCTCTTTAAATGAAGTTTACCAAGTTCAGAAAGATAAATGTCACATTTCTTCCCCTTTGTGGGAGACAGCCACAATAAAAATACAAGCATTGTCATGTACACATATAAGTACATACAGAACTTACTTCCAAAAGTGAAACTGTTAGATGACTTTAAGGGAGGAGGAAAAGAATGATGGGAAGTGAATAACAGTGAAATACCTCACAGCAATGTAGGAACAAGAAACACAGAAAACAGAGAACTGTTTTCTGTCTTCCTGTCATTGCCTTTGGTGTTGTTATTGTTCCTGTACTGTGTACAATTAAGTATTTTGTAGCTTGTAATAGTAGCACTAGAGATATTTAGAATGGAAGGGTGAGAGGGGATGGAAAGCAGAGAAGTTAAAGGAAAAGGGAAAAACAATCAAGTAGAAAAAAAACAAAACAAAGAAACAAACAAAAATGTTTCAAAGATATTAGCAGGGAGAGACAATGTACTAATCAACCATAAGCTGAAAAGGTATTAGAGAGACAGAGAGAGGAATGAAAATAAAAAATAAAAAAAGATAAGAATGAAAATAAAAATAAGTAAATGAAAGAAAAAATATATATATTAAAAAAAAAGCTCCAAGTTCAAATGCATTGAAGTTTCAGTCTTAAAAATTTTTGTGTTCGTCCCTCAGCTCCAATCCTGGAGATGGTGCTTCAGATGTTTTTCTGTAGTTGTCTCATCAAAGGTGAAACAAAGTAAAACAAAACCACACAAAACAAAAACAACGAAAAAAACCCACAAAGTGTCCCAAGTTCAAATGCAATACAGTTTCAGTAAGTTTTTCAGCATGCAGGTGTAGTTCAGTTGTTTTCTCATCAAAGGTAGGGAGAGAGAAAAAAAAGAACCTGGAGACAGGTCTGTGAATTGCTGTGGCTGTGGCTTGCCTGCTCGCTGCTGTCAGTGTGCTGTTGCTGGTGGCATTATTTATGCAGATCTCAGGGGTGAGCATAGCACTCACCTGGCCCCACAGGCTTTTTAACTCAGAGTTCTCCTGAGCGTGAGCTGCTGCTCAAGGTTTTCCTTTCAAAGCACACTGGGGGGGTGACACTGTACCTGCATTCTCAGCCCTGTGTGTTTATTTACAGCTCACGTGGGAAGTGGGTCTTACCCCATCTCCTGTGGAGTTTTTCTCCCTCTGCCACTCTCACAAGCTTTCCTGCTCCTGGTTTCTGGAAACATGCCACTGCTCCTGCCCTCTCCAGCCAGGCCCAGCTTGTTTATTTACAGTTCCAGAGGGGATTCCCCTCTCCCCCTTCAGCACTCAGGGCCTCAGGGCACCCCACCTTTTTTGCTACATGTTTTTATTGTTCTTATTGCTTATTAGTCAATTTCTCTTTTATCCCCAGGTGGGGTTCTGTCTGTCCAGGGGGCTATGCTGATCTGGCCCAGGGTTGTCTGTGGAAGCACCATGTACCACTTAGCTCACCTTGTCCGTGTCTTTCCAGGCCATCTGGACACCAGCATCTGGTGTCCTGGGGGCCCTCCTGGTTTATCTGTTTAACGTGAAATGGAGATTCTCTGCACAGGCTGGAGGTGTGGATGGGTTAAGGTTTTGCCTCTTCTCGGTGGCCTTGCCTGTAAGGTGTGTTTCCAGCGTCTCTCTAATATTTCACTTTAGGAGGCACACTTTCTGCTTCCTCCCTCTAGCTGCCATCTTGGAATCTGGCCTCTCCATCAGCTCACAAGAAAATCTTCTAAGAATTTGAGACCATGTACTGATAATCTGGATTTAAGTTTTAAATTTTGACCCATTTACTGGTAGAAAAACATAGGCCAAATCCAAGAAAGAAATACATTCTGATATTAATTTTTTAAATGTCCTGTGATTAAAGTGGTAAAACAAATCAATAATTTGAATGGAACAAAATACATTGAGAAGTGTTCATGAGAGTGCTACAATAATAACCATTACAAAATTCATTCCAAATCACAGAAAAATATAAGAAGACACAGTTTTAAGCATTAGCCTCCATATGCCAGAATAAGCATGAAAGAAAGAGTTTATATTTTTATGTGCTCGCCTAAATCTTTAAGAATTTAGGATCAAGGCAAGGGATAGAATACAGAGTGCTTAACCAAAATTCTATTATGGGGAAAAAAGTAAATTATTATAATGGATTTAGGTGGCTAATAAACACTATAGATATGAAGTTTATGAAGGCTAAATAGGATTACAAGAACTCTTCTGACATCACACTGACAAAGAATTTCAAGGTGACCTCAGGTTATCTGCACCAGAATTCCAGAGTTTACCTAAGTAATGATTTAACCTAAGGGAGAAACAAAGGTAAACAGAAACTTCTTGTCATAATATTTTCCAGTATTTAGGAAAATATACTGAGAGGAAACAGAAAAGAAGGCTTTCAAATAATTTTTATTAGGATATATTCATCATACAAGGGAGATTCATAGTGACAATTCCAATTTGGTTTGTACTGTATATTAGTTACATCACCCCCATTGTCTCTATCCATCAGCCCCCTTCCTGCCCCACTTAAAGCAAAGGAATTCCAAGAGGTTTCTTTGTTGTGTTTCATATAGGTATATGAGGTTCATCAACCATGTTCCCTCATCTTAATCTCCTTCATTCACCCTCTTCTCTCACATTAGTACAAACACACACACAAACACACACACACACACACACACACACAAACACACACACATTGTACCTATTTTACAGTCTTTTCTTTCATTATTATTATTTAAGTTGATGTTTGGAGTGGCTTCTCAATGTATCCCAACTGTGGATATACTTACTTTGGTCTGTTTAATACTTTTCATTACTCTCCCTTACCCCTTTACCTCCCACCCTCCATTTTCAACAGCTTTTAATACACGTCCTCATATGCTCTACCTTCACAGATGTTATGTTTTACAATATTATTAATGCAGTATTATGTTTTCCCTTTCCCTGTTTTGCCAAGTTCCATAGAGTAGTTCTACTATTACAAACAAGTTATCCATACAGTTTGTATATGGTCATGCTTGTTTTCATATATATCATATTTTGGATAAAAAGAAACTCCTTGTCATAATATATTCCAACATTAAGAACAATACATTGAGAAGAAACAGAAAATCATTTTTTGTGGTTGCTAAAAACAATATTGAGTATTTTTCAATTTATTGATATGTATATACATGTTATATATAACCATACTTAGGGGAATAAAGGAAAGAATTCTAGTCTCATAAATTAAGCAATACTGAAGTTTATGCAACTTCCCCAAATAAAGATGCCACAATCAACATAGAATGTATCATAACTTTAGTAAAAAAAGGAAAAAAATTAAAACAAAATATTACAGAAAATGAAAATAGTATTTTCCAAAAGGGTGCAAACTTTGATTAAAATAGTTTGTCTTTCAGTCCTGCAAGCACAAATGTTATTAGTTAAACCTAGAATATGAAGGAAGGTTCAGTCCTCATGAACCAAGTCTGAGAAAGAAAGTCCATGTGTAAAGTTCATCCATGGTCAGCACATAATACATTCTCATAGAGATAAAATGAAATACATGCAAAATAGAAAATCAGCAATCATATTACAATAGAAAATATATAATATGCCCATAGTAAAAAAATGACTAATTTCACAGAACACAGAGTGCAAATAATGTCCATCAGTAACTGAAAAGTGATCATTGCTACAATTCTAGCAATGAGGAAGAAAATATAAGAAGTTATTGAATAAACCATCACCAATACATACATAAACAGCAAAGAAACACACCTAAACCCATAATAGTAAATGGAGATTTTTAAGACAGAATGTTGATAAAAACCCAATCAGATTTTCAAAAGGCAAAAATGTCAGTGGAAAATGTGAATTGCAGCTTGTTATAACTTAACTTCCAATCACAGGGCACATAAAGCTGATCAGGACATCTTGGAATCCGAGCAATCAGAATTCACATGGAAATTGTCTAAGAAGTTGAGGATATGTTCCAAACTTCATAATGGGCCTAACTAGGACATTAAATTTTAACATAAAGACAGGTTGCATAAATGTATAGACACATTATAAGGAAAATACCTCAGAGATTAAGTTATATTTATTATATGAAGAAAAAAGGTAAAAGATCAGTATTTGGATGGATCAATAATACATTGAAATATATGCATGGGAATGCTGAAATAGCTTTATGTGACAAACATAGCCAGCATTGCTCTAAATGGAAAGAAACTCATCTGTTTCTTCAAAAATCAAGATAAGAGTGTTCAATCTCTCTACTCTTACTCAATATAATACTTGAAACTCCTAAAAAAGAACAATAATTCAAGGAAAAGAAATGACTGATTGAATAAGGAAAGTAAACAAGTTATTTCTATTTGTAGATGATATAATCATATATTTAAATGAGCATTAAGAGTGCACCAAAACTCTTTTCAATCAGATAAGCACTTTTGGCAAATTAGCATACAAAATTCAGAAGTCTTTCCATATGTGAACAGTGAAAAGCCTGAGAGAGAAGTCCGCAAAATAATAACACTCAAAATAGCCTCAAAATATAAAAAACCTAAGGATACACTAAAGCAAGGAGGTAAAAGAACTCTACAATTAAATGTATAAAAAATTGAGGAAAGAAATTGAAAACATTAGAATTTGAAAATACCTATAATGTTCTTGGATTGGCATAATAAATTTTATAAAATGTCTATAGTATACCAAAAGCAATCTACAGATTCAACAAATCAAATTCCCAAAGTCATTTTCATAGAAACAGAAATTTAAATACTAAAATCCATATGGAAATACATAAGTCCCCAAATTGCCAAAGCAATCCTGAGAAAAAAAGAGCTATACCTACTTCAAATAATAGTAGAGAGATAGTAACAAATGATAGTGGCACAAGAGACACACTAATGGAATAGGATAAAAGATGCAGACACCAACCCACAGAAGTACAGCTATCTGATATTTGATAAAGGTGCCAAAAACATACATTCAAGAAAAGAAAGCCTTGTCAAAAGTAGTGTCGGGACAATTAGATATTATATGTAGAAGACGAAAACTAGATCCCTCTCACACTGAACAAATATTCCTATGAACAGTTCTCAAGAGAAGAACCACACATAGCCAATAAATACAAAAACAAATGTTCAACTACTTTAGCTAAAAACAATATGCAAATTTAAACAACACTGAGATTCCATCACTCGCCAGTCAGAATGGCTATCATCAAAAAAAATTGCTGGTGAGGATATGGAGTTAAAAGGAATCTTTTATAATTTTGGTGGAATTTAAATTGGATGCATCCTCTACACAAATCAATATGGAGCTTCATCTAAAAAATAACATAGAAGTGCCATATGATCCTTCCATATCACTCCTGGGACCATATCCAAAGTCAACATTCAATAGAAATACCTGCACATCCATGTTTAGAGCAGGACTATTCACAATAGCCATTCTTGGTAATCACCCTACTTGCCAAGAAACTAAAGAATGGATAAGTGAAATATGGTATTTGTATACATTGTTGTATTTTTCAGCCATAAATAATAATGAAATCATTTTACCATCAGGTAAAAAATGTAGCATTTAAAAAAGACAAATATCTCAGGGTTTTGGTAATATGTGATAATCAGTCTTTTGTAAATTTATAAGTTTTTACTTTCAGAAAGTAGTGACCTAAGTGAAAAGGTAATGTAGAACAAAAAGATCTTACATTTGTTCCTTCAGATATATGCCCAGAACTGATATAGCAGGATCATGTGATAGTTGCCATTTAAAATTGTTTTGAAAACTTTTAAGTTTTTGCTTTCAGAAGCTAGTATACTAAGAGAAAAGGTAACGTAAAACAACAAATGAAATGTCTTCTTACATATCTTTTTGTTATTGTTCTACTTAAAACCATGTTCTGCGTTAAAGAACATTTACAAAAATCTTTTATTTCTTGTAGAGTAACTCACACTTATACTAACTCATTTAATCATCAGAAAATGTTAAATATTTGGGCTCATAATATTTGATAGGAAACATGAAGCACTTGGAGTAGATTCTACCTCTTCCCTTACATGTATTTTATTTGTTGTAAATCTTGAGTTGTTTTTACACTATTAGTTATGGAAGAGTATTACTTCAATATGACCTGAAATGTAAATTTGATTTTGTGGTTCTGAGGATTAAACTTAGAGTATTGTGCTCTTCCTCTGCAGATATCAGATATATACCCAACATTGGTTTAACAGGATCATGCGGTGGTTATAGTTTCAATTTCTTATGGAAAATCCAAATGTTTTCCATAATTTCATGTAACATGCTTTTGCACCAAAAGCCTACACTCCTCAATTAAGTATGCATTGAATTTAGTCTTTCTTACCATTCTCAAAACAATGTATTTTCTACTATATAATTTGAGTCGCTATATTCTTTCTATGGTTTACTAAGAATTTTAATCTATCTATATAAAATTGCATTGCATCTCAATCTTGTCCCACCTTTTCATGTGAAAAATATGAGTCCTTTTTCTCCTTGTCTTCCTGCAATCCCAAGATAAAACCTTATTCGGAGTTTTCCTAATACCCTTGTGTACCAAAGGCTGAGAGCCCATTTCAGACTTGTCATTCACTCTTAGAGAAAATATGTTTAGGCTTAATTTTTTTTCTTTCTTAAAAAATTATGGTAGAATTTATGCAAGTTGTGGCATCTTATTTTGTAATGTTTTTATGTGTTGTGGAACTGAATATTTTATTTGAGTGGAAATTTTTTCTACAAATGCAATGGGAGAATTTTCACATATATTTAATATCCTTTCTTCAACTTCAGAAATGTTATTTTCTGTATTTAATCTAAGTATATATTTCCTAAAATTGAAGAATGTTTTTGAGAAGGTGTTTCCTTAAAATGTATATGTTCCTTTGTATAAATCTTTACTTAGGTTCAGTGGACATTACTGCCATAAGGTAGCCACCTTGATTTTGTTTGTCATTGTGAGAACAGAAACTCCCTCAAAATTCCTTATTATCCTAGTAATCTTCCAGTAAACTGCATTTAGCAGCCAGCAGAAAATTCTCTAATAATTTACCATTTCCACATAATATATATTTAGTTTCAGTTTCTACATTTCTATGGCATTTTAGTTGGTCTAGGATTCCTAAAAATTCCAGGAGAATAAGTTTACATTTAAATGTCATTTTTCCTTCATAATTATTCTGGTATGTGGAAGTTAATATATATGTATCTATATTATACAATTTTTATGTAATTTAAGAACCAATTTTGTAATGGTTATTTTTCAGGACTCTCATATACACTTTTTAATATCCTACTCCTCCATTGAAATTGTTTTCTTATACTTTCATGACAGGATAATTTATAACTTAATTTATGAAATAATTGCTCTATGTTTTTTATTAATATTTCTGTCAGTCATTGGGAGGAAATTAAATGTCATAGACGAAGTCCATTCTGGTGCTTGGATCTTTTACCAGGCTCCTAGGAGATTGATTTGTGATTTCCTGAGTTACTCATATTATATTATGTGTAATCACTTTCAAGTCCAATGTGACTGGAAGCCAGGTTATGACAACCAGATCATTAACTTCCCCATGCCCCATATTTCTATGATAATGGTAATTGGATTTTAAACAAATCCTTTTATTGTTAATATTTGAATGTATTTTATATAGGTATTGGCATCATTCTTTCGTAATTACCAAATGTGGTCCAATGAATGTTTTATTTATGCATTCTAAGCATTTTCCTTCTTTTCTAGCATGCAGCTGTAATTGTACTTTTTATAAATCTCTGATAAATATGTTCTTTCTATTATGACTTCTTTGAAATTAGACATTTCTTATCATTATTATGCCAATGTATTTTCGTCAGGAATATCTCAGTGACAGCCTTATTCCAATGTTTTTCTATAGGTTACTACCTCTATAAATATGATTTATGTCCACATTTTGGGCCATCCTGTCACCTGTAAAAGTTACCCTATCATAAAATAATAACTTAATTTCTAAAAGCACTTTTGGTTTGAATTTTCCTGTATTTTTGTATAAGAACCTGGAAGATAATTTAATATCCCAGAGATTTCCTAGACTTTATAGAAATTTGTTGATTTTCTGAGTTCCTCAATTTGTTATATGTCCTGGTCATGTTCATGTGCACTTTTATTAGAAGGCAAGTTATTGAAAACAAATAATCACAATCATACCCATGTGAAAATTTTAGTTTATTATTTTTATGTATTGACTTTCCTTAACAATTATTCCATAAAATGTTGTTGCACGTTTTATGCTTATGCCGTCTGAATTGTTCCTTCTTTTAAAGAATGTAGTGGTAATGTTCCCTTTTGTATCATTTCCTTCCTTTATGTTTTATTATGAAATTAGTCATAAATTACTTTTCATATTACACTATATTTGTGCTACAATCTGAGTCCTGGCTTTATTTGTATGTTTTTATGTTTTTTACTATACCTTACTGTATGTGTTATTTCCCCATCTAGACAAACACTGGCACTGGCACTGCATTCATCCTTTTTTCAGCATTTTGTCATGAGTTCTGAGACTTCTTCCATAGTGAGTTTTTTGGATGCCAATAGAGAAAATGAAAGGAAAAATTCCCTGAGATGGTCAAAATAGAAATGAATTAAGTTGAGATTTAGACCTGAATACTTTGACCCTTTCAGGGAAAATAATTTTTTATTCTCTGTGTTGATACTGGGGTTAAAATATTCTCATCTTATAAACGTTTTAAGAAGGATCAATGTAGGATGTGGCATCTTTATTTTGTGTATTTGTTATTGGTTGAGTTATTGTTTAGTTGATTTGACTATAATTTTTCCATTTTCCCTACAAATGTAATAGTGAATTTTGAAACATTATTTCACAAATATCTTGATGTTAGTTTTTGTAGCTCTCTTCCCTCAGTCCCAAATACATGGTGCGTTCAGGGATGGAGTGGGTGAGGAACTGCTCAGTTGAGTTTACCCACTGTTGTGGTTAAAGACTCTCAGAATTTAGGGTAATTCTGGTCTCCGTCTAAGTGATGAGTTCCCCTTTTTTATAGTTCTAAAGTTCAATTATTCATTGATTTCCCTTGGTTTTTAAATGATTTCATTTTCCATGATGTACTCCTGTCTGTGTCTTTCAAAGTTTTCCATCTTCCTTTTAGCTACTTACCTAAGTTTTTACCTGAGATACATAGAGATATTGGAATAGATTCAACATTTCTCATATGCCACTGTGTCTTCTATCTTGATTTTTTCACTGGTTTGTCACATAACAAACAATACCACTGTCATATCACAACTTCCAGAATTTTATTTTCTTTTATCCTTAATCAAAATGTATTTTTACATTTAAGCCTTTCTCCATTAAGTTAAAACCTACCAACTGTGTAAATCTTTACTAATGTAGTACAGTTTGATCTTGCAACTCAAATCTGTGACCTTATAGATTGTTTTGAATTTTGATGTAAGAAACTTCCACAAAATTCCAGATTATGTTATTAACCTTCATATGCATAGTATATGTATACATAGCATAGTAGCAGCATAAAAATTGTTATAGAAAAATTGTAGTATACCAACAATGAACACAGTGATAAAAGAATGAAGAAAAAAAATCCCATTAGCTATAGCATCAAATAAATTAAAATATCTAGGACTAAACCTAATCAGGGAGGTCAAAGACCTCTAGAATGAAAGGTGTAAAACACTGACTTATGAAAGTTACAATAGAGTCAATCTAGGTTGTAGCATTTTGTGTTTTTATTTTATGTGCTACAGGATTTACCAATTTTTATACCTAGATATTTCTTTTTAGCCCTAAATGTGCAGTGGTCACTTTTTCAATTTTTATCTACATATTTTCTTTTTTGTTCAGTCTAGCTATATTTTCTGAATTAAATGAAGTTATTTTAAAAAGCAGTTTATTTTTATATTCACATACTCCATTCTCCAAATTTTTAGGTAGTTAGATTGGTCAGTGAGCAGACAACAGTGATCCCATTGATTTTCTTTGTAACTGTAATGTCAGAAATTTAACTCAAATTCCAGGACACAAAGAGTTTTTCATCTAGATTAAAGCTCCCTAAATATTTACTATTACCATGTAATAATACATTTATTTTATATTTTCTAGATTTCTATAGCTATTTCTGTTAATCCTTAATTTCAAAATTCTATGGATGTACATTTAGATTGCTATACATATCCTTCATGATTCAGGTATGTTGATAGTAATTTTATATATATTTCTTCTGGTAATTTTTCACTGGTTTTGGAATTAACAGTATAATGGTTATTATTTCAAAAGTCTCCCACCAATTTCTCAATATATTATTGGTCCATTAAAATTATTGCTTTTTAACCTGTTCATCATAGGATATACCTTAGTATTTGAAAACAATTTGTTTTGATTTTGTGTATATGTATTTTTATCAGCACATAGGTGAAAAATGAATATAACTTTTGGATTGTACTAGAATGTCAATTTTTTCCTTTTTTATGAAAATTATGTAGAGTGTGGTAATTTCATTTTGGGATATTTTTATGTGCTTTGGCATTAATTGAAAGGGAAAGAACTTTTTTCTGCTATTTTCTTCAAATGCAATTGTGAATTTATCAACTTGATCTCACATATATGCATAAGGTAATTTTTGTCACTTCTAGAATTTTATTTTCTTGTCTTTAAACTTTTATTTACAAATAGAGAAATGCAGTTTTGAAAAGGTGCATTTTAAATTTATGATATCATTTTGGGAAATATTTACTTAGGGTGGAAAATCCTTCCACAGGTGACTTTTGGTCTACTTCATTTTCTTTTCATTGTGATGTTAAAAGCATATGCATATTTTAAGTTGTCCTGGAATTCTTCATGAGCACAGTATTTAGTTGTGAGCCACAATCACTGCAATAATTTCTGCTTCTATTAAATATATATATTTTTACATTTTCTAGATTTCTATAACTTTTTGAATTTGAATTCATGTATGTGTACTTAGAAGTTCTAACTGCAAATATTTAGATTTAGATAAAACCTTAGGTATTCTGGTAATTTACTTCACTCAGTTTTTCCATTGAACATTCTCATTGGACTTGTTACTAGAATGTTTTCTTATGAAAATTTGAGTGTATTTTGCCTAGGTATTGTCATTTTGTTAAGTAATTATTTTGGTATGTGGCGTGAGTATTTTGTTCATTCCTTATAATTCTTTCCTTTTTTTGTAGAATGTGGTATGATTATCCCCTTCACCTCAGTTCTAAGTAAACTTTCCCTTTCATTATATCCTTCAAAATTAACTATTTCTTAATATTTTCATACCTATATATGAATACATATAATAATACATGAGGGCCAATTTAATTTCTAGATCTTTTTATAAATTTGACTCTACTTCATAAACATATTTTAAACCCCAGTCTAGTCAAATCCTGGATTAATATTCTATAACTCCTTTTTTGTCTTTTTATTCTGGAGCATGAAGCTATTTCCATATTCTCAATTTTCCTCTTAACTTTGGTGTACACAGTGGTGAAAGTCAAGTTACTTCAGACTAATTTTTGACAAATCATATAAAATAAAACAAATTTTCCACTTCTGTAGCACTACAGGGTTTTAATTTATCCATGTTTTTTAAAAGGTAAATAAAGTCTATATTGTTTCGGCATCTGAAGATTGTAATGTTTTGCATATATTTTTGAATCCATTAATTTATGTGACTAGATACTTTTTCATTTTCCCCCAAAGTAGAAATTCTTGTTTTAAATTTTTCATATCAAACACATAATCTTATTTTTTGCCACCTTCTAAAATTTTGATTATCCCTCTGTTTAATCTCCTTATATTTTCCCTAAATAGTGTCAGGTATTTTGAGCAGCTTCATTTTAAATTTGTGTCTCCCATTGTGTAAATCTTTACTTGGATCAATTGGCAGTTCTTGGAACAAGAAAACTGTTGTCATCTTTCTTTTACCATTGTAATGCCAGAAATTTATTCAAAATCCTATATTACCTCGACAACTTTCATCTACTCAGTGTTCAGCTGCCAGAATAAGAAGCACCAATAATTTACTGGGTCCAAGTAATTAGTTATTGTTATCAGTTGTAGATTTCTATACTTTTTGAAAGACCTCCCCCTCCAGTCTCCAGCCACTTGTGTGATAGGGTCCTGGCAAGATGTTTGGATCTCAGCATGGATTTACTCCTCCGACCTCCACTTGTTCTAGGGGGAACTGGGATGATATTTCCTACTGTTCCAAGAACTCCCAATCTGAAACCCACATTTTGGACGACAAGAGGTGTTTTTTTGTGGTGAGTACAAACACGTCTCATGTCCTTTGCACCTCCATCAGCCAGGAAAACTCCTTTCATATTGGATGAGGGAACTTCCCTCTTGGAACAACATCTCCCATCACCTGAGGTTATTCCCTTATGTGGACACAAAGTGTACCACACTGGTAACAAGGATGCTGTTATTCCAGGCTTCTCTGTTCCTAACTTCATCAAAACACAGAAAAGCAAACACTGGCTGGCAACAGTGTGAAACTGACCAAAGGAATTCACTTAATGTGGACAAAAAAATTAATACATTTTCATCCAAGAAATGCACTGGATCACACAGGAGATAGGTAAAGAATGTATAGTATTTCCCAGTCAGTGAAACTGGTACCCTTTCTCCAGTGAACGGCAGCTTTCAGGAACACCACACACTATGGAATACCATGAAACACTCGGGAAGGACATTCATTTCTGCAAAAGTTCTCAGAGACAAAACACTATACCTTTCATTCAAGGAACTGAAGACTTAACGTCAGGGTGACTCAAGGCTTTTCCTCAAACTGACATCAGGAATTAAGTTAATTTCTACAAATCAGTGAGGCAAATTGAAAGAGAAAGATAATAAATACACAATGAAACACCCACAAACACACACACACACAAAGTGGTGATATCCTAATTGATAGCAAGTGAAGCAATTTCATTGCTTGTATGTACTGAGTAGCAACGTTTAGCAAAATCAGAAGTCACTGAAAACCAGCACAGCCTGGTGCACAGCCTGGTGCATTCTATCAATTCCCACACTGTAAAAGAAAGCGTTTGATTGAAGGGGTCTTATGCATGCCTATACACAATGAGTGTGAAATAGCATGTAGTGTAAAACTTATTAGAAAGAGCAAAGAAATTAATACATTTCCGAACTAGAAATATTGCACAAACAAACACACACACACACACACACACAATAAAACAAAAACTGTCCACATTCATCTCATGGGGAAAATAATCCACAATAGCCGAAAATACAGGCGTTACACTACTGAGGGGACAATAACAGCACTTCAAAAATGATCATGCAAAGAAAATTATGTGAAATGACATCATATCTATCAATATTCTTGGATTGAAGAAATACTGGCACATTTATGCAAAGAAACAAGCAAATTGTGATCCAACAAAGTGTGGGCCTGAAGCAATCACTTGAATTGAAATCTTTTTCATTAAGCTAGTGATGCACATGCACCCATGTATCATGATGCCTGGACATACAGCGCACCTATTCCATGAATGCTGAATAGTTCCTCCTTACAGAATATATAGTGCTTGATCTACGGAAAAGAAAGTTTGATCACTCCTAAGTTATTGACTTCCAGGACAATTGTGACGGCCATTTTTTGAAGAAAGGTATCTCCCAGAAACTAAAAAAGGAAATATTATACTACCAAACCAGTGTGCAAGGGCTCCCACAAACACACACACACAGTCACCAACACATATGCACAGAAGCACACAAACAAAATTGAATCCTAAATGAATACTAGGAAACACTGCAGAATCAGGTAAACTTCTTCCAAAATTCCTTGCCCACGGTTTAGAATACCCTGCAGGGCAGAGAAGAATTTCTCCCAGATCAACACGTGCCTCGGCCTCCATGTAACCTCATTCTTACCTTGCCAATCCGCTGGTAACACACCTGAAGATCAGGTCGTCTGGTGGGACCCGAAATCAAGACAGAATGTGTATCACAGTGAGAACCACGGCGGCCTATTCTGCAAACTGAGATCCAGCCCCAGGTGGCACACAGGCCTGTGGACATTCAAAACCATGGGACACGGATGATTTGCCTAGCAGTGAAGAATGGATTCCCCCAATATGAAGGGTCCACTCACCAATGTGCTCCTGGTATGCCTGCCCCACCTTCTCCTAGGCCACACTTCACTGAGAAATCTTCCTCACAAGACAGCAGCACCTTCCTTGAGCTTCTTTCCCTTCTCTGGCTGAGCTACCATAGCAACAGGCCATGCAGGGGCTGCCTCAGGCCTTTCTAAGTTCAAGGGGCTGTGAGCCCACTGTGACGCAAAGTGTACCACACTGCTAACAAGGATGTTGTTATTCCAGGCTTCTCTGTTACTAACTTCATCAAAACAAACAAACGCACACACCCGCTGGCAAAGCATGAAACTGACCACAGGAATTCACTTACTTTGGACAAACAAATTCATTCACTTTCATCCAAGAAATACACTGGTCACACGGGGGGTAGGCAAAGAATGCATACTATTTCCTAGTCAGTGAAATTGGAACCCTTTCTTTAATGAACAGCAGCTCAGGAGGAAAACCACAAACGATGCAATACCATGAAACACTCGGGAAGGACATTCATTTCTGCAAAAGTTCTCAGTGACAAAACACTACACCTTTCAATAAAGGAACTGAAGACTTAACGTCAGGGCAGCTCAAGGCTTTCCCTGGAACAGACATTGGGAATTAAGCTAATTTCTACAAATCAATGAGGCAAATTGAAGATAAAGACAACAAACACACAATCAAACACTCAAACACACACACACACACACATGCACAGCACACAAACAAATACACACATACACACACACACACACACACACACACACATACATACACACACATATTCATTGCTCCTTGAATAGCAAACATTTTGGAGTCAGTGAATTTCGGGACGTTTAGGTAAGAAAAGTAACTCTCAGCAGTAGCAATCCTAAATGAATACTAGGAAACCCTGCAGAATCAGGTTAACTTCTTCCAAAATTCCTTGGCCACGGTTTATAGAATCCTGCAAGGCACAGAGAATTTCTTTCAGATCAACAGGTGCCGGGGTCGCCATGTAGCCTCATTCTTACCTTGCCAATCTGCTAGTAACACACTGAAGATCAGGTGGTCTGGTGGGACGCAGAAATCCAGACAGCGTGTGTATCACAGTGACATCCAGGGTGGCCTATTCTGCAAAAAGAGATTCAGCCCCAGGTGGATCACAGGCCTCTAGACATTCAAAACCGTGGGACATGGATGAGTTGGCTAGCAGTGAGGAATGGATTCCCCCAATCTGATGAGCTAAGGACACCCATGTGATCGTGCTCTCCTCGCACCCAGTTTCCCTAGGCCAAACATCACTGAGAAATCTTCCTCACAAGACAGGAGCACATTCTTTGAGTTTCTTTCCCTTGGCTGGCTGGGCTGCCATAGAAACAGGCCAGGCAGGAGCTGCCTCAGGACTCTCCAAGTTCAAGGGGCTTTGAGCCCACTGTGACATCACAAACATGTCTTTCCTGATTGGCCTGTGTGCAAAAGCACTCCCCTTAAGGACAGTCCCCCTCCCATCAACAGCTACTTGGGTGATAGGGTCCTGGCAAGGTGATTGGATCTCAGCATGGCTTTACTGCTCTATATTCCCACCTCCTCATGCTCTGGGTGGAATAAGGATGACATATCTCTCCGGATTCCAAGAACTGCCAAACTGGAACCCACATTTTGGACGACAAGAAGTGCTTTTGGTGGTGAGTACAAACACGTCTCAAGCCCATTGCATTTCCATCAGCCAGGAAAACTCCTTTCACATTGGATTAGGCAACTTCCCTCTCACAACAACATCTCCCATCACTTCAGGTTATTCCCTTAGGTGGAGGCAAACTGTACCACATTGGGAAGCAGGATGTTGTTATTACACGCTTCTCTGTTACTTACTTCATCAACAGAAGGAAACGCTCACACTGGCTGTCAAGAGAGCCAACCTGACCACAGGAATTCACTAAATGTGGACAAAGAATGTAATTCACTTTCATCCGTGAAAGGCACTGGTCACACAGGTGATATTTGAAGAAAGCACAGTATTTCCTAGTCTGTGAAATTGGTGACCTTTTCCTACTGAAAGGCAGTTTTCAGGAAAACCAGAAACTATACAGTACCATGAAACACTCGGGAAGGATATTCATTTCAACAAAAGTTCTCAGAGACAAAACACTACGCCTTTCATTCAAGGACATGAGGACTTATCGTCAGGGAGACTCAAGGCTTTTCCTCAAACTGACATTGGGAATTAAGCTATTTTCTGTACATCAGTGAGGCAAATTGAAAGAGAAAGATAACAAAAACACTATCACACACACACACACACTCACACACACAAAGTGATGGAATCCTAATTGATATCGAGTGAAGGAATTTCTTTGCTTGTATGTACTAAATAGCAACTATTAGCAAAACCAGAAGTCAATGTACACCAGCACAGCCTAGTGCAAAGTCTCTCACATTCGATCAATTCCCACAGTGTAAAAGACAGGGTTTGATTGAAGGGGTCTTATACATTCCTGACTTGTGGGTATACAAAAGGAGTGGGATATAATTTGTACTGTGAGAACTTATTAGAACAAGCAAAGAAATTAACACATTTGCAAACTAGAAATATTGCCCACAGAAACACGCACACACACACACACACACACACACACACACAGAGACACACACACAGAAGGAAACAAAATCTGTCCATAGTCATAACAAGGTCAATGTTGCCAGCAAGAGTTGAATGTCCTGGCATAATGCTACTGAGGGGATAATGTCCAGCACTTGAAAAAGGATCATGCTAGGAAAAATATGTGAAGTGACATCATTCCCACCAAGGTTCTTGGACGGAAGTCCTACTGCCATATTTATGCAAAGAAACAACCAAAGTGTAATCGACCTGAGTCTGGGCCTGAAGCAATCACTTGAATTGAAATCCTTTTCATTAAGTCAGTGATGCACGTTCACCCATGTATCATGATGCCTGGACATACACGGCACGTATTACCTGAATGATGAATCCTTCCTGTTATAGAATATATTGTACTTAATCTAACGAAAAGAAAGTTTGAAATATCCGAAATTATTGACTTCCAGGAAACAATCGTGACTGCCATTTTGTGAAAAAGGGTATTTCCCAGAATCTGACATAAGAAATATTATGCTACCAACCCTGTGTGCAAGGGCTCCCACAAACACACATACACACACAAACACACCTGCACAGAAGCACACAAACAAATACACACACACACACACACACACACACACACACACACACACACATTCGTTGCTCCTTCAATAGCAAACATATTGGAGTCAGTGAATTTCTGGACGTTTATGTAATAAAAGTACCTTTCAGCAGTAACAATCCTTAATGAATACCAGGAAAAACTGGAGAATCAGGTAAACTTCTTCCAAAATTCCTTGCCCACGGTTTAGAATACCCTGCAGGGCAGAGAAGAATTTCTCCCAGATCAACACGTGCCTCGGCCTCCATGTAACCTCATTCTTACCTTGCCAATCCGCTGGTAACACACCTGAAGATCAGGTGGTCTGGTGGGACCCGAAATCAAGACAGCATGTGTATCACAGTGAGAACCACGGTGGCCTATTCTGCAAACTGAGACCCAGCCCCAGGTGGCACACAGGCCTGTGGACATTCAAAACCATGGGACAGGGATGATTTGCCTAGCAGTGAAGAATGGATTCCCCCAATATGAAGGGTCCACTCACCAACGTGCTCCTGGTATGCCTGCCCCACCTTCTCCTAGGCCACACTTCACTGAGAAATCTTCCTCACAAGACAGCAGCACCTTCCTTGAGCTTCTTTCCCTTCTCTGGCTGAGCTACCATAGCAACAGGCCATGCAGGGGCTGCCTCAGGCCTTTCTAAGTTCAAGGGGCTGTGAGCCCACTGTGACATCACAACCATGTCTTTCCTGTTTGGCCGAACTGCTTAAGCACTCCCATTAAGGACCTTCCCCCTCCAGTCAACAGCCACTTCTGTGATGGGTTCCTGGCAAGAAGTTTGGATCTCAGCATGGCTTTACTGCTCCATAGTCCCAACTCCACTGGCTCTAGGCCGAATAAGGATGATATTTCCCACCGGTTTCAAAGAACTTCCAATCTGGAACCCACATTTTGAAAGACAAGACATGTTTTTTTGTGGTGAATACAAAAAAATGACTCAAGCCCCTTGCACTTCCATCAGCCAGGAATACTCCTTTCACATTGGATTAGGCAACTACCCTCTCGGAACAACATCTCCCATCACCTGAGGTTATTCCCTTATGTGGACGCAAAGTGTACCACACTGCTAACAAGGATGTTGTTATTCCAGGCTTCTCTGTTACTAACTTCATCAAAACAAACAAACGCACACACCCGCTGGCAAGAGCATGAAACTGACCACAGGAATTCACTTACTTTGGACAAACAAATTCATTCACTTTCATCCAAGAAATACACTGGTCACACGGGGGGTAGGCAAAGAATGCATACTATTTCCTAGTCAGTGAAATTGGAACCCTTTCTTTAATGAACAGCAGCTCAGGAGGAAAACCACAAACTATGCAATACCATGAAACACTCGGGAAGGACATTCATTTCTGCAAAAGTTCTCAGTGACAAAACACTACACCTTTCAATAAAGGAACTGAAGACTTAACGTCAGGGCAGCTCAAGGCTTTCCCTGGAACAGACATTAGGAATTAAGCTAATTTCTACAAATGATTGAGGCAAATTGAAGATAAAGACAACAAACACACAATCAAACACTCAAACACACACACACACACATGCACAGCACACAAACAAATACACACATACACACACACACAAACACACACACACATACATGCACACACATATTCATTGCTCCTTGAATAGCAAACATTTTGTAGTCAGTGAATTTCGGGACGTTTAGGTAAGAAAAGTACCTCTCAGTAGTAGCAATCCTAAATGAATACTAGGAAACCCTGCAGAATCAGGTTAACTTCTTCCAAAATTCCTTGGCCACGGTTTTTAGAATCCTGCAAGGCAGAGAGAATTTCTGTCAGATCAACAGGTGCCAGGGTCCCCATGTAGCCTCATTCTTACCTTGCCAATCTGCTACTAACACACTGAAGATCAGGTGGTCTGGTGGGACGCAGAAATCAAGACAGCGTGTGTATCACAGTGACATCCACGGTGGCCTATTCTGCAAAAAGAGATTCAGCCCCAGGTGGATCACAGGCCTCTAGACATTCAAAACCGTGGGACATGGATGAGTTGGCTAGCAGTGAGGAATGGATTCCCCCAATCTGATGAGCTAAGGACACCCATGTGATCGTGCTCTCCTCGCACCCAGTTTCCCTAGGCCAAACATCACTGAGAAATCTTCCTCACAAGACAGGAGCACATTCTTTGAGTTTCTTTCCCTTGGCTGGCTGGGCTGCCATAGAAACAGGCCAGGCAGGAGCTGCCTCAGGACTCTCCAAGTTCAAGGGGCTTTGAGCCCACTGTGACATCACAAACATGTCTTTCCTGATTGGCCTGTGTGCAAAAGCACTCCCCTTAAGGACAGTCCCCCTCCCATCAACAGCTACTTGGGTGATAGGGTCCTGGCAAGGTGATTGGATCTCAGCATGGCTTTACTGCTCTATATTCCCACCTCCTCATGCTCTGGGTGGAATAAGGATGACATATCTCTCCGGATTCCAAGAACTGCCAAACTGGAACCCACATTTTGGACGACAAGAAGTGCTTTTGGTGGTGAGTACAAACACGTCTCAAGCCCATTGCATTTCCATCAGCCAGGAAAACTCCTTTCACATTGGATTAGGCAACTTCCCTCTCACAACAACATCTCCCATCACTTCAGGTTATTCCCTTAGGTGGAGGCAAACTGTACCACATTGGGAAGCAGGATGTTGTTATTACACGCTTCTCTGTTACTTACTTCATCAACAGAAGGAAACGCTCACACTGGCTGTCAAGAGAGCCAACCTGACCACAGGAATTCACTAAATGTGGACAAAGAATGTAATTCACTTTCATCCGTGAAAGGCACTGGTCACACAGGTGATATTTGAAGAAAGCACAGTATTTCCTAGTCTGTGAAATTGGTGACCTTTTCCTACTGAAAGGCAGTTTTCAGGAAAACCAGAAACTATACAGTACCATGAAACACTCGGGAAGGATATTCATTTCAACAAAAGTTCTCAGAGACAAAACACTACGCCTTTCATTCAAGGACATGAGGACTTATCGTCAGGGAGACTCAAGGCTTTTCCTCAAACTGACATTGGGAATTAAGCTATTTTCTGTACATCAGTGAGGCAAATTGAAAGAGAAAGATAACAAAAACACTATCACACACACACACACACTCACACACACAAAGTGATGGAATCCTAATTGATATCGAGTGAAGGAATTTCTTTGCTTGTATGTACTAAATAGCAACTATTAGCAAAACCAGAAGTCAATGTACACCAGCACAGCCTAGTGCAAAGTCTCTCACATTCGATCAATTCCCACAGTGTAAAAGACAGGGTTTGATTGAAGGGGTCTTATACATGCCTGACTTGTGGGTATACAAAAGGAGTGGGATATAATTTGTACTGTGAGAACTTATTAGAACAAGCAAAGAAATTAACACATTTGCAAACTAGAAATATTGCCCACAGAAACACGCACACACACACACACACACACACACACACACAGAGACACACACACAGAAGGAAACAAAATCTGTCCATAGTCATAACAAGGTCAATGTTGCCAGCAAGAGTTGAATGTCCTGGCATAATGCTACTGAGGGGATAATGTCCAGCACTTGAAAAAGGATCATGCTAGGAAAAATATGTGAAGTGACATCATTCCCACCAAGGTTCTTGGACGGAAGTCCTACTGCCATATTTATGCAAAGAAACAACCAAAGTGTAATCGACCTGAGTCTGGGCCTGAAGCAATCACTTGAATTGAAATCCTTTTCATTAAGTCAGTGATGCACGTTCACCCATGTATCATGATGCCTGGACATACACGGCACGTATTACCTGAATGATGAATCCTTCCTGTTATAGAATATATTGTACTTAATCTAACGAAAAGAAAGTTTGAAATATCCGAAATTATTGACTTCCAGGAAACAATCGTGACTGCCATTTTGTGAAAAAGGGTATTTCCCAGAATCTGACATAAGAAATATTATGCTACCAACCCTGTGTGCAAGGGCTCCCACAAACACACATACACACACAAACACACCTGCACAGAAGCACACAAACAAATACACACACACACACACACACACACACACACACACACACACATTCGTTGCTCCTTCAATAGCAAACATATTGGAGTCAGTGAATTTCTGGACGTTTATGTAATAAAAGTACCTTTCAGCAGTAACAATCCTTAATGAATACCAGGAAAAACTGGAGAATCAGGTAAACTTCTTCCAAAATTCCTTGCCCACGGTTTAGAATACCCTGCAGGGCAGAGAAGAATTTCTCCCAGATCAACACGTGCCTCGGCCTCCATGTAACCTCATTCTTACCTTGCCAATCCGCTGGTAACACACCTGAAGATCAGGTGGTCTGGTGGGACCCGAAATCAAGACAGCATGTGTATCACAGTGAGAACCACGGTGGCCTATTCTGCAAACTGAGACCCAGCCCCAGGTGGCACACAGGCCTGTGGACATTCAAAACCATGGGACAGGGATGATTTGCCTAGCAGTGAAGAATGGATTCCCCCAATATGAAGGGTCCACTCACCAACGTGCTCCTGGTATGCCTGC
This sequence comes from Castor canadensis, assembly GCF_047511655.1. NCBI lineage: Eukaryota > Metazoa > Chordata > Mammalia > Rodentia > Castoridae > Castor > Castor canadensis. Next base: position 54,406,490 of record NC_133401.1, on the reverse strand, counting down.
CCCACCTTCTCCTAGGCCACACTTCACTGAGAAATCTTCCTCACAAGACAGCAGCACCTTCCTTGAGCTTCTTTCCCTTCTCTGGCTGAGCTACCATAGCAACAGGCCATGCAGGGGCTGCCTCAGGCCTTTCTAAGTTCAAGGGGCTGTGAGCCCACTGTGACATCACAACCATGTCTTTCCTGTTTGGCCGAACTGCTTAAGCACTCCCATTAAGGACCTTCCCCCTCCAGTCAACAGCCACTTCTGTGATGGGTTCCTGGCAAGAAGTTTGGATCTCAGCATGGCTTTACTGCTCCATAGTCCCAACTCCACTGGCTCTAGGCCGAATAAGGATGATATTTCCCACCGGTTTCAAAGAACTTCCAATCTGGAACCCACATTTTGAAAGACAAGACATGTTTTTTTGTGGTGAATACAAAAAAATGACTCAAGCCCCTTGCACTTCCATCAGCCAGGAATACTCCTTTCACATTGGATTAGGCAACTACCCTCTCGGAACAACATCTCCCATCACCTGAGGTTATTCCCTTATGTGGACGCAAAGTGTACCACACTGCTAACAAGGATGTTGTTATTCCAGGCTTCTCTGTTACTAACTTCATCAAAACAAACAAACGCACACACCCGCTGGCAAGAGCATGAAACTGACCACAGGAATTCACTTACTTTGGACAAACAAATTCATTCACTTTCATCCAAGAAATACACTGGTCACACGGGGGGTAGGCAAAGAATGCATACTATTTCCTAGTCAGTGAAATTGGAACCCTTTCTTTAATGAACAGCAGCTCAGGAGGAAAACCACAAACTATGCAATACCATGAAACACTCGGGAAGGACATTCATTTCTGCAAAAGTTCTCAGTGACAAAACACTACACCTTTCAATAAAGGAACTGAAGACTTAACGTCAGGGCAGCTCAAGGCTTTCCCTGGAACAGACATTAGGAATTAAGCTAATTTCTACAAATGATTGAGGCAAATTGAAGATAAAGACAACAAACACACAATCAAACACTCAAACACACACACACACACATGCACAGCACACAAACAAATACACACATACACACACACACAAACACACACACACATACATGCACACACATATTCATTGCTCCTTGAATAGCAAACATTTTGTAGTCAGTGAATTTCGGGACGTTTAGGTAAGAAAAGTACCTCTCAGTAGTAGCAATCCTAAATGAATACTAGGAAACCCTGCAGAATCAGGTTAACTTCTTCCAAAATTCCTTGGCCACGGTTTTTAGAATCCTGCAAGGCAGAGAGAATTTCTGTCAGATCAACAGGTGCCAGGGTCCCCATGTAGCCTCATTCTTACCTTGCCAATCTGCTACTAACACACTGAAGATCAGGTGGTCTGGTGGGACGCAGAAATCAAGACAGCGTGTGTATCACAGTGACATCCACGGTGGCCTATTCTGCAAAAAGAGATTCAGCCCCAGGTGGATCACAGGCCTCTAGACATTCAAAACCATGATGAGTTGGCTAGCAGTGAGGAATGGATTCCCCCAATCTGATGATCTAAGGACACCCATGTGATCGTGCTCTCCTCGCACCCAGGTTCCCTAGGCCAAACATCACTGAGAAATCTTCCTCACAAGACAGGAGCACATTCTTTGAGTTTCTTTCCCTTGGCTGGCTGGGCTGCCATAGAAACAAGCCAGGCAGGAGCTGCCTCAGGACTCTCCAAGTTCAAGGGGCTTTGAGCCCACTGTGACATCACAAACATGTCTTTCCTGATTGGCCTGTGTGCAAAAGCACTCCCCTTAAGGACAGTCCCCCTCCCATCAACAGCTACTTGGGTGATAGGGTCCTGGCAATGTGATTGGATCTCAGCATGGCTTTACTGCTCCATATTCCCACCTCCTCATGCTCTGGGTGGAATAAGGATGACATATCTCTCCGGATTCCAAGAACTGCCAAACTGGAACCCACATTTTGGACGACAAGAAGTGCTTTTGGTGGTGAGTACAAACACGTCTCAAGCCCATTGCATTTCCATCAGCCAGGAAAACTCCTTTCACATTGGATTAGGCAACTTCCCTCTCACAACAACATCTCCCATCACTTCAGGTTATTCCCTTAGGTGGAGGCAAACTGTACCACATTGGGAAGCAGGATGTTGTTATTACACGCTTCTCTGTTACTAACTTCATCAACAGAAGGAAACGCTCACACTGGCTGTCAAGAGAGCCAACCTGACCACAGGAATTCACTAAATGTGGACAAAGAATGTAATTCACTTTCATCCGTGAAAGGCACTGGTCACACAGGTGATATTGGAAGAATGCACAGGATTTCCTAGTCAGTGAAATTGGTGCCCTTTTTCTACTGAAAGGCAGTTTTCAGGAAAACCAGAAACTATACAGTACCATGAAACACTCGGGAAGGATATTCATTTCAACAAAAGTTCTCAGAGACAATACATTACGCCTGTCATTCAAGGACATGAGGACTTATTGTCAGGGAGACTCAAGGCTTTTCCTCAAACTGACATTGGGAATTAAGCTATTTTCTGTATATCAGTGAGGCAAATTGAAAGAGAAAGATAACAAAAACACTATCACACACACACACACACACTCACACACACAAAGTGATGGTATCCTAAATGATATCGAGTGAAGGAATTTCTTTGCTTGTATGTACTAAATAGGAACTATTAGCAAAACCAGAAGTCAATGAACACCAGCACAGCCTAGTGCAAAATCTCTCACATTCGATCAATTCCCACAGTGTAAAAGACAGGGTTTGATTGAAGGGGTCTTATACATGCCTGAATTGTGGGTATACAAAAGAAGTGTGATATAATTTGTACTGTGAGAACTTATTAGAACAAGCAAAGAAATTAACACATTTGCAAACTAGAAATATTGCCCACAGAAACATGCAAACACACACACACACACACACACACCACACACACACACAGAGACACACAAACAGAAGGAAACAAAATCTGTCCATAGTCATAACAAGGTCAATGTTGCCAGCAAGAGTTGAATGTCCTGGCATAATGCAACTGAAGGGATAATGTCCAGCACTTGAAAAAGGATAATGCTAGGAAAAATATGTGAAGTGACATCATTCCCACCAAGGTTCTTGGACGGAAGTCCTACTGCCATATTTATGCAAAGAAACAACCAAAGTGTAATCGACCTGAGTCTGGGCCTGAAGCAATCACTTGAATTGAAATCCTTTTCATTAAGTCAGTGATGCACGTTCACCCATGTATCATGATGCCTGGACATACACGGCACCTATTACCTGAATGATGAATCGTTCCTGTTATAGAATATATTGTACTTAATCTAACGAAAAGAAAGTTTGAAATATCCGAAATTATTGACTTCCAGGAAACAATCGTGACTTCCATTTTGTGAAAAAGGGTATTTCCCAGAATCTGACATAAGAAATATTATGCTACCAACCCTGTGTGCAAGGGCTCCCACAAACACACATACACACACAAACACACCTGCACAGAAGCACACAAACAAATACACACACACACACACACACACACACACACACAAATTCGTTGCTCCTTCAATAGCAAACATATTGGAGTCAGTGAATTTCTGGACGTTTATGTAATAAAAGTACCTTTCAGCAGTAACAATCCTTAATGAATACCAGGAAAAACTGGAGAATCAGGTAAACTTCTTCCAAAATTCCTTGCCCACGGTTTAGAATACCCTGCAGGGCAGAGAAGAATTTCTCCCAGATCAACACGTGCCTCGGCCTCCATGTAACCTCATTCTTACCTTGCCAATCCGCTGGTAACACACCTGAAGATCAGGTCGTCTGGTGGGACCCGAAATCAAGACAGCATGTGTATCACAGTGAGAACCACGGCGGCCTATTCTGCAAACTGAGATCCAGCCCCAGGTGGCACACAGGCCTGTGGACATTCAAAACCATGGGACACGGATGATTTGCCTAGCAGTGAAGAATGGATTCCCCCAATATGAAGGGTCCACTCACCAATGTGCTCCTGGTATGCCTGCCCCACCTTCTCCTAGGCCACACTTCACTGAGAAATCTTCCTCACAAGACAGCAGCACCTTCCTTGAGCTTCTTTCCCTTCTCTGGCTGAGCTACCATAGCAACAGGCCATGCAGGGGCTGCCTCAGGCCTTTCTAAGTTCAAGGGGCTGTGAGCCCACTGTGACATCACAACCATGTCTTTCCTGTTTGGCCGAACTGCTTAAGCACTCCCATTAAGGACCTTCCCCCTCCAGTCAACAGCCACTTCTGTGATGGGTTCCTGGCAAGAAGTTTGGATCTCAGCATGGCTTTACTGCTCCATAGTCCCAACTCCACTGGCTCTATGCCGAATAAGGATGATATTTCCCACCGGTTTCAAAGAACTTCCAATCTGGAACCCACATTTTGAAAGACAAGACGTGTTTTTTTGTGGTAAATACAAAAAAATGCCTCAAGCCCCTTGCACTTCCATCAGGCAGGAATACTCCTTTCACATTGGATTAGGCAACTACCCTCTCGGAACAACATCTCCCATCACCTGAGGTTATTCCCTTATGTGGACGCAAAGTGTACCACACTGCTAACAAGGATGTTGTTATTCCAGGCTTCTCTGTTACTAACTTCATCAAAACAAACAAACGCACACACCCGCTGGCAAGAGCATGAAACTGACCACAGGAATTCACTTACTTTGGACAAACAAATTCATTCACTTTCATCCAAGAAATACACTGGTCACACGGGGGGTAGGCAAAGAATGCATACTATTTCCTAGTCAGTGAAATTGGAACCCTTTCTTTAATGAACAGCAGCTCAGGAGGAAAACCACAAACTATGCAATACCATGAAACACTCGGGAAGGACATTCATTTCTGCAAAAGTTCTCAGTGACAAAACACTACACCTTTCAATAAAGGAACTGAAGACTTAACGTCAGGGCAGCTCAAGGCTTTCCCTGGAACAGACATTGGGAATTAAGCTAATTTCTACAAATCAATGAGGCAAATTGAAGATAAAGACAACAAACACACAATCAAACACTCAAACACACACACACACACACATGCACAGCACACAAACAAATACACACATACACACACACACACACACACACACACATACATACACACACATATTCATTGCTCCTTGAATAGCAAACATTTTGGAGTCAGTGAATTTCGGGACGTTTAGGTAAGAAAAGTAACTCTCAGCAGTAGCAATCCTAAATGAATACTAGGAAACCCTGCAGAATCAGGTTAACTTCTTCCAAAATTCCTTGGCCACGGTTTATAGAATCCTGCAAGGCACAGAGAATTTCTTTCAGATCAACAGGTGCCGGGGTCGCCATGTAGCCTCATTCTTACCTTGCCAATCTGCTAGTAACACACTGAAGATCAGGTGGTCTGGTGGGACGCAGAAATCCAGACAGCGTGTGTATCACAGTGACATCCAGGGTGGCCTATTCTGCAAAAAGAGATTCAGCCCCAGGTGGATCACAGGCCTCTAGACATTCAAAACCATGGGACATGGATGAGTTGGCTAGCAGTGAGGAATGGATTCCCCCAATCTGATGAGCTAAGGACACCCATGTGATCGTGCTCTCCTCGCACCCAGTTTCCCTAGGCCAAACATCACTGAGAAATCTTCCTCACAAGACAGGAGCACATTCTTTGAGTTTCTTTCCCTTGGCTGGCTGGGCTGCCATAGAAACAAGCCAGGCAGGAGCTGCCTCAGGACTCTAAAAGTTCAAGGGGCTTTGAGCCCACTGTGACATCACAAACATGTCTTTCCTGATTGGCCTGTGTGCAAAAGCACTCCCCTTAAGGACAGTCCCCCTCCCATCAACAGCTACTTGGGTGATAGGGTCCTGGCAAGGTGATTGGATCTCAGCATGGCTTTACTGCTCCATATTCCCACCTCCTCATGCTCTGGGTGGAATAAGGATGACATATCTCTCCGGATTCCAAGAACTGCCAAACTGGAACCCACATTTTGGACGACAAGAAGTGCTTTTGGTGGTGAGTACAAACACGTCTCAAGCCCATTGCATTTTCATCAGCCAGGAAAACTCCTTTCACATTGGATTAGGCAACTTCCCTCTCACAACAACATCTCCCATCACTTCAGGTTATTCCCTTAGGTGGAGGCAAACTGTACCACATTGGGAAGCAGGATGTTGTTATTACACGCTTCTCTGTTACTAACTTCATCAACAGAAGGAAACGCTCACACTGGCTGTCAAGAGAGCCAACCTGACCACAGGAATTCACTAAATGTGGACAAAGAATGTAATTCACTTTCATCCGTGAAAGGCACTGGTCACACAGGTGATATTTGAAGAAAGCACAGTATTTCCTAGTCATTGAAATTGGTGACCTTTTCCTACTGAAAGGCAGTTTTCAGGAAAACCAGAAACTATACAGTACCATGAAACACTCGGGAAGGATATTCATTTCAACAAAAGTTCTCAGAGACAAAACACTACGCCTGTCATTCAAGGACATGAGGACTTATCGTCAGGGAGACTCAAGGCTTTTCCTCAAACTGACATTGGGAATTAAGCTATTTTCTGTACATCAGTGAGGCAAATTGAAAGAGAAAGATAACAAAAACACTATCACACACACACACACACTCACACACACAAAGTGATGGTATCCTAATTGATATCGAGTGAAGGAATTTCTTTGCTTGTATGTACTAAATAGCAACTATTAGCAAAACCAGAAGTCAATGTACACCAGCACAGCCTAGTGCAAAGTCTCTCACATTCGATCAATTCCCACAGTGTAAAAGACAGGGTTTGATTGAAGGGGTCTTATACATGCCTGAATTGTGTTTATACAAAAGGAGTGGGATATAATTTGTACTGTGAGAACTTATTAGAACAAGCAAAGAAATTAACACATTTGCAAACTAGAAATATTGCCCACAGAAACACGCACGCACACACACACACACACACACACACAAAGAGACACACACACAGAAGGAAACAAACTCTGTCCATAGTCATAACAAGGTCAATGTTGCCAGCAAGAGTTGAACGTCCTGGCATAATGCTACTGAGGGGATAATGTCCAGCACTTGAAAAAGGATCATGCTAGGAAAAATATGTGAAGTGACATCATTCCCACCAAGGTTCTTGGACGGAAGTCCTACTGCCATATTTATGCAAAGAAACAACCAAAGTGTAATCGACCTGAGTCTGGGCCTGAAGCAATCACTTGAATTGAAATCCTTTTCATTAAGTCAGTGATGCACGTTCACCCATGTATCATGATGCCTGGACATACACGGCACCTATTACCTGAATGATGAATCCTTCCTGTTATAGAATATATTGTACTTAATCTAATGAAAAGAAAGTTTGAAATATCCGAAATTATTGACTTCCAGGAAACAATCGTGACTGCCATTTTGTGAAAAAGGGTATTTCCCAGAATCTGACATAAGAAATATTTTGCTACCAACCCTGTGTGCAAGGGCTCCCACAAACACACATACACACACAAACACACCTGCACAGAAGCACACAAACAAATACACACACACACACACACACACACACACACACACATTCGTTGCTCCTTCAATAGCAAACATATTGGAGTCAGTGAATTTCTGGACGTTTATGTAATAAAAGTAAATTTCAGCAGTAACAATCCTTAAAGAATACCAGGAAAACCTGGAGAATCAGGTAAACTTCTTCCAAGATTCCTTGCCCACGGTTTAGAATACCCTGCAGGGCAGAGAAGAATTTCTCCCAGATCAACAGGTGCCTCGGCCTCCATGTAACCTCATTCTTACCATGCCAATCCGCTGGTAACACACCTGAAGATCAGGTGGTCTGGTGGGACCCGAAATCAAGACAGCATGTGTATCACAGTGAGAACCACGGCGGCCTATTCTGCAAACTGAGATCCAGCCCCAGGTGGCACACAGGCCTGTGGACATTCAAAACCATGGGACATGGATGATTTGCCTAGCAGTGAAGAATGGATTCCCCCAATATGAAGGGTCCACTCACCAATGTGCTCCTGGTATGCCTGCCCCACCTTCTCCTAGACCACACTTCACTGAGAAATCTTCCTCACAAGACAGCAGCACCTTCCTTGAGCTTCTTTCCCTTCTCTGGCTGAGCTACCATAGCAACAGGCCATGCAGGGGCTGCCTCAGGCCTTTCCAAGTTCAAGGGGCTGGGAGCCCACTGTGACATCACAACCATGTCTTTCCTGATTGGCCAAAGTGCTTAAGCACTCCCATTAAGGACCCTCCCCCTCCAGTCAACAGCCAATTCTGTGATAGGTTCCTGGCAAGAAGTTTGGATCTCAGCATGGCTTTACTGCTCCATAGTCCCAACTCCACTGGCTCTAGGCCGAATAAGGATGATATTTCCCTCCGGTTTCAAAGAACTTCCAATCTGGAACCCACATTTTGAAAGACAAGACGTGTTTTTTTGTGGTGAGTACAAAAAAATGACTCAAGACACTTGCACTTCCATCAGCCAGGAAAACTCCTTTCACATTGGATTAGGCAACTACCCTCTCGGAACAACATCTCCCATCACCTGAGGTTATTCCCTTATGTGGACGCAAAGTGTACCACACTGCTAACAAGGATGTTGTTATTCCAGGCTTCTCTGTTACTAACTTCATCAAAACAAACAAACGCACACACCCGCTGGCAAGAGCATGAAACTGACCACAGGAATTCACTTACTTTGGACAAACAAATTCATTCACTTTCATCCAAGAAATACACTGGTCACACGGGGGGTAGGCAAAGAATGCATACTATTTCCTAGTCAGTGAAATTGGAACCCTTTCTTTAATGAACAGCAGCTCAGGAGGAAAACCACAAACGATGCAACACCATGAAACACTCGGGAAGGACATTCATTTCTGCAAAAGTTCTCAGTGACAAAACACTACACCTTTCAATAAAGGAACTGAAGACTTAACGTCAGGGCAGCTCAAGGCTTTCCCTGGAACAGACATTGGGAATTAAGCTAATTTCTACAAATCAATGAGGCAAATTGAAGATAAAGAAAACAAACACACAATCAAACACTCAAACACACACACACACACATGCACAGCACACAAACAAATACACACATATACACACACACACACACACACACACACACATACACACACATATTCATTGCTCCTTGAATAGCAAACATTTTGGAGTCAGTGAATTTCGGGACGTTTAGGTAAGAAAAGTACCTCTCAGCAGTAGCAATCCTAAATGAATACTAGGAAACCCTGCAGAATCAGGTTAACTTCTTCCAAAATTCCTTGGCCATGGTTTATAGAATCCTGCAAGGCAGAGAGAATTTCTGTCAGATCAACAGGTGCCGGGGTCACCATGTAGCCTCATTCTTACCTTGCCAATCTGCTAGTAACACACTGAAGATCAGGTGGTCTGGTGGGACGCTGAAATCAAGACAGCGTGTGTATCACAGTGACATCCACTGTGGCCTATTCTGCAAAAGGAGATTCAGCCCCAGGTGGATCACAAGCCTCTAGACATTCAAAACCGTGGGACATGGATGAGTTGGCTAGCAGTGAGGAATGGATTCCCCCAATCTGATGAGCTAAGGACACCCATGTGATCGTGCTCTCCTCGCACCCAGGTTTCCTAGGCCAAACATCACTGAGAAATCTTCCTCACAAGACAGGAGCACATTCTTTGAGTTTCTTTCCCTTGACTGGCTGGGCTGCCATAGAAACAAGCCAGGCAGGAGCTGCCTCATGACTCTCCAAGTTCAAGGGGCTTTGAGCCCACTGTGACATCACAAACATGTCTTTCCTGATTGGCCTGTGTGCAAAAACACTCCCCTTAAGGACAGTCCCCCTCCCATCAACAGCTACTTGGGTGATAGGGTCCTGGCAAGGTGATTGGATCTCAGCATGGCTTTACTGCTCCATATTCCCACCTCCTCATGCTCTGGGTGGAATAAGGATGACATATCTCTCCGGATTCCAAGAACTGCCAAACTGGAACCCACATTTTGGACGACAAGAAGTGCTTTTGGTGGTGAGTACAAACACGTCTCAAGCCCATTGCATTTCCATCAGCCAGGAAAACTCCTTTCACATTGGATTAGGCAACTTCCCTCTCACAACAACATCTCCCATCACTTCAGGTTATTCCCTTAGGTGGAGGCAAACTGTACCACATTGGGAAGCAGGATGTTGTTATTACACGCTTCTCTGTTACTAACTTCATCAACAGAAGGAAACGCTCACACTGGCTGTCAAGAGAGCCAACCTGACCACAGGAATTCACTAAATGTGGACAAAGAATGTAATTCACTTTCATCCGTGAAAGGCACTGGTCACACAGGTGATATTGGAAGAATGCACAGTATTTCCTAGTCAGTGAAATTGGTGCCCTTTTTCTACTGAAAGGCAGTTTTCAGGAAAACCAGAAACTATACAGTACCATGAAACACTCGGGAAGGATATTCATTTCAACAAAAGTTCTCAGAGACAAAACACTACGCCTTTCATTCAAGGACATGAGGACTTATCATCAGGGAGACTCAAGGCTTTTCCTCAAACTGACATTGGGAATTAAGCTATTTTCTGTACATCAGTGAGGCAAATTGAAAAAGAAAGATAACAAAAACACTATCACACACACACACACACTCACACACACAAAGTGATGGTATACTAATTGATATCGAGTGAAGGAATTTCTTTGCTTGTAGGTACTAAATAGCAACTATTAGCAAAACCAGAAGTCAATGAACACCAGCACAGCCTAGTGCAAAGTCTCTCACATTCGATCAATTCCCACAGTGTAAAAGACAGGGTTTGATTGAAGGGGTCTTATACATGCCTGAATTGTGGGTATACAAAAGGAGTGGGATATAATTTGTACTGTGAGAACTTATTAGAACAAGCAAAGAAATTAACACATTTGCAAACTAGAAATATTGCCCACAGAAACACGCACACACACACACACACACACACACACACACACACACACAGAGACACACACACAGAAGGAAACAAAATCTGTCCATAGTCATAACAAGGTCAATGTTGCCAGCAAGAGTTGAACGTCCTGGCATAATGCTACTGAGGGGATAATGTCCAGCACTTGAAAAAGGATCATGCTAGGAAAAATATGTGAAGTGACATCATTCCCACCAAGGTTCTTGGACGGAAGTCCTACTGCCATATTTATGCAAAGAAACAACCAAAGTGTAATCGACCTGAGTCTGGGCCTGAAGCAATCACTTGAATTGAAATCCTTTTCATTAAGTCAGTGATGCACGTTCACCCATGTATCATGATGCCTGGACATACACGGCACCTATTACCTGAATGATGAATCCTTCCTGTTATAGAATATATTGTACTTAATCTAACGAAAAGAAAGTTTGAAATATCCGAAATTATTGACTTCCAGGAAACAATCGTGACTGCCATTTTGTGAAAAAGGGTATTTCCCAGAATCTGACATAAGAAATATTATGCTACCAACCCTGTGTGCAAGGGCTCCCACAAACACACATACACACACAAACACACCTGCACAGAAGCACACAAACAAATACACACACACACACACACACACACACACACACATTCGTTGCTCCTTCAATAGCAAACATATTGGAGTCAGTGAATTTCTGGACGTTTATGTAATAAAAGTACCTTTCAGCAGTAACAATCCTTAAAGAATACCAGGAAAACCTGGAGAATCAGGTAAACTTCTTCCAAGATTCCTTGCCCACGGTTTAGAATACCCTGCAGGGCAGAGAAGAATTTCTCCCAGATCAACAGGTGCCTCGGCCTCCATGTAACCTCATTCTTACCATGCCAATCCGCTGGTAACACACCTGAAGATCAGGTGGTCTGGTGGGACGCGAAATCAAGACAGCATGTGTATCACAGTGAGAACCACGGCGGCCTATTCTGCAAACTGAGATCCAGCCCCAGGTGGCACACAGGCCTGTGGACATTCAAAACCATGGGACATGGATGATTTGCCTAGCAGTGAAGAATGGATTCCCCCAATATGAAGGGTCCACTCACCAATGTGCTCCTGGTATGCCTGCCCCACCTTCTCCTAGACCACACTTCACTGAGAAATCTTCCTCACAAGACAGCAGCACCTTCCTTGAGCTTCTTTCCCTTCTCTGGCTGAGCTACCATAGCAACAGGCCATGCAGGGGCTGCCTCAGGCCTTACCAAGTTCAAGGGGCTGGGAGCCCACTGTGACATCACAACCATGTCTTTCCTGATTGGCCAAAGTGCTTAAGCACTCCCATTAAGGACCCTCCCCCTCCAGTCAACAGCCAATTCTGTGATAGGTTCCTGGCAAGAAGTTTGGATCTCAGCATGGCTTTACTGCTCCATAGTCCCAACTCCACTGGCTCTAGGCCGAATAAGGATGATATTTCCCTCCGGTTTCAAAGAACTTCCAATCTGGAACCCACATTTTGAAAGACAAGACGTGTTTTTTTGTGGTGAGTACAAAAAAATGACTCAAGACCCTTGCACTTCCATCAGCCAGGAAAACTCCTTTCACATTGGATTAGGGAACTTCCCTCTCACAACAACATCTCCCATCACTTCAGGTTATTCCCTTAGGTGGAGGCAAACTGTACCACATTGGGAAGCAGGATGTTGTTATTACACGCTTCTCTGTTACTAACTTCATCAACAGAAGGAAACGCTCACACTGGCTGTCAAGAGAGCCAACCTGACCACAGGAATTCACTAAATGTGGACAAAGAATGTAATTCACTTTCATCCGTGAAAGGCACTGGTCACACAGGTGATATTGGAAGAATGCACAGTATTTCCTAGTCAGTGAAATTGGTGCCCTTTTTCTACTGAAAGGCAGTTTTCAGGAAAACCAGAAACTATACAGTACCATGAAACACTCGGGAAGGATATTCATTTCAACAAAAGTTCTCAGAGACAAAACACTACGCCTTTCATTCAAGGACATGAGGACTTATCGTCAGGGAGACTCAAGGCTTTTCCTCAAACTGACATTGGGAATTAAGCTATTTTCTGTACATCAGTGAGGCAAATTGAAAGAGAAAGATAACAAAAACACTATCACACACACACACACACTCACACACACAAAGTGATGGTATCCTAATTGATATCGAGTGAAGGAATTTCTTTGCTTGTATGTACTAAATAGCAACTATTAGCAAAACCAGAAGTCAATGTACACCAGCACAGCCTAGTGCAAAGTCTCTCACATTCGATCAATTCCCACAGTGTAAAAGACAGGGTTTGATTGAAGGGGTCTTATACATGCCTGAATTGTGTTTATACAAAAGGAGTGGGATATAATTTGTACTGTGAGAACTTATTAGAACAAGCAAAGAAATTAACACATTTGCAAACTAGAAATATTGCCCACAGAAACACGCACGCACACACACACACACACACACACACACAAAGAGACACACACACAGAAGGAAACAAAATCTGTCCATAGTCATAACAAGGTCAATGTTGCCAGCAAGAGTTGAACGTCCTGGCATAATGCTACTGAGGGGATAATGTCCACCACTTGAAAAAGGATCATGCTAGGAAAAATATGTGAAGTGACATCATTCCCACCAAGGTTCTTGGACGGAAGTCCTACTGCCATATTTATGCAAAGAAACAACCAAAGTGTAATCGACCTGAGTCTGGGCCTGAAGCAATCACTTGAATTGAAATCCTTTTCATTAAGTCAGTGATGCACGTTCACCCATGTATCATGATGCCTGGACATACACGGCACCTATTACCTGAATGATGAATCCTTCCTGTTATAGAATATATTGTACTTAATCTAACGAAAAGAAAGTTTGAAATATCCGAAATTATTGACTTCCAGGAAACAATCGTGACTGCCATTTTGTGAAAAAGGGTATTTCCCAGAATCTGACATAAGAAATATTATGCTACCAACCCTGTGTGCAAGGGCTCCCACAAACACACATACACACACAAACACACCTGCACAGAAGCACACAAACAAATACACACACACACACACACACACACACACATTTGTTGCTCCTTCAATAGCAAACATATTGGAGTCAGTGAATTTCAGGACGTTTATGTAATAAAAGTACCTTTCAGCAGTAACAATCCTTAAAGAATACCAGGAAAAAATGGAGAATCAGGTAAACTTCTTCCAAGATTCCTTGCCCACGGTTTAGAATACCCTGCAGGGCAGAGAAGAATTTCTCCCAGATCAACAGGTGCCTCGGCCTCCATGTAACCTCATTCTTACCATGCCAATCCGCTGGTAACACACCTGAAGATCAGGTGGTCTGGTGGGACCCGAAATCAAGACAGCATGTGTATCACAGTGAGAACCACGGCGGCCTATTCTGCAAACTGAGATCCAGCCCCAGGTGGCACACAGGCCTGTGGACATTCAAAACCATGGGACATGGATGATTTGCCTAGCAGTGAAGAATGGATTCCCCCAATATGAAGGGTCCACTCACCAATGTGCTCCTGGTATGCCTGCCCCACCTTCTCCTAGACCACACTTCACTGAGAAATCTTCCTCACAAGACAGCAGCACCTTCCTTGAGCTTCTTTCCCTTCTCTGGCTGAGCTACCATAGCAACAGGCCATGCAGGGGCTGCCTCAGGCCTTTCCAAGTTCAAGGGGCTGGGAGCCCACTGTGACATCACAACCATGTCTTTCCTGATTGGCCAAAGTGCTTAAGCACTCCCATTAAGGACCCTCCCCCTCCAGTCAACAGCCAATTCTGTGATAGGTTCCTGGCAAGAAGTTTGGATCTCAGCATGGCTTTACTGCTCCATAGTCCCAACTCCACTGGCTCTAGGCCGAATAAGGATGATATTTCCCTCCGGTTTCAAAGAACTTCCAATCTGGAACCCACATTTTGAAAGACAAGACGTGTTTTTTTGTGGTGAGTACAAAAAAATGACTCAAGCCCCTTGCACTTCCATCAGCCAGGAAAACTCCTTTCACATTGGATTAGGCAACTACCCTCTCGGAACAACATCTCCCATCACCTGAGGTTATTCCCTTATGTGGACGCAAAGTGTACCACACTGCTAACAAGGATGTTGTTATTCCAGGCTTCTCTGTTACTAACTTCATCAAAACAAACAAACGCACACACCCGCTGGCAAGAGCATGAAACTGACCACAGGAATTCACTTACTTTGGACAAACAAATTCATTCACTTTCATCCAAGAAATACACTGGTCACACGGGGGGTAGGCAAAGAATGCATACTATTTCCTAGTCAGTGAAATTGGAACCCTTTCTTTAATGAACAGCAGCTCAGGAGGAAAACCACAAACGATGCAACACCATGAAATACTCGGGAAGGACATTCATTTCTGCAAAAGTTCTCAGTGACAAAACACTACACCTTTCAATAAAGGAACTGAAGACTTAACGTCAGGGCAGCTCAAGGCTTTCCCTGGAACAGACATTGGGAATTAAGCTAATTTCTACAAATCAATGAGGCAAATTGAAGATAAAGAAAACAAACACACAATCAAACACTCAAACACACACATACACACATGCACATCACACAAACAAATACACACACACACACACACACACACACACACACACACACATACACACACATATTCATTGCTCCTTGAATAGCAAACATTTTGGAGTCAGTGAATTTCGGGACGTTTAGGTAAGAAAAGTACCTCTCAGCAGTAGCAATCCTAAATGAATACTAGGAAACCCTGCAGAATCAGGTTAACTTCTTCCAAAATTCCTTGGCCACGGTTTATAGAATCCTGCAAGGCAGAGAGAATTTCTGTCAGATCAACAGGTGCCGGGGTCACCAGGTAGCCTCATTCTTACCTTGCCAATCTGCTAGTAACACACTGAAGATCAGGTGGTCTGGTGGGACGCTGAAATCAAGACAGCGTGTGTATCACAGTGACATCCACGGTGGCCTATTCTGTAAAAGGAGATTCAGCCCCAGGTGGATCACAAGCCTCTAGACATTCAAAACCGTGGGACATGGATGAGTTGGCTAGCAGTGAGGAATGGATTCCCCCAATCTGATGAGCTAAGGACACCCATGTGATCGTGCTCTCCTCGCACCCAGTTTCCCTAGGCCAAACATCACTGAGAAATCTTCCTCACAAGACAGGAGCACATTCTGTGAGTTTCTTTCCCTTGGCTGGCTGGGCTGCCATAGAAACAAGCCAGGCAGGAGCTGCCTCAGGACTCTCCAAGTTCAAGGGGCTTTGAGCCCACTGTGACATCACAAACATGTCTTTCCTGATTGGCCCGTGTGCAAAAGCACTCCCCTTAAGGACAGTCCCCCTCCCATCAACAGCTACTTGGGTGATAGGGTCCTGGCAAGGTGATTGGATCTCAGCATGGCTTTACTGCTCCATATTCCCACCTCCTCATGCTCTGGGTGGAATAAGGATGACATTTCTCTCCGGATTCCAAGAACTGCCAAACTGGAACCCACATTTTGGACGACAAGAAGTGCTTTTGGTGGTGAGTACAAACACGTCTCAAGCCCATTGCATTTCCATCAGCCAGGAAAACTCCTTTCACATTGGATTAGGCAACTTCCCTCTCACAACAACATCTCCCATCACTTCAGGGTATTCCCTTAGGTGGAGGCAAACTGTACCACATTGGGAAGCAGGATGTTGTTATTACATGCTTCTCTGTTACTAACTTCATCAACAGAAGTAAATGCTCACACTGGCTGTCAAGAGAGCCAACCTGACCACAGGAATTCACTAAATGTGGACAAAGAATGTAATTCACTTTCATCCGTGAAAGGCACTGGTCACACAGGTGATATTGGAAGAATGCACAGTATTTCCTAGTCAGTGAAATTGGTGCCCTTTTTCTACTGAAAGGCAGTTTTCAGGAAAACCAGAAACTATACAGTACCATGAAACACTCGGGAAGGATATTCATTTCAACAAAAGTTCTCAGAGACAAAACACTACGCCTTTCATTCAAGGACATGAGGACTTATCGTCAGGGAGACTCAAGGCTTTTCCTCAAACTGACATTGGGAATTAAGCTATTTTCTGTACATCAGTGAGGCAAATTGAAAAAGAAAGATAACAAAAACACTATCACACACACACACACACTCACACACACAAAGTGATGGTATCCTAATTGATATCGAGTGAAGGAATTTCTTTGCTTGTATGTACTAAATAGCAACTATTAGCAAAACCAGAAGTCAATGTACACCAGCACAGCCTAGTGCAAAGTCTCTCACATTCGATCAATTCCCACAGTGTAAAAGACAGGGTTTGATTGAAGGGGTCTTATACATGCCTGAATTGTGTTTATACAAAAGGAGTGGGATATAATTTGTACTGTGAGAACTTATTAGAACAAGCAAAGAAATTAACACATTTGCAAACTAGAAATATTGCCCACAGAAACACGCACGCACACACACACACACACACACACACACACACACACAGAGACACACACACAGAAGGAAACAAAATCTGTCCATAGTCATAACAAGGTCAATGTTGCCAGCAAGAGTTGAACGTCCTGGCATAATGCTACTGAGGGGATAATGTCCAGCACTTGAAAAAGGATCATGCTAGGAAAAATATGTGAAGTGACATCATTCCCACCAAGGTTCTTGGACGGAAGTCCTACTGCCATATTTATGCAAAGAAACAACCAAAGTGTAATCGACCTGAGTCTGGGCCTGAAGCAATCACTTGAATTGAAATCCTTTTCATTAAGTCAGTGATGCACGTTCACCCATGTATCATGATGCCTGGACATACACGGCACCTATTACCTGAATGATGAATCCTTCCTGTTATAGAATATATTGTACTTAATCTAACGAAAAGAAAGTTTGAAATATCCGAAATTATTGACTTCCAGGAAACAATCGTGACTGCCATTTTGTGAAAAAGGGTATTTCCCAGAATCTGACATAAGAAATATTATGCTACCAACCCTGTGTGCAAGGGCTCCCACAAACACACATACACACACAAACACACCTGCACAGAAGCACACAAACAAATACACACACACACACACACACACACACATTCGTTTCTCCTTCAATAGCAAACATATTGGAGTCAGTGAATTTCTGGACGTTTATGTAATAAAAGTACCTTTCAGCAGTAACAATCCTTAAAGAATACCAGGAAAACCTGGAGAATCAGGTAAACTTCTTCCAAGATTCCTTGCCCACGGTTTAGAATACCCTGCAGGGCAGAGAAGAATTTCTCCCACATCAACAGGTGCCTCGGCCTCCATGTAACCTCATTCTTACCATGCCAATCCGCTGGTAACACACCTGAAGATCAGGTGGTCTGGTGGGACCCGAAATCAAGACAGCATGTGTATCACAGTGAGAACCACGGCGGCCTATTCTGCTAACTGAGATCCAGCCCCAGGTCGCACACAGGCCTGTGGACATTCAAAACCATGGGACATGGATGATTTGCCTAGCAGTGAAGAATGGATTCCCCCAATATGAAGGGTCCACTCACCAATGTGCTCCTGGTATGCCTGCCCCACCTTCTCCTAGACCACACTTCACTGAGAAATCTTCCTCACAAGACAGCAGCACCTTCCTTGAGCTTCTTTAACTTCTCTGGCTGAGCTACCATAGCAACAGGCCATGCAGGGGCTGCCTCAGGCCTTTCCAAGTTCAAGGGGCTGGGAGCCCACTGTGACATCACAACCATGTCTTTCCTGATTGGCCAAAGTGCTTAAGCACTCCCATTAAGGACCCTCCCCCTCCAGTCAACAGCCAATTCTGTGATAGGTTCCTGGCAAGAAGTTTGGATCTCAGCATGGCTTTACTGCTCCATAGTCCCAACTCCACTGGCTCTAGGCCGAATAAGGATGATATTTCCCTCCGGTTTCAAAGAACTTCCAATCTGGAACCCACATTTTGAAAGACAAGACGTGTTTTTTTGTGGTGAGTACAAAAAAATGACTCAAGCCCCTTGCACTTCCATCAGCCAGGAAAACTCCTTTCACATTGGATTAGGCAACTACCCTCTCGGAACAACATCTCCCATCACCTGAGGTTATTCCCTTATGTGGACGCAAAGTGTACCACACTGCTAACAAGGATGTTGTTATTCCAGGCTTCTCTGTTACTAACTTCATCAAAACAAACAAACGCACACACCCGCTGGCAAGAGCATGAAACTGACCACAGGAATTCACTTACTTTGGACAAACAAATTCATTCACTTTCATCCAAGAAATACACTGGTCACACGGGGGGTAGGCAAAGAATGCATACTATTTCCTAGTCAGTGAAATTGGAACCCTTTCTTTAATGAACAGCAGCTCAGGAGGAAAACCACAAACGATGCAACACCATGAAACACTCGGGAAGGACATTCATTTCTGCAAAAGTTCTCAGTGACAAAACACTACACCTTTCAATAAAGGAACTGAAGACTTAACGTCAGGGCAGCTCAAGGCTTTCCCTGGAACAGACATTGGGAATTAAGCTAATTTCTACAAATCAATGAGGCAAATTGAAGATAAAGAAAACAAACACACAATCAAACACTCAAACACACACACACACACATGCACAGCACACAAACAAATACACACATACACACACACACACACACACACACACACACATACACACACATATTCATTGCTCCTTGAATAGCAAACATTTTGGAGTCAGTGAATTTCGGGACGTTTAGGTAAGAAAAGTAACTCTCAGCAGTAGCAATCCTAAATGAATACTAGGAAACCCTGCAGAATCAGGTTAACTTCTTCCAAAATTCCTTGGCCACGGTTTATAGAATCCTGCAAGGCAGAGAGAATTTCTGTCAGATCAACAGGTGCCGGGGTCACCATGTAGCCTCATTCTTACCTTGCCAATCTGCTAGTAACACACTGAAGATCAGGTGGTCTGGTGGGACGCTGAAATCAAGACAGCGTGTGTATCACAGTGACATCCACGGTGGCCTATTCTGCAAAAGGAGATTCAGCCCCAGGTGGATCACAAGCCTCTAGACATTCAAAACCGTGGGACATGGATGAGTTGGCTAGCAGTGAGGAATGGATTCCCCCAATCTGATGAGCTAAGGACACCCATGTGATCGTGCTCTCCTCGCACCCAGTTTCCCTAGGCCAAACATCACTGAGAAATCTTCCTCACAAGACAGGAGCACATTCTGTGAGTTTCTTTCCCTTGGCTGGCTGGGCTGCCATAGAAACAAGCCAGGCAGGAGCTGCCTCAGGACTCTCCAAGTTCAAGGGGCTTTGAGCCCACTGTGACATCACAAACATGTCTTTCCTGATTGGCCCGTGTGCAAAAGCACTCCCCTTAAGGACAGTCCCCCTCCCATCAACAGCTACTTGGGTGATAGGGTCCTGGCAAGGTGATTGGATCTCAGCATGGCTTTACTGCTCCATATTCCCACCTCCTCATGCTCTGGGTGGAATAAGGATGACATTTCTCTCCGGATTCCAAGAACTGCCAAACTGGAACCCACATTTTGGACGACAAGAAGTGCTTTTGGTGGTGAGTACAAACACGTCTCAAGCCCATTGCATTTCCATCAGCCAGGAAAACTCCTTTCACATTGGATTAGGCAACTTCCCTCTCACAACAACATCTCCCATCACTTCAGGTTATTCCCTTAGGTGGAGGCAAACTGTACCACATTGGGAAGCAGGATGTTGTTATTACACGCTTCTCTGTTACTAACTTCATCAACAGAAGGAAACGCTCACACTGGCTGTCAAGAGAGCCAACCTGACCACAGGAATTCACTAAATGTGGACAAAGAATGTAATTCACTTTCATCCGTGAAAGGCACTGGTCACACAGGTGATATTGGAAGAATGCACAGTATTTCCTAGTCAGTGAAATTGGTGCCCTTTTTCTACTGAAAGGCAGTTTTCAGGAAAACCAGAAACTATACAGTACCATGAAACACTCGGGAAGGATATTCATTTCAACAAAAGTTCTCAGAGACAAAACACTACGCCTTTCATTCAAGGACATGAGGACTTATCGTCAGGGAGACTCAAGGCTTTTCCTCAAACTGACATTGGGAATTAAGCTATTTTCTGTACATCAGTGAGGCAAATTGAAAAAGAAAGATAACAAAAACACTATCACACACACACACACACTCACACACACAAAGTGATGGTATCCTAATTGATATCGAGTGAAGGAATTTCTTTGCTTGTAGGTACTAAATAGCAACTATTAGCAAAACCAGAAGTCAATGAACACCAGCACAGCCTAGTGCAAAGTCTCTCACATTCGATCAATTCCCACAGTGTAAAAAACAGGGTTTGATTGAAGGGGTCTTATACATGCCTGAATTGTGGGTATACAAAAGGAGTGTAATATAATTTGTACTGTGAGAACTTATTAGAACAAGCAAAGAAATTAACACATTTGCAAACTAGAAATATTGCCCACAGAAACACGCACACACACACACACACACACACACACACACACACACACAGAGAGACACACACAGAAGGAAACAAAATCTGTCCATAGTCATAACAAGGTCAATGTTGCCAGCAAGAGTTGAACGTCCTGGCATAATGCTACTGAGGGGATAATGTCCAGCACTTGAAAATGGATCATGCTAGGAAAAATATGTGAAGTGACATCATTCCCACCAAGGTTCTTGGACGGAAGTCCTACTGCCATATTTATGCAAAGAAACAACCAAAGTGTAATCGACCTGAGTCTGGGCCTGAAGCAATCACTTGAATTGAAATCCTTTTCATTAAGTCAGTGATGCACGTTCACCCATGTATCATGATGCCTGGACATACACGGCACCTATTACCTGAATGATGAATCCTTCCTGTTATAGAATATATTGTACTTAATCTAACGAAAAGAAAGTTTGAAATATCCGAAATTATTGACTTCCAGGAAACAATCGTGACTGCCATTTTGTGAAAAAGGGTATTTCCCAGAATCTGACATAAGAAATATTATGCTACCAACCCTGTGTGCAAGGGCTCCCACAAACACACATACACACACAAACACACCTGCACAGAAGCACACAAACAAATACACACACACACACACACACACACACACATTCGTTTCTCCTTCAATAGCAAACATATTGGAGTCAGTGAATTTCTGGACGTTTATGTAATAAAAGTACCTTTCAGCAGTAACAATCCTTAAAGAATACCAGGAAAACCTGGAGAATCAGGTAAACTTCTTCCAAGATTCCTTGCCCACGGTTTAGAATACCCTGCAGGGCAGAGAAGAATTTCTCCCACATCAACAGGTGCCTCGGCCTCCATGTAACCTCATTCTTACCATGCCAATCCGCTGGTAACACACCTGAAGATCAGGTGGTCTGGTGGGACCCGAAATCAAGACAGCATGTGTATCACAGTGAGAACCACGGCGGCCTATTCTGCAAACTGAGATCCAGCCCCAGGTGGCACACAGGCCTGTGGACATTCAAAACCATGGGACATGGATGATTTGCCTAGCAGTGAAGAATGGATTCCCCCAATATGAAGGGTCCACTCACCAATGTGCTCCTGGTATGCCTGCCCCACCTTCTCCTAGACCACACTTCACTGAGAAATCTTCCTCACAAGACAGCAGCACCTTCCTTGAGCTTCTTTCCCTTCTCTGGCTGAGCTACCATAGCAACAGGCCATGCAGGGGCTGCCTCAGGCCTTACCAAGTTCAAGGGGCTGGGAGCCCACTGTGACATCACAACCATGTCTTTCCTGATTGGCCAAAGTGCTTAAGCACTCCCATTAAGGACCCTCCCCCTCCAGTCAACAGCCAATTCTGTGATAGGTTCCTGGCAAGAAGTTTGGATCTCAGCATGGCTTTACTGCTCCATAGTCCCAACTCCACTGGCTCTAGGACGAATAAGGATGATATTTCCCTCCGGTTTCAAAGAACTTCCAATCTGGAACCCACATTTTGAAAGACAAGACGTGTTTTTTTGTGGTGAGTACAAAAAAATGACTCAAGACCCTTGCACTTCCATCAGCCAGGAAAACTCCTTTCACATTGGATTAGGGAACTTCCCTCTCACAACAACATCTCCCATCACTTCAGGTTATTCCCTTAGGTGGAGGCAAACTGTACCACATTGGGAAGCAGGATGTTGTTATTACACGCTTCTCTGTTACTAACTTCATCAACAGAAGGAAACGCTCACACTGGCTGTCAAGAGAGCCAACCTGACCACAGGAATTCACTAAATGTGGACAAAGAATGTAATTCACTTTCATCCGTGAAAGGCACTGGTCACACAGGTGATATTTGAAGAAAGCACAGTATTTCCTAGTCATTGAAATTGGTGACCTTTTCCTACTGAAAGGCAGTTTTCAGGAAAACCAGAAACTATACAGTACCATGAAACACTCGGGAAGGATATTCATTTCAACAAAAGTTCTCAGAGACAAAACACTACGCCTTTCATTCAAGGACATGAGGACTTATCGTCAGGGAGACTCAAGGCTTTTCCTCAAACTGACATTGGGAATTAAGCTATTTTCTGTACATCAGTGAGGCAAATTGAAAGAGAAAGATAACAAAAACACTATCACACACACACACACACTCACACACACAAAGTGATGGTATCCTAATTGATATCGAGTGAAGGAATTTCTTTGCTTGTATGTACTAAATAGCAACTATTAGCAAAACCAGAAGTCAATGTACACCAGCACAGCCTAGTGCAAAGTCTCTCACATTCGATCAATTCCCACAGTGTAAAAGACAGGGTTTGATTGAAGGGGTCTTATACATGCCTGAATTGTGTTTATACAAAAGGAGTGGGATATAATTTGTACTGTGAGAACTTATTAGAACAAGCAAAGAAATTAACACATTTGCAAACTAGAAATATTGCCCACAGAAACACGCACGCACACACACACACACACACACACACACAAAGAGACACACACACAGAAGGAAACAAAATCTGTCCATAGTCATAACAAGGTCAATGTTGCCAGCAAGAGTTGAACGTCCTGGCATAATGCTACTGAGGGGATAATGTCCACCACTTGAAAAAGGATCATGCTAGGAAAAATATGTGAAGTGACATCATTCCCACCAAGGTTCTTGGACGGAAGTCCTACTGCCATATTTATGCAAAGAAACAACCAAAGTGTAATCGACCTGAGTCTGGGCCTGAAGCAATCACTTGAATTGAAATCCTTTTCATTAAGTCAGTGATGCACGTTCACCCATGTATCATGATGCCTGGACATACACGGCACCTATTACCTGAATGATGAATCCTTCCTGTTATAGAATATATTGTACTTAATCTAACGAAAAGAAAGTTTGAAATATCCGAAATTATTGACTTCCAGGAAACAATCGTGACTGCCATTTTGTGAAAAAGGGTATTTCCCAGAATCTGACATAAGAAATATTATGCTACCAACCCTGTGTGCAAGGGCTCCCACAAACACACATACACACACAAACACACCTGCACAGAAGCACACAAACAAATACACACACACACACACACACACACACACATTTGTTGCTCCTTCAATAGCAAACATATTGGAGTCAGTGAATTTCAGGACGTTTATGTAATAAAAGTACCTTTCAGCAGTAACAATCCTTAAAGAATACCAGGAAAAAATGGAGAATCAGGTAAACTTCTTCCAAGATTCCTTGCCCACGGTTTAGAATACCCTGCAGGGCAGAGAAGAATTTCTCCCAGATCAACAGGTGCCTCGGCCTCCATGTAACCTCATTCTTACCATGCCAATCCGCTGGTAACACACCTGAAGATCAGGTGGTCTGGTGGGACCCGAAATCAAGACAGCATGTGTATCACAGTGAGAACCACGGCGGCCTATTCTGCAAACTGAGATCCAGCCCCAGGTGGCACACAGGCCTGTGGACATTCAAAACCATGGGACATGGATGATTTGCCTAGCAGTGAAGAATGGATTCCCCCAATATGAAGGGTCCACTCACCAATGTGCTCCTGGTATGCCTGCCCCACCTTCTCCTAGACCACACTTCACTGAGAAATCTTCCTCACAAGACAGCAGCACCTTCCTTGAGCTTCTTTCCCTTCTCTGGCTGAGCTACCATAGCAACAGGCCATGCAGGGGCTGCCTCAGGCCTTTCCAAGTTCAAGGGGCTGGGAGCCCACTGTGACATCACAACCATGTCTTTCCTGATTGGCCAAAGTGCTTAAGCACTCCCATTAAGGACCCTCCCCCTCCAGTCAACAGCCAATTCTGTGATAGGTTCCTGGCAAGAAGTTTGGATCTCAGCATGGCTTTACTGCTCCATAGTCCCAACTCCACTGGCTCTAGGCCGAATAAGGATGATATTTCCCTCCGGTTTCAAAGAACTTCCAATCTGGAACCCACATTTTGAAAGACAAGACGTGTTTTTTTGTGGTGAGTACAAAAAAATGACTCAAGCCCCTTGCACTTCCATCAGCCAGGAAAACTCCTTTCACATTGGATTAGGCAACTACCCTCTCGGAACAACATCTCCCATCACCTGAGGTTATTCCCTTATGTGGACGCAAAGTGTACCACACTGCTAACAAGGATGTTGTTATTCCAGGCTTCTCTGTTACTAACTTCATCAAAACAAACAAACGCACACACCCGCTGGCAAGAGCATGAAACTGACCACAGGAATTCACTTACTTTGGACAAACAAATTCATTCACTTTCATCCAAGAAATACACTGGTCACACGGGGGGTAGGCAAAGAATGCATACTATTTCCTAGTCAGTGAAATTGGAACCCTTTCTTTAATGAACAGCAGCTCAGGAGGAAAACCACAAACGATGCAACACCATGAAATACTCGGGAAGGACATTCATTTCTGCAAAAGTTCTCAGTGACAAAACACTACACCTTTCAATAAAGGAACTGAAGACTTAACGTCAGGGCAGCTCAAGGCTTTCCCTGGAACAGACATTGGGAATTAAGCTAATTTCTACAAATCAATGAGGCAAATTGAAGATAAAGAAAACAAACACACAATCAAACACTCAAACACACACATACACACATGCACATCACACAAACAAATACACACACACACACACACACACACACACACACACATACACACACATATTCATTGCTCCTTGAATAGCAAACATTTTGGAGTCAGTGAATTTCGGGACGTTTAGGTAAGAAAAGTACCTCTCAGCAGTAGCAATCCTAAATGAATACTAGGAAACCCTGCAGAATCAGGTTAACTTCTTCCAAAATTCCTTGGCCACGGTTTATAGAATCCTGCAAGGCAGAGAGAATTTCTGTCAGATCAACAGGTGCCGGGGTCACCAGGTAGCCTCATTCTTACCTTGCCAATCTGCTAGTAACACACTGAAGATCAGGTGGTCTGGTGGGACGCTGAAATCAAGACAGCGTGTGTATCACAGTGACATCCACGGTGGCCTATTCTGTAAAAGGAGATTCAGCCCCAGGTGGATCACAAGCCTCTAGACATTCAAAACCGTGGGACATGGATGAGTTGGCTAGCAGTGAGGAATGGATTCCCCCAATCTGATGAGCTAAGGACACCCATGTGATCGTGCTCTCCTCGCACCCAGTTTCCCTAGGCCAAACATCACTGAGAAATCTTCCTCACAAGACAGGAGCACATTCTGTGAGTTTCTTTCCCTTGGCTGGCTGGGCTGCCATAGAAACAAGCCAGGCAGGAGCTGCCTCAGGACTCTCCAAGTTCAAGGGGCTTTGAGCCCACTGTGACATCACAAACATGTCTTTCCTGATTGGCCCGTGTGCAAAAGCACTCCCCTTAAGGACAGTCCCCCTCCCATCAACAGCTACTTGGGTGATAGGGTCCTGGCAAGGTGATTGGATCTCAGCATGGCTTTACTGCTCCATATTCCCACCTCCTCATGCTCTGGGTGGAATAAGGATGACATTTCTCTCCGGATTCCAAGAACTGCCAAACTGGAACCCACATTTTGGACGACAAGAAGTGCTTTTGGTGGTGAGTACAAACACGTCTCAAGCCCATTGCATTTCCATCAGCCAGGAAAACTCCTTTCACATTGGATTAGGCAACTTCCCTCTCACAACAACATCTCCCATCACTTCAGGGTATTCCCTTAGGTGGAGGCAAACTGTACCACATTGGGAAGCAGGATGTTGTTATTACATGCTTCTCTGTTACTAACTTCATCAAAAGAAGTAAATGCTCACACTGGCTGTCAAGAGAGCCAACCTGACCACAGGAATTCACTAAATGTGGACAAAGAATGTAATTCACTTTCATCCGTGAAAGGCACTGGTCACACAGGTGATATTGGAAGAATGCACAGTATTTCCTAGTCAGTGAAATTGGTGCCCTTTTTCTACTGAAAGGCAGTTTTCAGGAAAACCAGAAACTATACAGTACCATGAAACACTCGGGAAGGATATTCATTTCAACAAAAGTTCTCATAGACAAAACACTACGCCTTTCATTCAAGGACATGAGGACTTATCGTCAGGGAGACTCAAGGCTTTTCCTCAAACTGACATTGGGAATTAAGCTATTTTCTGTACATCAGTGAGGCAAATTGAAAAAGAAAGATAACAAAAACACTATCACACACACACACACACTCACACACACAAAGTGATTCTATACTAATTGATATCGAGTGAAGGAATTTCTTTGCTTGTAGGTACTAAATAGCAACTATTAGCAAAACCAGAAGTCAATGAACACCAGCACAGCCTAGTGCAAAGTCTCTCACATTCGATCAATTCCCACAGTGTAAAAGACAGGGTTTGATTGAAGGGGTCTTATACATGCCTGAATTGTGGGTATACAAAAGGAGTGTGATATAATTTGTACTGTGAGAACTTATTAGAACAAGTAAAGAAATTAACACATTTGCAAACTAGAAATATTGCCCACAGAAACACGCACGCACACACACACACACACACACACACACACACACAGAGACACACACACAGAAGGAAACAAAATCTGTCCATAGTCATAACAAGGTCAATGTTGCCAGCAAGAGTTGAACGTCCTGGCATAATGCTACTGAGGGGATAATGTCCAGCACTTGAAAAAGGATCATGCTAGGAAAAATATGTGAAGTGACATCATTCCCACCAAGGTTCTTGGACGGAAGTCCTACTGCCATATTTATGCAAAGAAACAACCAAAGTGTAATCGACCTGAGTCTGGGCCTGAAGCAATCACTTGAATTGAAATCCTTTTCATTAAGTCAGTGATGCACGTTCACCCATGTATCATGATGCCTGGACATACACGGCACCTATTACCTGAATGATGAATCCTTCCTGTTATAGAATATATTGTACTTAATCTAACGAAAAGAAAGTTTGAAATATCCGAAATTATTGACTTCCAGGAAACAATCGTGACTGCCATTTTGTGAAAAAGGGTATTTCCCAGAATCTGACATAAGAAATATTATGCTACCAACCCTGTGTGCAAGGGCTCCCAAAAACACACATACACACACAAACACACCTGCACAGAAGCACACAAACAAATACACACACACACACACACACACACACATTCGTTTCTCCTTCAATAGCAAACATATTGGAGTCAGTGAATTTCTGGACGTTTATGTAATAAAAGTACCTTTCAGCAGTAACAATCCTTAAAGAATACCAGGAAAACCTGGAGAATCAGGTAAACTTCTTCCAAGATTCCTTGCCCACGGTTTAGAATACCCTGCAGGGCAGAGAAGAATTTCTCCCACATCAACAGGTGCCTCGGCCTCCATGTAACCTCATTCTTACCATGCCAATCCGCTGGTAACACACCTGAAGATCAGGTGGTCTGGTGGGACCCGAAATCAAGACAGCATGTGTATCACAGTGAGAACCACGGCGGCCTATTCTGCTAACTGAGATCCAGCCCCAGGTCGCACACAGGCCTGTGGACATTCAAAACCATGGGACATGGATGATTTGCCTAGCAGTGAAGAATGGATTCCCCCAATATGAAGGGTCCACTCACCAATGTGCTCCTGGTATGCCTGCCCCACCTTCTCCTAGACCACACTTCACTGAGAAATCTTCCTCACAAGACAGCAGCACCTTCCTTGAGCTTCTTTCCCTTCTCTGGCTGAGCTACCATAGCAACAGGCCATGCAGGGGCTGCCTCAGGCCTTTCCAAGTTCAAGGGGCTGGGAGCCCACTGTGACATCACAACCATGTCTTTCCTGATTGGCCAAAGTGCTTAAGCACTCCCATTAAGGACCCTCCCCCTCCAGTCAACAGCCAATTCTGTGATAGGTTCCTGGCAAGAAGTTTTGATCTCAGCATGGCTTTACTGCTCCATAGTCCCAACTCCACTGGCTCTAGGCCGAATAAGGATGATATTTCCCTCCGGTTTCAAAGAACTTCCAATCTGGAACCCACATTTTGAAAGACAAGACGTGTTTTTTTGTAGTGAGTACAAAAAAATGACTCAAGCCCCTTGCACTTCCATCAGCCAGGAAAACTCCTTTCACATTGGATTAGGCAACTACCCTCTCGGAACAACATCTCCCATCACCTGAGGTTATTCCCTTATGTGGACGCAAAGTGTACCACACTGCTAACAAGGATGTTGTTATTCCAGGCTTCTCTGTTACTAACTTCATCAAAACAAACAAACGCACACACCCGCTGGCAAGAGCATGAAACTGACCACAGGAATTCACTTACTTTGGACAAACAAATTCATTCACTTTCATCCAAGAAATACACTGGTCACACGGGGGGTAGGCAAAGAATGCATACTATTTCCTAGTCAGTGAAATTGGAACCCTTTCTTTAATGAACAGCAGCTCAGGAGGAAAACCACAAACGATGCAACACCATGAAACACTCGGGAAGGACATTCATTTCTGCAAAAGTTCTCAGTGACAAAACACTACACCTTTCAATAAAGGAACTGAAGACTTAACGTCAGGGCAGCTCAAGGCTTTCCCTGGAACAGACATTGGGAATTAAGCTAATTTCTACAAATCAATGAGGCAAATTGAAGATAAAGAAAACAAACACACAATCAAACACTCAAACACACACACACACATGCACAGCACACAAACAAATACACACATACACACACACACACACACACACACACACACACATACACACACATATTCATTGCTCCTTGAATAGCAAACATTTTGGAGTCAGTGAATTTCGGGACGTTTAGGTAAGAAAAGTAACTCTCAGCAGTAGCAATCCTAAATGAATACTAGGAAACCCTGCAGAATCAGGTTAACTTCTTCCAAAATTCCTTGGCCACGGTTTATAGAATCCTGCAAGGCAGAGAGAATTTCTGTCAGATCAACAGGTGCCGGGGTCACCATGTAGCCTCATTCTTACCTTGCCAATCTGCTAGTAACACACTGAAGATCAGGTGGTCTGGTGGGACGCTGAAATCAAGACAGCGTGTGTATCACAGTGACATCCACGGTGGCCTATTCTGCAAAAGGAGATTCAGCCCCAGGTGGATCACAAGCCTCTAGACATTCAAAACCGTGGGACATGGATGAGTTGGCTAGCAGTGAGGAATGGATTCCCCCAATCTGATGAGCTAAGGACACCCATGTGATCGTGCTCTCCTCGCACCCAGTTTCCCTAGGCCAAACATCACTGAGAAATCTTCCTCACAAGACAGGAGCACATTCTGTGAGTTTCTTTCCCTTGGCTGGCTGGGCTGCCATAGAAACAAGCCAGGCAGGAGCTGCCTCAGGACTCTCCAAGTTCAAGGGGCTTTGAGCCCACTGTGACATCACAAACATGTCTTTCCTGATTGGCCTGTGTGCAAAAGCACTCCCCTTAAGGACAGTCCCCCTCCCATCAACAGCTACTTGGGTGATAGGGTCCTGGCAAGGTGATTGGATCTCAGCATGGCTTTACTGCTCCATATTCCCACCTCCTCATGCTCTGGGTGGAATAAGGATGACATTTCTCTCCGGATTCCAAGAACTGCCAAACTGGAACCCACATTTTGGACGACAAGAAGTGCTTTTGGTGGTGAGTACAAACACGTCTCAAGCCCATTGCATTTCCATCAGCCAGGAAAACTCCTTTCACATTGGATTAGGCAACTTCCCTCTCACAACAACATCTCCCATCACTTCAGGTTATTCCCTTAGGTGGAGGCAAACTGTACCACATTGGGAAGCAGGATGTTGTTATTACACGCTTCTCTGTTACTAACTTCATCAACAGAAGGAAACGCTCACACTGGCTGTCAAGAGAGCCAACCTGACCACAGGAATTCACTAAATGTGGACAAAGAATGTAATTCACTTTCATCCGTGAAAGGCACTGGTCACACAGGTGATATTGGAAGAATGCACAGTATTTCCTAGTCAGTGAAATTGGTGCCCTTTTTCTACTGAAAGGCAGTTTTCAGGAAAACCAGAAACTATACAGTACCATGAAACACTCGGGAAGGATATTCATTTCAACAAAAGTTCTCAGAGACAAAACACTACGCCTTTCATTCAAGGACATGAGGACTTATCGTCAGGGAGACTCAAGGCTTTTCCTCAAACTGACATTGGGAATTAAGCTATTTTCTGTACATCAGTGAGGCAAATTGAAAAAGAAAGATAACAAAAACACTATCACACACACACACACACTCACACACACAAAGTGATGGTATCCTAATTGATATCGAGTGAAGGAATTTCTTTGCTTGTAGGTACTAAATAGCAACTATTAGCAAAACCAGAAGTCAATGAACACCAGCACAGCCTAGTGCAAAGTCTCTCACATTCGATCAATTCCCACAGTGTAAAAGACAGGGTTTGATTGAAGGGGTCTTATACATGCCTGAATTGTGGGTATACAAAAGGAGTGTGATATAATTTGTACTGTGAGAACTTATTAGAACAAGCAAAGAAATTAACACATTTGCAAACTAGAAATATTGCCCACAGAAACACGCACACACACACACACACACACACACACACACACACAGAGAGACACACACAGAAGGAAACAAAATCTGTCCATAGTCATAACAAGGTCAATGTTGCCAGCAAGAGTTGAACGTCCTGGCATAATGCTACTGAGGGGATAATGTCCAGCACTTGAAAATGGATCATGCTAGGAAAAATATGTGAAGTGACATCATTCCCACCAAGGTTCTTGGACGGAAGTCCTACTGCCATATTTATGCAAAGAAACAACCAAAGTGTAATCGACCTGAGTCTGGGCCTGAAGCAATCACTTGAATTGAAATCCTTTTCATTAAGTCAGTGATGCACGTTCACCCATGTATCATGATGCCTGGACATACACGGCACCTATTACCTGAATGATGAATCCTTCCTGTTATAGAATATATTGTACTTAATCTAACGAAAAGAAAGTTTGAAATATCCGAAATTATTGACTTCCAGGAAACAATCGTGACTGCCATTTTGTGAAAAAGGGTATTTCCCAGAATCTGACATAAGAAATATTATGCTACCAACCCTGTGTGCAAGGGCTCCCACAAACACACATACACACACAAACACACCTGCACAGAAGCACACAAACAAATACACACACACACACACACACACACACACATTCGTTTCTCCTTCAATAGCAAACATATTGGAGTCAGTGAATTTCTGGACGTTTATGTAATAAAAGTACCTTTCAGCAGTAACAATCCTTAAAGAATACCAGGAAAACCTGGAGAATCAGGTAAACTTCTTCCAAGATTCCTTGCCCACGGTTTAGAATACCCTGCAGGGCAGAGAAGAATTTCTCCCACATCAACAGGTGCCTCGGCCTCCATGTAACCTCATTCTTACCATGCCAATCCGCTGGTAACACACCTGAAGATCAGGTGGTCTGGTGGGACCCGAAATCAAGACAGCATGTGTATCACAGTGAGAACCACGGCGGCCTATTCTGCAAACTGAGATCCAGCCCCAGGTGGCACACAGGCCTGTGGACATTCAAAACCATGGGACATGGATGATTTGCCTAGCAGTGAAGAATGGATTCCCCCAATATGAAGGGTCCACTCACCAATGTGCTCCTGGTATGCCTGCCCCACCTTCTCCTAGACCACACTTCACTGAGAAATCTTCCTCACAAGACAGCAGCACCTTCCTTGAGCTTCTTTCCCTTCTCTGGCTGAGCTACCATAGCAACAGGCCATGCAGGGGCTGCCTCAGGCCTTTCCAAGTTCAAGGGGCTGGGAGCCCACTGTGACATCACAACCATGTCTTTCCTGATTGGCCAAAGTGCTTAAGCACTCCCATTAAGGACCCTCCCCCTCCAGTCAACAGCCAATTCTGTGATAGGTTCCTGGCAAGAAGTTTGGATCTCAGCATGGCTTTACTGCTCCATAGTCCCAACACCACTGGCTCTAGGCCGAATAAGGATGATATTTCCCTCCGGTTTCAAAGAACTTCCAATCTGGAACCCACATTTTGAAAGACAAGACGTGTTTTTTTGTGGTGAGTACAAAAAAATGACTCAAGCCCCTTGCACTTCCATCAGCCAGGAAAACTCCTTTCACATTGGATTAGGCAACTACCCTCTCGGAACAACATCTCCCATCACCTGAGGTTATTCCCTTATGTGGACGCAAAGTGTACCACACTGCTAACAAGGATGTTGTTATTCCAGGCTTCTCTGTTACTAACTTCATCAAAACAAACAAACACACACACCCGCTGGCAAGAGCATGAAACTGACCACAGGAATTCACTTATTTGGACAAACAAATTCATTCACTTTCATCCAAGAAATACACTGGTCACACGGGGGGTAGGCAAAGAATGCATACTATTTCCTAGTCAGTGAAATTGGAACCCTTTCTTTAATGAACAGCAGCTCAGGAGGAAAACCACAAACGATGCAATACCATGAAACACTCGGGAAGGACATTCATTTCTGCAAAAGTTCTCAGTGACAAAACACTACACCTTTCAATAAAGGAACTGAAGACAACGTCAGGGCAGCTCAAGGCTTTCCCTGGAACAGACATTGGGAATTAAGCTAATTTCTACAAATCAATGAGGCAAATTGAAGATAAAGAAAACAAACACACAATCAAACACTCAAACACACACACACACATGCACAGCACACAAAC
Source organism: Castor canadensis (assembly GCF_047511655.1). Lineage (NCBI taxonomy): Eukaryota > Metazoa > Chordata > Mammalia > Rodentia > Castoridae > Castor > Castor canadensis. The sequence goes on along the minus strand of NC_133401.1, from coordinate 54,372,335 downwards.
AAATACACACATACACACACACACACACACACACACATACACACACATATTCATTGCTCCTTGAATAGCAACCATTTTGGAGTCAGTGAATTTCGGGACGTTTAGGTAAGAAAAGTACCTCTCAGCAGCAGCAATCCTAAATGAATACTAGGAAACCCTGCAGAATCAGGTTAACTTCTTCCAAAATTCCTTGGCCACGGTTTATAGAATCCTGCAAGGCAGAGAGAATTTCTGTCAGATCAACAGGTGCCGGGGTCACCATGTAGCCTCATTCTTACCTTGCCAATCTGCTAGTAACACACTGAAGATCAGGTGGTCTGGTGGGACGCTGAAATCAAGACAGCGTGTGTATCACAGTGACATCCACTGTGGCCTATTCTGCAAAAGGAGATTCAGCCCCAGGTGGATCACAAGCCTCTAGACATTCAAAACCGTGGGACATGGATGAGTTGGCTAGCAGTGAGGAATGGATTCCCCCAATCTGATGAGCTAAGGACACCCATGTGATCGTGCTCTCCTCGCACCCAGTTTCCCTAGGCCAAACATCACTGAGAAATCTTCCTCACAAGACAGGAGCACATTCTGTGAGTTTCTTTCCCTTGGCTGGCTGGGCTGCCATAGAAACAAGCCAGGCAGGAGCTGCCTCAGGACTCTCCAAGTTCAAGGGGCTTTGAGCCCACTGTGACATCACAAACATGTCTTTCCTGATTGGCCTGTGTGCAAAAGCACTCCCCTTAAGGACAGTCCCCCTCCCATCAACAGCTACTTGGGTGATAGGGTCCTGGCAAGGTGATTGGATCTCAGCATGGCTTTACTGCTCCATATTCCCACCTCCTCATGCTCTAGGTGGAATAAGGATGACATTTCTCTCCGGATTCCAAGAACTGCCAAACTGGAACCCACATTTTGGATGACAAGAAGTGCTTTTGGTGGTGAGTACAAACACGTCTCAAGCCCATTGCATTTCCATCAGCCAGGAAAACTCCTTTCACATTGGATTAGGCAACTTCCCTCTCACAACAACATCTCCCATCACTTCAGGTTATTCCCTTAGGTGGAGGCAAACTGTACCACATTGGGAAGCAGGATGTTGTTATTACACGCTTCTCTGTTACTAACTTCATCAACAGAAGGAAACGCTCACACTGGCTGTCAAGAGAGCCAACCTGACCACAGGAATTCACTAAATGTGGACAAAGAATGTAATTCACTTTCATCCGTGAAAGGCACTGGTCACACAGGTGATATTGGAAGAATGCACAGTATTTCCTAGTCATTGAAATTGGTGCCCTTTTTCTACTGAAAGGCAGTTTTCAGGAAAACCAGAAACTATACAGTACCATGAAACACTCGGGAAGGATATTCATTTCAACAAAAGTTCTCAGAGACAAAACACTACGCCTTTCATTCAAGGACATGAGGACTTATCGTCAGGGAGACTCAAGGCTTTTCCTCAAACTGACATTGGGAATTAAGCTATTTTCTGTACATCAGTGAGGCAAATTGAAAAAGAAAGATAACAAAAACACTATCACACACACACACACACTCACACACACAAAGTGATGGTATCCTAATTGATATCGAGTGAAGGAATTTCTTTGCTTGTAGGTACTAAATAGCAACTATTAGCAAAACCAGAAGTCAATGAACACCAGCACAGCCTAGTGCAAAGTCTCTCACATTCGATCAATTCCCACAGTGTAAAAGACAGGGTTTGATTGAAGGGGTCTTATACATGCCTGAATTGTGGGTATACAAAAGGAGTGTGATATAATTTGTACTGTGAGAACTTATTAGAACAAGCAAAGAAATTAACACATTTGCAAACTAGAAATATTGCCCACAGAAACACGCACGCACGCACACACACACACACACACACACACACACACACAGAGACACACACACAGAAGGAAACAAAATCTGTCCATAGTCATAACAAGGTCAATGTTGCCAGCAAGAGTTGAACGTCCTGGCATAATGCTACTGAGGGGATAATGTCCAGCACTTGAAAAAGGATCATGCTAGGAAAAATATGTGAAGTGACATCATTCCCACCAAGGTTCTTGGACGGAAGTCCTACTGCCATATTTATGCAAAGAAACAACCAAAGTGTAATCGACCTGAGTCTGGGCCTGAAGCAATCACTTGAATTGAAATCCTTTTCATTAAGTCAGTGATGCACGTTCACCCATGTATCATGATGCCTGGACATACACGGCACCTATTACCTGAATGATGAATCCTTCCTGTTATAGAATATATTGTACTTAATCTAACGAAAAGAAAGTTTGAAATATCCGAAATTATTGACTTCCAGGAAACAATCGTGACTGCCATTTTGTGAAAAAGGGTATTTCCCAGAATCTGACATAAGAAATATTATGCTACCAACCCTGTGTGCAAGGGCTCCCACAAACACACATACACACACAAACACACCTGCACAGAAGCACACAAACAAATACACACACACACACACACACACACACACATTCGTTTCTCCTTCAATAGCAAACATATTGGAGTCAGTGAATTTCTGGACGTTTATGTAATAAAAGTACCTTTCAGCAGTAACAATCCTTAAAGAATACCAGGAAAACCTGGAGAATCAGGTAAACTTCTTCCAAGATTCCTTGCCCACGGTTTAGAATACCCTGCAGGGCAGAGAAGAATTTCTCCCACATCAACAGGTGCCTCGGCCTCCATGTAACCTCATTCTTACCATGCCAATCCGCTGGTAACACACCTGAAGATCAGGTGGTCTGGTGGGACCCGAAATCAAGACAGCATGTGTATCACAGTGAGAACCACGGCGGCCTATTCTGCAAACTGAGATCCAGCCCCAGGTGGCACACAGGCCTGTGGACATTCAAAACCATGGGACATGGATGATTTGCCTAGCAGTGAAGAATGGATTCCCCCAATATGAAGGGTCCACTCACCAATGTGCTCCTGGTATGCCTGCCCCACCTTCTCCTAGACCACACTTCACTGAGAAATCTTCCTCACAAGACAGCAGCACCTTCCTTGAGCTTCTTTCCCTTCTCTGGCTGAGCTACCATAGCAACAGGCCATGCAGGGGCTGCCTCAGGCCTTTCCAAGTTCAAGGGGCTGGGAGCCCACTGTGACATCACAACCATGTCTTTCCTGATTGGCCAAAGTGCTTAAGCACTCCCATTAAGGACCCTCCCCCTCCAGTCAACAGCCAATTCTGTGATAGGTTCCTGGCAAGAAGTTTGGATCTCAGCATGGCTTTACTGCTCCATAGTCCCAACTCCACTGGCTCTAGGCCGAATAAGGATGATATTTCCCTCCGGTTTCAAAGAACTTCCAATCTGGAACCCACATTTTGAAAGACAAGACGTGTTTTTTTGTGGTGAGTACAAAAAAATGACTCAAGCCCCTTGCACTTCCATCAGCCAGGAAAACTCCTTCCACATTGGATTAGGCAACTAACCTCTCGGAACAACATCTCCCATCACCTGAGGTTATTCCCTTATGTGGACGCAAAGTGTACCACACTGCTAACAAGGATGTTGTTATTCCAGGCTTCTCTGTTACTAACTTCATCAAAACAAACAAACGCACACACCCGCTGGCAAGAGCATGAAACTGACCACAGGAATTCACTTACTTTGGACAAACAAATTCATTCACTTTCATCCAAGAAATACACTGGTCACACGGGGGGTAGGCAAAGAATGCATACCATTTCCTAGTCAGTGAAATTGGAACCCTTTCTTTAATGAACAGCAGCTCAGGAGGAAAAGCACAAACGATGCAACACCATGAAACACTCGGGAAGGACATTCATTTCTGCAAAAGTTCTCAGTGACAAAACACTACACCTTTCAATAAAGGAACTGAAGACTTAACGTCAGGGCAGCTCAAGGCTTTCCCTGGAACAGACATTGGGAATTAAGCTAATTTCTACAAATCAATGAGGCAAATTGAAGATAAAGAAAACAAACACACAATCAAACACTCAAACACACACACACACACATGCACAGCACACAAACAAATACACACATACACACACACACACACACACACACACACACACACACACACACATACACACACATATTCATTGCTCCTTGAATAGCAAACATTTTGGAGTCAGTGAATTTCGGGACGTTTAGGTAAGAAAAGTACCTCTCAGCAGTAGCAATCCTAAATGAATACTAGGAAACCCTGCAGAATCAGGTTAACTTCTTCCAAAATTCCTTGGCCACGGTTTATAGAATCCTGCAAGGCAGAGAGAATTTCTGTCAGATCAACAGGTGCCGGGGTCACCATGTAGCCTCATTCTTACCTTGCCAATCTGCTAGTAACACACTGAAGATCAGGTGGTCTGGTGGGACGCTGAAATCAAGACAGCGTGTGTATCACAGTGACATCCACTGTGGCCTATTCTGCAAAAGGAGATTCAGCCCCAGGTGGATCACAAGCCTCTAGACATTCAAAACCGTGGGACATGGATGAGTTGGCTAGCAGTGAGGAATGGATTCCCCCAATCTGATGAGCTAAGGACACCCATGTGATCGTGCTCTCCTCGCACCCAGTTTCCCTAGGCCAAACATCACTGAGAAATCTTCCTCACAAGACAGGAGCACATTCTGTGAGTTTCTTTCCCTTGGCTGGCTGGGCTGCCATAGAAACAAGCCAGGCAGGAGCTGCCTCAGGACTCTCCAAGTTCAAGGGGCTTTGAGCCCACTGTGACATCACAAACATGTCTTTCCTGATTGGCCCGTGTGCAAAAGCACTCCCCTTAAGGACAGTCCCCCTCCCATCAACAGCTACTTGGGTGATAGGGTCCTGGCAAGGTGATTGGATCTCAGCATGGCTTTACTGCTCCATATTCCCACCTCCTCATGCTCTGGGTGGAATAAGGATGACATTTCTCTCCGGATTCCAAGAACTGCCAAACTGGAACCCACATTTTGGACGACAAGAAGTGCTTTTGGTGGTGAGTACAAACACGTCTCAAGCCCATTGCATTTCCATCAGCCAGGAAAACTCCTTTCACATTGGATTAGGCAACTTCCCTCTCACAACAACATCTCCCATCACTTCAGGTTATTCCCTTAGGTGGAGGCAAACTGTACCACATTGGGAAGCAGGATGTTGTTATTACACGCTTCTCTGTTACTAACTTCATCAACAGAAGGAAACGCTCACACTGGCTGTCAAGAGAGCCAACCTGACCACAGGAATTCACTAAATGTGGACAAAGAATGTAATTCACTTTCATCCGTGAAAGGCACTGGTCACACAGGTGATATTGGAAGAATGCACAGTATTTCCTAGTCAGTGAAATTGGTGCCCTTTTTCTACTGAAAGGCAGTTTTCAGGAAAACCAGAAACTATACAGTACCATGAAACACTCGGGAAGGATATTCATTTCAACAAAAGTTCTCAGAGACAAAACACTACGCCTTTCATTCAAGGACATGAGGACTTATCGTCAGGGAGACTCAAGGCTTTTCCTCAAACTGACATTGGGAATTAAGCTATTTTCTGTACATCAGTGAGGCAAATTGAAAAAGAAAGATAACAAAAACACTATCACACACACACACACACTCACACACACAAAGTGATGGTATCCTAATTGATATCGAGTGAAGGAATTTCTTTGCTTGTAGGTACTAAATAGCAACTATTAGCAAAACCAGAAGTCAATGAACACCAGCACAGCCTAGTGCAAAGTCTCTCACATTCGATCAATTCCCACAGTGTAAAAGACAGGGTTTGATTGAAGGGGTCTTATACATGCCTGAATTGTGGGTATACAAAAGGAGTGTGATATAATTTGTACTGTGAGAACTTATTAGAACAAGCAAAGAAATTAACACATTTGCAAACTAGAAATATTGCCCACAGAAACACGCACGCACACGCACACACACACACACACACACACACACACACACACACAGAGACACACACACAGAAGGAAACAAAATCTGTCCATAGTCATAACAAGGTCAATGTTGCCAGCAAGAGTTGAACGTCCTGGCATAATGCTACTGAGGGGATAATGTCCAGCACTTGAAAAAGGATCATGCTAGGAAAAATATGTGAAGTGACATCATTCCCACCAAGGTTCTTGGACGGAAGTCCTACTGCCATATTTATGCAAAGAAACAACCAAAGTGTAATCGACCTGAGTCTGGGCCTGAAGCAATCACTTGAATTGAAATCCTTTTCATTAAGTCAGTGATGCACGTTCACCCATGTATCATGATGCCTGGACATACACGGCACCTATTACCTGAATGATGAATCCTTCCTGTTATAGAATATATTGTACTTAATCTAACGAAAAGAAAGTTTGAAATATCCGAAATTATTGACTTCCAGGAAACAATCGTGACTGCCATTTTGTGAAAAAGGGTATTTCCCAGAATCTGACATAAGAAATATTATGCTACCAACCCTGTGTGCAAGGGCTCCCACAAACACACATACACACACAAACACACCTGCACAGAAGCACACAAACAAATACACACACACACACACACACACACACACATTCGTTTCTCCTTCAATAGCAAACATATTGGAGTCAGTGAATTTCTGGACGTTTATGTAATAAAAGTACCTTTCAGCAGTAACAATCCTTAAAGAATACCAGGAAAACCTGGAGAATCAGGTAAACTTCTTCCAAGATTCCTTGCCCACGGTTTAGAATACCCTGCAGGGCAGAGAAGAATTTCTCCCACATCAACAGGTGCCTCGGCCTCCATGTAACCTCATTCTTACCATGCCAATCCGCTGGTAACACACCTGAAGATCAGGTGGTCTGGTGGGACCCGAAATCAAGACAGCATGTGTATCACAGTGAGAACCACGGCGGCCTATTCTGCAAACTGAGATCCAGCCCCAGGTGGCACACAGGCCTGTGGACATTCAAAACCATGGGACATGGATGATTTGCCTAGCAGTGAAGAATGGATTCCCCCAATATGAAGGGTCCACTCACCAATGTGCTCCTGGTATGCCTGCCCCACCTTCTCCTAGACCACACTTCACTGAGAAATCTTCCTCACAAGACAGCAGCACCTTCCTTGAGCTTCTTTCCCTTCTCTGGCTGAGCTACCATAGCAACAGGCCATGCAGGGGCTGCCTCAGGCCTTTCCAAGTTCAAGGGGCTGGGAGCCCACTGTGACATCACAACCATGTCTTTCCTGATTGGCCAAAGTGCTTAAGCACTCCCATTAAGGACCCTCCCCCTCCAGTCAACAGCCAATTCTGTGATAGGTTCCTGGCAAGAAGTTTGGATCTCAGCATGGCTTTACTGCTCCATAGTCCCAACTCCACTGGCTCTAGGCCGAATAAGGATGATATTTCCCTCCGGTTTCAAAGAACTTCCAATCTGGAACCCACATTTTGAAAGACAAGACGTGTTTTTTTGTGGTGAGTACAAAAAAATGACTCAAGCCCCTTGCACTTCCATCAGCCAGGAAAACTCCTTCCACATTGGATTAGGCAACTAACCTCTCGGAACAACATCTCCCATCACCTGAGGTTATTCCCTTATGTGGACGCAAAGTGTACCACACTGCTAACAAGGATGTTGTTATTCCAGGCTTCTCTGTTACTAACTTCATCAAAACAAACAAACGCACACACCCGCTGGCAAGAGCATGAAACTGACCACAGGAATTCACTTACTTTGGACAAACAAATTCATTCACTTTCATCCAAGAAATACACTGGTCACACGGGGGGTAGGCAAAGAATGCATACCATTTCCTAGTCAGTGAAATTGGAACCCTTTCTTTAATGAACAGCAGCTCAGGAGGAAAAGCACAAACGATGCAACACCATGAAACACTCGGGAAGGACATTCATTTCTGCAAAAGTTCTCAGTGACAAAACACTACACCTTTCAATAAAGGAACTGAAGACTTAACGTCAGGGCAGCTCAAGGCTTTCCCTGGAACAGACATTGGGAATTAAGCTAATTTCTACAAATCAATGAGGCAAATTGAAGATAAAGAAAACAAACACACAATCAAACACTCAAACACACACACACACACATGCACAGCACACAAACAAATACACACATACACACACACACACACACACACACACACACACACACACACACATACACACACATATTCATTGCTCCTTGAATAGCAAACATTTTGGAGTCAGTGAATTTCGGGACGTTTAGGTAAGAAAAGTACCTCTCAGCAGTAGCAATCCTAAATGAATACTAGGAAACCCTGCAGAATCAGGTTAACTTCTTCCAAAATTCCTTGGCCACGGTTTATAGAATCCTGCAAGGCAGAGAGAATTTCTGTCAGATCAACAGGTGCCGGGGTCACCATGTAGCCTCATTCTTACCTTGCCAATCTGCTAGTAACACACTGAAGATCAGGTGGTCTGGTGGGACGCTGAAATCAAGACAGCGTGTGTATCACAGTGACATCCACTGTGGCCTATTCTGCAAAAGGAGATTCAGCCCCAGGTGGATCACAAGCCTCTAGACATTCAAAACCGTGGGACATGGATGAGTTGGCTAGCAGTGAGGAATGGATTCCCCCAATCTGATGAGCTAAGGACACCCATGTGATCGTGCTCTCCTCGCACCCAGTTTCCCTAGGCCAAACATCACTGAGAAATCTTCCTCACAAGACAGGAGCACATTCTGTGAGTTTCTTTCCCTTGGCTGGCTGGGCTGCCATAGAAACAAGCCAGGCAGGAGCTGCCTCAGGACTCTCCAAGTTCAAGGGGCTTTGAGCCCACTGTGACATCACAAACATGTCTTTCCTGATTGGCCCGTGTGCAAAAGCACTCCCCTTAAGGACAGTCCCCCTCCCATCAACAGCTACTTGGGTGATAGGGTCCTGGCAAGGTGATTGGATCTCAGCATGGCTTTACTGCTCCATATTCCCACCTCCTCATGCTCTGGGTGGAATAAGGATGACATTTCTCTCCGGATTCCAAGAACTGCCAAACTGGAACCCACATTTTGGACGACAAGAAGTGCTTTTGGTGGTGAGTACAAACACGTCTCAAGCCCATTGCATTTCCATCAGCCAGGAAAACTCCTTTCACATTGGATTAGGCAACTTCCCTCTCACAACAACATCTCCCATCACTTCAGGTTATTCCCTTAGGTGGAGGCAAACTGTACCACATTGGGAAGCAGGATGTTGTTATTACACGCTTCTCTGTTACTAACTTCATCAACAGAAGGAAACGCTCACACTGGCTGTCAAGAGAGCCAACCTGACCACAGGAATTCACTAAATGTGGACAAAGAATGTAATTCACTTTCATCCGTGAAAGGCACTGGTCACACAGGTGATATTGGAAGAATGCACAGTATTTCCTAGTCAGTGAAATTGGTGCCCTTTTTCTACTGAAAGGCAGTTTTCAGGAAAACCAGAAACTATACAGTACCATGAAACACTCGGGAAGGATATTCATTTCAACAAAAGTTCTCAGAGACAAAACACTACGCCTTTCATTCAAGGACATGAGGACTTATCGTCAGGGAGACTCAAGGCTTTTCCTCAAACTGACATTGGGAATTAAGCTATTTTCTGTACATCAGTGAGGCAAATTGAAAAAGAAAGATAACAAAAACACTATCACACACACACACACACTCACACACACAAAGTGATGGTATCCTAATTGATATCGAGTGAAGGAATTTCTTTGCTTGTAGGTACTAAATAGCAACTATTAGCAAAACCAGAAGTCAATGAACACCAGCACAGCCTAGTGCAAAGTCTCTCACATTCGATCAATTCCCACAGTGTAAAAGACAGGGTTTGATTGAAGGGGTCTTATACATGCCTGAATTGTGGGTATACAAAAGGAGTGTGATATAATTTGTACTGTGAGAACTTATTAGAACAAGCAAAGAAATTAACACATTTGCAAACTAGAAATATTGCCCACAGAAACACGCACGCACACGCACACACACACACACACACACACACACACACACACACAGAGACACACACACAGAAGGAAACAAAATCTGTCCATAGTCATAACAAGGTCAATGTTGCCAGCAAGAGTTGAACGTCCTGGCATAATGCTACTGAGGGGATAATGTCCAGCACTTGAAAAAGGATCATGCTAGGAAAAATATGTGAAGTGACATCATTCCCACCAAGGTTCTTGGACGGAAGTCCTACTGCCATATTTATGCAAAGAAACAACCAAAGTGTAATCGACCTGAGTCTGGGCCTGAAGCAATCACTTGAATTGAAATCCTTTTCATTAAGTCAGTGATGCACGTTCACCCATGTATCATGATGCCTGGACATACACGGCACCTATTACCTGAATGATGAATCCTTCCTGTTATAGAATATATTGTACTTAATCTAACGAAAAGAAAGTTTGAAATATCCGAAATTATTGACTTCCAGGAAACAATCGTGACTGCCATTTTGTGAAAAAGGGTATTTCCCAGAATCTGACATAAGAAATATTATGCTACCAACCCTGTGTGCAAGGGCTCCCACAAACACACATACACACACAAACACACCTGCACAGAAGCACACAAACAAATACACACACACACACACACACACACACACATTCGTTTCTCCTTCAATAGCAAACATATTGGAGTCAGTGAATTTCTGGACGTTTATGTAATAAAAGTACCTTTCAGCAGTAACAATCCTTAAAGAATACCAGGAAAACCTGGAGAATCAGGTAAACTTCTTCCAAGATTCCTTGCCCACGGTTTAGAATACCCTGCAGGGCAGAGAAGAATTTCTCCCACATCAACAGGTGCCTCGGCCTCCATGTAACCTCATTCTTACCATGCCAATCCGCTGGTAACACACCTGAAGATCAGGTGGTCTGGTGGGACCCGAAATCAAGACAGCATGTGTATCACAGTGAGAACCACGGCGGCCTATTCTGCAAACTGAGATCCAGCCCCAGGTGGCACACAGGCCTGTGGACATTCAAAACCATGGGACATGGATGATTTGCCTAGCAGTGAAGAATGGATTCCCCCAATATGAAGGGTCCACTCACCAATGTGCTCCTGGTATGCCTGCCCCACCTTCTCCTAGACCACACTTCACTGAGAAATCTTCCTCACAAGACAGCAGCACCTTCCTTGAGCTTCTTTCCCTTCTCTGGCTGAGCTACCATAGCAACAGGCCATGCAGGGGCTGCCTCAGGCCTTTCCAAGTTCAAGGGGCTGGGAGCCCACTGTGACATCACAACCATGTCTTTCCTGATTGGCCAAAGTGCTTAAGCACTCCCATTAAGGACCCTCCCCCTCCAGTCAACAGCCAATTCTGTGATAGGTTCCTGGCAAGAAGTTTGGATCTCAGCATGGCTTTACTGCTCCATAGTCCCAACTCCACTGGCTCTAGGCCGAATAAGGATGATATTTCCCTCCGGTTTCAAAGAACTTCCAATCTGGAACCCACATTTTGAAAGACAAGACGTGTTTTTTTGTGGTGAGTACAAAAAAATGACTCAAGCCCCTTGCACTTCCATCAGCCAGGAAAACTCCTTCCACATTGGATTAGGCAACTAACCTCTCGGAACAACATCTCCCATCACCTGAGGTTATTCCCTTATGTGGACGCAAAGTGTACCACACTGCTAACAAGGATGTTGTTATTCCAGGCTTCTCTGTTACTAACTTCATCAAAACAAACAAACGCACACACCCGCTGGCAAGAGCATGAAACTGACCACAGGAATTCACTTACTTTGGACAAACAAATTCATTCACTTTCATCCAAGAAATACACTGGTCACACGGGGGGTAGGCAAAGAATGCATACCATTTCCTAGTCAGTGAAATTGGAACCCTTTCTTTAATGAACAGCAGCTCAGGAGGAAAAGCACAAACGATGCAACACCATGAAACACTCGGGAAGGACATTCATTTCTGCAAAAGTTCTCAGTGACAAAACACTACACCTTTCAATAAAGGAACTGAAGACTTAACGTCAGGGCAGCTCAAGGCTTTCCCTGGAACAGACATTGGGAATTAAGCTAATTTCTACAAATCAATGAGGCAAATTGAAGATAAAGAAAACAAACACACAATCAAACACTCAAACACACACACATGCACAGCACACAAACAAATACACACATACACACACACACACACACACACACACACACACACACACACACACACATACACACACATATTCATTGCTCCTTGAATAGCAAACATTTTGGAGTCAGTGAATTTCGGGACGTTTAGGTAAGAAAAGTACCTCTCAGCAGTAGCAATCCTAAATGAATACTAGGAAACCCTGCAGAATCAGGTTAACTTCTTCCAAAATTCCTTGGCCACGGTTTATAGAATCCTGCAAGGCAGAGAGAATTTCTGTCAGATCAACAGGTGCCGGGGTCACCATGTAGCCTCATTCTTACCTTGCCAATCTGCTAGTAACACACTGAAGATCAGGTGGTCTGGTGGGACGCTGAAATCAAGACAGCGTGTGTATCACAGTGACATCCACTGTGGCCTATTCTGCAAAAGGAGATTCAGCCCCAGGTGGATCACAAGCCTCTAGACATTCAAAACCGTGGGACATGGATGAGTTGGCTAGCAGTGAGGAATGGATTCCCCCAATCTGATGAGCTAAGGACACCCATGTGATCGTGCTCTCCTCGCACCCAGTTTCCCTAGGCCAAACATCACTGAGAAATCTTCCTCACAAGACAGGAGCACATTCTGTGAGTTTCTTTCCCTTGGCTGGCTGGGCTGCCATAGAAACAAGCCAGGCAGGAGCTGCCTCAGGACTCTCCAAGTTCAAGGGGCTTTGAGCCCACTGTGACATCACAAACATGTCTTTCCTGATTGGCCCGTGTGCAAAAGCACTCCCCTTAAGGACAGTCCCCCTCCCATCAACAGCTACTTGGGTGATAGGGTCCTGGCAAGGTGATTGGATCTCAGCATGGCTTTACTGCTCCATATTCCCACCTCCTCATGCTCTGGGTGGAATAAGGATGACATTTCTCTCCGGATTCCAAGAACTGCCAAACTGGAACCCACATTTTGGACGACAAGAAGTGCTTTTGGTGGTGAGTACAAACACGTCTCAAGCCCATTGCATTTCCATCAGCCAGGAAAACTCCTTTCACATTGGATTAGGCAACTTCCCTCTCACAACAACATCTCCCATCACTTCAGGTTATTCCCTTAGGTGGAGGCAAACTGTACCACATTGGGAAGCAGGATGTTGTTATTACACGCTTCTCTGTTACTAACTTCATCAACAGAAGGAAACGCTCACACTGGCTGTCAAGAGAGCCAACCTGACCACAGGAATTCACTAAATGTGGACAAAGAATGTAATTCACTTTCATCCGTGAAAGGCACTGGTCACACAGGTGATATTGGAAGAATGCACAGTATTTCCTAGTCAGTGAAATTGGTGCCCTTTTTCTACTGAAAGGCAGTTTTCAGGAAAACCAGAAACTATACAGTACCATGAAACACTCGGGAAGGATATTCATTTCAACAAAAGTTCTCAGAGACAAAACACTACGCCTTTCATTCAAGGACATGAGGACTTATCGTCAGGGAGACTCAAGGCTTTTCCTCAAACTGACATTGGGAATTAAGCTATTTTCTGTACATCAGTGAGGCAAATTGAAAAAGAAAGATAACAAAAACACTATCACACACACACACACACTCACACACACAAAGTGATGGTATCCTAATTGATATCGAGTGAAGGAATTTCTTTGCTTGTAGGTACTAAATAGCAACTATTAGCAAAACCAGAAGTCAATGAACACCAGCACAGCCTAGTGCAAAGTCTCTCACATTCGATCAATTCCCACAGTGTAAAAGACAGGGTTTGATTGAAGGGGTCTTATACATGCCTGAATTGTGGGTATACAAAAGGAGTGTGATATAATTTGTACTGTGAGAACTTATTAGAACAAGCAAAGAAATTAACACATTTGCAAACTAGAAATATTGCCCACAGAAACACGCACGCACACGCACACACACACACACACACACACACACACACACACAGAGACACACACACAGAAGGAAACAAAATCTGTCCATAGTCATAACAAGGTCAATGTTGCCAGCAAGAGTTGAACGTCCTGGCATAATGCTACTGAGGGGATAATGTCCAGCACTTGAAAAAGGATCATGCTAGGAAAAATATGTGAAGTGACATCATTCCCACCAAGGTTCTTGGACGGAAGTCCTACTGCCATATTTATGCAAAGAAACAACCAAAGTGTAATCGACCTGAGTCTGGGCCTGAAGCAATCACTTGAATTGAAATCCTTTTCATTAAGTCAGTGATGCACGTTCACCCATGTATCATGATGCCTGGACATACACGGCACCTATTACCTGAATGATGAATCCTTCCTGTTATAGAATATATTGTACTTAATCTAACGAAAAGAAAGTTTGAAATATCCGAAATTATTGACTTCCAGGAAACAATCGTGACTGCCATTTTGTGAAAAAGGGTATTTCCCAGAATCTGACATAAGAAATATTATGCTACCAACCCTGTGTGCAAGGGCTCCCACAAACACACATACACACACAAACACACCTGCACAGAAGCACACAAACAAATACACACACACACACACACACACACACACATTCGTTTCTCCTTCAATAGCAAACATATTGGAGTCAGTGAATTTCTGGACGTTTATGTAATAAAAGTACCTTTCAGCAGTAACAATCCTTAAAGAATACCAGGAAAACCTGGAGAATCAGGTAAACTTCTTCCAAGATTCCTTGCCCACGGTTTAGAATACCCTGCAGGGCAGAGAAGAATTTCTCCCACATCAACAGGTGCCTCGGCCTCCATGTAACCTCATTCTTACCATGCCAATCCGCTGGTAACACACCTGAAGATCAGGTGGTCTGGTGGGACCCGAAATCAAGACAGCATGTGTATCACAGTGAGAACCACGGCGGCCTATTCTGCAAACTGAGATCCAGCCCCAGGTGGCACACAGGCCTGTGGACATTCAAAACCATGGGACATGGATGATTTGCCTAGCAGTGAAGAATGGATTCCCCCAATATGAAGGGTCCACTCACCAATGTGCTCCTGGTATGCCTGCCCCACCTTCTCCTAGACCACACTTCACTGAGAAATCTTCCTCACAAGACAGCAGCACCTTCCTTGAGCTTCTTTCCCTTCTCTGGCTGAGCTACCATAGCAACAGGCCATGCAGGGGCTGCCTCAGGCCTTTCCAAGTTCAAGGGGCTGGGAGCCCACTGTGACATCACAACCATGTCTTTCCTGATTGGCCAAAGTGCTTAAGCACTCCCATTAAGGACCCTCCCCCTCCAGTCAACAGCCAATTCTGTGATAGGTTCCTGGCAAGAAGTTTGGATCTCAGCATGGCTTTACTGCTCCATAGTCCCAACTCCACTGGCTCTAGGCCGAATAAGGATGATATTTCCCTCCGGTTTCAAAGAACTTCCAATCTGGAACCCACATTTTGAAAGACAAGACGTGTTTTTTTGTGGTGAGTACAAAAAAATGACTCAAGCCCCTTGCACTTCCATCAGCCAGGAAAACTCCTTCCACATTGGATTAGGCAACTAACCTCTCGGAACAACATCTCCCATCACCTGAGGTTATTCCCTTATGTGGACGCAAAGTGTACCACACTGCTAACAAGGATGTTGTTATTCCAGGCTTCTCTGTTACTAACTTCATCAAAACAAACAAACGCACACACCCGCTGGCAAGAGCATGAAACTGACCACAGGAATTCACTTACTTTGGACAAACAAATTCATTCACTTTCATCCAAGAAATACACTGGTCACACGGGGGGTAGGCAAAGAATGCATACCATTTCCTAGTCAGTGAAATTGGAACCCTTTCTTTAATGAACAGCAGCTCAGGAGGAAAAGCACAAACGATGCAACACCATGAAACACTCGGGAAGGACATTCATTTCTGCAAAAGTTCTCAGTGACAAAACACTACACCTTTCAATAAAGGAACTGAAGACTTAACGTCAGGGCAGCTCAAGGCTTTCCCTGGAACAGACATTGGGAATTAAGCTAATTTCTACAAATCAATGAGGCAAATTGAAGATAAAGAAAACAAACACACAATCAAACACTCAAACACACACACATGCACAGCACACAAACAAATACACACATACACACACACACACACACACACACACACACACACACACACACACACACATACACACACATATTCATTGCTCCTTGAATAGCAAACATTTTGGAGTCAGTGAATTTCGGGACGTTTAGGTAAGAAAAGTACCTCTCAGCAGTAGCAATCCTAAATGAATACTAGGAAACCCTGCAGAATCAGGTTAACTTCTTCCAAAATTCCTTGGCCACGGTTTATAGAATCCTGCAAGGCAGAGAGAATTTCTGTCAGATCAACAGGTGCCGGGGTCACCATGTAGCCTCATTCTTACCTTGCCAATCTGCTAGTAACACACTGAAGATCAGGTGGTCTGGTGGGACGCTGAAATCAAGACAGCGTGTGTATCACAGTGACATCCACTGTGGCCTATTCTGCAAAAGGAGATTCAGCCCCAGGTGGATCACAAGCCTCTAGACATTCAAAACCGTGGGACATGGATGAGTTGGCTAGCAGTGAGGAATGGATTCCCCCAATCTGATGAGCTAAGGACACCCATGTGATCGTGCTCTCCTCGCACCCAGTTTCCCTAGGCCAAACATCACTGAGAAATCTTCCTCACAAGACAGGAGCACATTCTGTGAGTTTCTTTCCCTTGGCTGGCTGGGCTGCCATAGAAACAAGCCAGGCAGGAGCTGCCTCAGGACTCTCCAAGTTCAAGGGGCTTTGAGCCCACTGTGACATCACAAACATGTCTTTCCTGATTGGCCCGTGTGCAAAAGCACTCCCCTTAAGGACAGTCCCCCTCCCATCAACAGCTACTTGGGTGATAGGGTCCTGGCAAGGTGATTGGATCTCAGCATGGCTTTACTGCTCCATATTCCCACCTCCTCATGCTCTGGGTGGAATAAGGATGACATTTCTCTCCGGATTCCAAGAACTGCCAAACTGGAACCCACATTTTGGACGACAAGAAGTGCTTTTGGTGGTGAGTACAAACACGTCTCAAGCCCATTGCATTTCCATCAGCCAGGAAAACTCCTTTCACATTGGATTAGGCAACTTCCCTCTCACAACAACATCTCCCATCACTTCAGGTTATTCCCTTAGGTGGAGGCAAACTGTACCACATTGGGAAGCAGGATGTTGTTATTACACGCTTCTCTGTTACTAACTTCATCAACAGAAGGAAACGCTCACACTGGCTGTCAAGAGAGCCAACCTGACCACAGGAATTCACTAAATGTGGACAAAGAATGTAATTCACTTTCATCCGTGAAAGGCACTGGTCACACAGGTGATATTGGAAGAATGCACAGTATTTCCTAGTCAGTGAAATTGGTGCCCTTTTTCTACTGAAAGGCAGTTTTCAGGAAAACCAGAAACTATACAGTACCATGAAACACTCGGGAAGGATATTCATTTCAACAAAAGTTCTCAGAGACAAAACACTACGCCTTTCATTCAAGGACATGAGGACTTATCGTCAGGGAGACTCAAGGCTTTTCCTCAAACTGACATTGGGAATTAAGCTATTTTCTGTACATCAGTGAGGCAAATTGAAAAAGAAAGATAACAAAAACACTATCACACACACACACACACTCACACACACAAAGTGATGGTATACTAATTGATATCGAGTGAAGGAATTTCTTTGCTTGTAGGTACTAAATAGCAACTATTAGCAAAACCAGAAGTCAATGAACACCAGCACAGCCTAGTGCAAAGTCTCTCACATTCGATCAATTCCCACAGTGTAAAAGACAGGGTTTGATTGAAGGGGTCTTATACATGCCTGAATTGTGGGTATACAAAAGGAGTGTGATATAATTTGTACTGTGAGAACTTATTAGAACAAGCAAAGAAATTAACACATTTGCAAACTAGAAATATTGCCCACAGAAACACGCACGCACACACACACACACACACACACACACACACACACACACAGAGACACACACACAGAAGGAAACAAAATCTGTCCATAGTCATAACAAGGTCAATGTTGCCAGCAAGAGTTGAACGTCCTGGCATAATGCTACTGAGGGGATAATGTCCACCACTTGAAAAAGGATCATGCTAGGAAAAATATGTGAAGTGACATCATTCCCACCAAGGTTCTTGGACGGAAGTCCTACTGCCATATTTATGCAAAGAAACAACCAAAGTGTAATCGACCTGAGTCTGGGCCTGAAGCAATCACTTGAATTGAAATCCTTTTCATTAAGTCAGTGATGCACGTTCACCCATGTATCATGATGCCTGGACATACACGGCACCTATTACCTGAATGATGAATCCTTCCTGTTATAGAATATATTGTACTTAATCTAACGAAAAGAAAGTTTGAAATATCCGAAATTATTGACTTCCAGGAAACAATCGTGACTGCCATTTTGTGAAAAAGGGTATTTCCCAGAATCTGACATAAGAAATATTATGCTACCAACCCTGTGTGCAAGGGCTCCCACAAACACACATACACACACAAACACACCTGCACAGAAGCACACAAACAAATACACACACACACACACACACACACACACATTCGTTTCTCCTTCAATAGCAAACATATTGGAGTCAGTGAATTTCTGGACGTTTATGTAATAAAAGTACCTTTCAGCAGTAACAATCCTTAAAGAATACCAGGAAAACCTGGAGAATCAGGTAAACTTCTTCCAAGATTCCTTGCCCACGGTTTAGAATACCCTGCAGGGCAGAGAAGAATTTCTCCCACATCAACAGGTGCCTCGGCCTCCATGTAACCTCATTCTTACCATGCCAATCCGCTGGTAACACACCTGAAGATCAGGTGGTCTGGTGGGACCCGAAATCAAGACAGCATGTGTATCACAGTGAGAACCACGGCGGCCTATTCTGCAAACTGAGATCCAGCCCCAGGTGGCACACAGGCCTGTGGACATTCAAAACCATGGGACATGGATGATTTGCCTAGCAGTGAAGAATGGATTCCCCCAATATGAAGGGTCCACTCACCAATGTGCTCCTGGTATGCCTGCCCCACCTTCTCCTAGACCACACTTCACTGAGAAATCTTCCTCACAAGACAGCAGCACCTTCCTTGAGCTTCTTTCCCTTCTCTGGCTGAGCTACCATAGCAACAGGCCATGCAGGGGCTGCCTCAGGCCTTTCCAAGTTCAAGGGGCTGGGAGCCCACTGTGACATCACAACCATGTCTTTCCTGATTGGCCAAAGTGCTTAAGCACTCCCATTAAGGACCCTCCCCCTCCAGTCAACAGCCAATTCTGTGATAGGTTCCTGGCAAGAAGTTTGGATCTCAGCATGGCTTTACTGCTCCATAGTCCCAACACCACTGGCTCTAGGCCGAATAAGGATGATATTTCCCTCCGGTTTCAAAGAACTTCCAATCTGGAACCCACATTTTGAAAGACAAGACGTGTTTTTTTGTGGTGAGTACAAAAAAATGACTCAAGCCCCTTGCACTTCCATCACCCAGGAAAACTCCTTTCACATTGGATTAGGCAACTACCCTCTCGGAACAACATCTCCCATCACCTGAGGTTATTCCCTTATGTGGACGCAAAGTGTACCACACTGCTAACAAGGATGTTGTTATTCCAGGCTTCTCTGTTACTAACTTCATCAAAACAAACAAACGCACACACCCGCTGGCAAGAGCATGAAACTGACCACAGGAATTCACTTACTTTGGACAAACAAATTCATTCACTTTCATCCAAGAAATACACTGGTCACACGGGGGGTAGGCAAAGAATGCATACTATTTCCTAATCAGTGAAATTGGAACCCTTTCTTTAATGAACAGCAGCTCAGGAGGAAAACCACAAACGATGCAATACCATGAAACACTCGGGAAGGACATTCATTTCTGCAAAAGTTCTCAGTGACAAAACACTACACCTTTCAATAAAGGAACTGAAGACAACGTCAGGGCAGCTCAAGGCTTTCCCTGGAACAGACATTGGGAATTAAGCTAATTTCTACAAATCAATGAGGCAAATTGAAGATAAAGAAAACAAACACACAATCAAACACTCAAACACACACACACACACATGCACAGCACACAAACAAATACACACATACACACACACACACACATACACACACATATTCATTGCTCCTTGAATAGCAAACATTTTGGAGTCAGTGAATTTCGGGACGTTTAGGTAAGAAAAGTACCTCTCAGCAGCAGCAATCCTAAATGAATACTAGGAAACCCTGCAGAATCAGGTTAACTTCTTCCAAAATTCCTTGGCCACGGTTTATAGAATCCTGCAAGGCAGAGAGAATTTCTGTCAGATCAACAGGTGCCGGGGTCACCATGTAGCCTCATTCTTACCTTGCCAATCTGCTAGTAACACACTGAAGATCAGGTGGTCTGGTGGGACGCTGAAATCAAGACAGCGTGTGTATCACAGTGACATCCACTGTGGCCTATTCTGCAAAAGGAGATTCAGCCCCAGGTGGATCACAAGCCTCTAGACATTCAAAACCGTGGGACATGGATGAGTTGGCTAGCAGTGAGGAATGGATTCCCCCAATCTGATGAGCTAAGGACACCCATGTGATCGTGCTCTCCTCGCACCCAGTTTCCCTAGGCCAAACATCACTGAGAAATCTTCCTCACAAGACAGGAGCACATTCTGTGAGTTTCTTTCCCTTGGCTGGCTGGGCTGCCATAAAAACAAGCCAGGCAGGAGCTGCCTCAGGACTCTCCAAGTTCAAGGGGCTTTGAGCCCACTGTGACATCACAAACATGTCTTTCCTGATTGGCCTGTGTGCAAAAGCACTCCCCTTAAGGACAGTCCCCCTCCCATCAACAGCTACTTGGGTGATAGGGTCCTGGCAAGGTGATTGGATCTCAGCATGGCTTTACTGCTCCATATTCCCACCTCCTCATGCTCTGGGTGGAATAAGGATGACATATCTCTCCGGATTCCAAGAACTGCCAAACTGGAACCCACATTTTGGACGACAAGAAGTGCTTTTGGTGGTGAGTACAAACACGTCTCAAGCCCATTGCATTTCCATCAGCCAGGAAAACTCCTTTCACATTGGATTAGGCAACTTCCCTCTCACAACAACATCTCCCATCACTTCAGGTTATTCCCTTAGGTGGAGGCAAACTGTACCACATTGGGAAGCAGGATGTTGTTATTACACGCTTCTCTGTTACTAACTTCATCAACAGAAGGAAACGCTCACACTGGCTGTCAAGAGAGCCAACCTGACCACAGGAATTCACTAAATGTGGACAAAGAATGTAATTCACTTTCATCCGTGAAAGGCACTGGTCACACAGGTGATATTGGAAGAATGCACAGTATTTCCTAGTCAGTGAAATTGGTGCCCTTTTTCTACTGAAAGGCAGTTTTCAGGAAAACCAGAAACTATACAGTACCATGAAACACTCGGGAAGGATATTCATTTCAACAAAAGTTCTCAGAGACAAAACACTACGCCTTTCATTCAAGGACATGAGGACTTATCGTCAGGGAGACTCAAGGCTTTTCCTCAAACTGACATTGGGAATTAAGCTATTTTCTGTACATCAGTGAGGCAAATTGAAAGAGAAAGATAACAAAAACACTATCACACACACACACACACTCACACACACAAAGTGATGGTATCCTAATTGATATCGAGTGAAGGAATTTCTTTGCTTGTATGTACTAAATAGCAACTATTAGCAAAACCAGAAGTCAATGAACACCAGCACAGCCTAGTGCAAAGTCTCTCACATTCGATCAATTCCCACAGTGTAAAAGACAGGGTTTGATTGAAGGGGTCTTATACATGCCTGAATTGTGGGTATACAAAAGGAGTGTGATATAATTTGTACTGTGAGAACTTATTAGAACAAGCAAAGAAATTAACACATTTGCAAACTAGAAATATTGCCCACAGAAACACGCACACACACACACACACACACACACACACACACACACAGAGACACACACACAGAAGGAAACAAAATCTGTCCATAGTCATAACAAGGTCAATGTTGCCAGCAAGAGTTGAACGTCCTGGCATAATGCTACTGAGGGGATAATGTCCAGCACTTGAAAAAGGATCATGCTAGGAAAAATATGTGAAGTGACATCATTCCCACCAAGGTTCTTGGACGGAAGTCCTACTGCCATATTTATGCAAAGAAACAACCAAAGTGTAATCGACCTGAGTCTGGGCCTGAAGCAATCACTTGAATTGAAATCCTTTTCATTAAGTCAGTGATGCACGTTCACCCATGTATCATGATGCCTGGACATACACGGCAAATATTACCTGAATGATGAATCCTTCCTGTTATAGAATATATTGTACTTAATCTAATGAAAAGAAAGTTTGAAATATCCGAAATTATTGACTTCCAGGAAACAATCGTGACTGCCATTTTGTGAAAAAGGGTATTTCCCAGAATCTGACATAAGAAATATTTTGCTACCAACCCTGTGTGCAAGGGCTCCCACAAACACACATACACACACAAACACACCTGCACAGAAGCACACAAACAAATACACACACACACACACACACACACACACACACACACACACATTCGTTGCTCCTTCAATAGCAAACATATTGGAGTCAGTGAATTTCTGGACGTTTATGTAATAAAAGTACCTTTCAGCAGTAACAATCCTTAAAGAATACCAGGAAAACCTGGAGAATCAGGTAAACTTCTTCCAAGATTCCTTGCCCACGGTTTAGAATACCCTGCAGGGCAGAGAAGAATTTCTCCCACATCAACAGGTGCCTCGGCCTCCATGTAACCTCATTCTTACCATGCCAATCCGCTGGTAACACACCTGAAGATCAGGTGGTCTGGTGGGACCCGAAATCAAGACAGCATGTGTATCACAGTGAGAACCACGGCGGCCTATTCTGCAAACTGAGATCCAGCCCCAGGTTGCACACAGGCCTGTGGACATTCAAAACCATGGGACATGGATGATTTGCCTAGCAGTGAAGAATGGATTCCCCCAATATGAAGGGTCCACTCACCAATGTGCTCCTGGTATGCCTGCCCCACCTTCTCCTAGACCACACTTCACTGAGAAATCTTCCTCACAAGACAGCAGCACCTTCCTTGAGCTTCTTTCCCTTCTCTGGCTGAGCTACCATAGCAACAGGCCATGCAGGGGCTGCCTCAGGCCTTTCCAAGTTCAAGGGGCTGGGAGCCCACTGTGACATCACAACCATGTCTTTCCTGATTGGCCAAAGTGCTTAAGCACTCCCATTAAGGACCCTCCCCCTCCAGTCAACAGCCAATTCTGTGATAGGTTCCTGGCAAGAAGTTTGGATCTCAGCATGGCTTTACTGCTCCATAGTCCCAACTCCACTGGCTCTAGGCCGAATAAGGATGATATTTCCCTCCGGTTTCAAAGAACTTCCAATCTGGAACCCACATTTTGAAAGACAAGACGTGTTTTTTTGTGGTGAGTACAAAAAAATGACTCAAGACCCTTGCACTTCCATCAGCCAGGAAAACTCCTTTCACATTGGATTAGGCAACTACCCTCTCGGAACAACGTCTCCCATCACCTGAGGTTATTCCCTTATGTGGACGCAAAGTGTACCACACTGCTAACAAGGATGTTGTTATTCCAGGCTTCTCTGTTACTAACTTCATCAAAACAAACAAACGCACACACCCGCTGGCAAGAGCATGAAACTGACCACAGGAATTCACTTACTTTGGACAAACAAATTCATTCACTTTCATCCAAGAAATACACTGGTCACACGGGGGGTAGGCAAAGAATGCATACTATTTCCTAGTCAGTGAAATTGGAACCCTTTCTTTAATGAACAGCAGCTCAGGAGGAAAACCACAAACGATGCAATACCATGAAACACTCGGGAAGGACATTCATTTCTGCAAAAGTTCTCAGTGACAAAACACTACACCTTTCAATAAAGGAACTGAAGACTTAACGTCAGGGCAGCTCAAGGCTTTCCCTGGAACAGACATTGGGAATTAAGCTAATTTCTACAAATCAATGAGGCAAATTGAAGATAAAGAAAACAAACACACAATCAAACACACAAACACACACACACACACATGCACAGCACACAAACAAATACACACATACACACACACACACACACACACACACACACACACACACATACACACACATATTCATTGCTCCTTGAATAGCAAACATTTTGGAGTCAGTGAATTTCGGGACGTTTAGGTAAGAAAAGTACCTCTCAGCAGCAGCAATCCTAAATGAATACTAGGAAACCCTGCAGAATCAGGTTAACTTCTTCCAAAATTCCTTGGCCACGGTTTATAGAATCCTGCAAGGCAGAGAGAATTTCTGTCAGATCAACAGGTGCCGGGGTCACCATGTAGCCTCATTCTTACCTTGCCAATCTGCTAGTAACACACTGAAGATCAGGTGGTCTGGTGGGACGCTGAAATCAAGACAGCGTGTGTATCACAGTGACATCCACTGTGGCCTATTCTGCAAAAGGAGATTCAGCCCCAGGTGGATCACAAGCCTCTAGACATTCAAAACCGTGGGACATGGATGAGTTGGCTAGCAGTGAGGAATGGATTCCCCCAATCTGATGAGCTAAGGACACCCATGTGATCGTGCTCTCCTCGCACCCAGTTTCCCTAGGCCAAACATCACTGAGAAATCTTCCTCACAAGACAGGAGCACATTCTTTGAGTTTCTTTCCCTTGGCTGGCTGGGCTGCCATAGAAACAAGCCAGGCAGGAGCTGCCTCAGGACTCTCCAAGTTCAAGGGGCTTTGAGCCCACTGTGACATCACAAACATGTCTTTCCTGATTGGCCTGTGTGCAAAAGCACTCCCCTTAAGGACAGTCCCCCTCCCATCAACAGCTACTTGGGTGATAGGGTCCTGGCAAGGTGATTGGATCTCAGCATGGCTTTACTGCTCCATATTCCCACCTCCTCATGCTCTGGGTGGAATAAGGATGACATATCTCTCTGGATTCCAAGAACTGCCAAACTGGAACCCACATTTTGGACAACAAGAAGTGCTTTTGGTGGTGAGTACAAACACGTCTCAAGCCCATTGCATTTCCATCAGCCAGGAAAACTCCTTTCACATTGGATTAGGCAACTTCCCTCTCACAACAACATCTCCCATCACTTCAGGTTATTCCCTTAGGTGGAGGCAAACTGTACCACATTGGGAAGCAGGATGTTGTTATTACACGCTTCTCTGTTACTAACTTCATCAACAGAAGGAAACGCTCACACTGGCTGTCAAGAGAGCCAACCTGACCACAGGAATTCACTAAATGTGGACAAAGAATGTAATTCACTTTCATCCGTGAAAGGCACTGGTCACACAGGTGATATTGGAAGAATGCACAGTATTTCCTAGTCAGTGAAATTGGTGCCCTTTTTCTACTGAAAGGCAGTTTTCAGGAAAACCAGAAACTATACAGTACCATGAAACACTCGGGAAGGATATTCATTTCAACAAAAGTTCTCAGAGACAAAACACTACGCCTTTCATTCAAGGACATGAGGACTTATCGTCAGGGAGACTCAAGGCTTTTCCTCAAACTGACATTGGGAATTAAGCTATTTTCTGTACATCAGTGAGGCAAATTGAAAGAGAAAGATAACAAAAACACTATCACACACACACACACACTCACACACACAAAGTGATGGTATCCTAATTGATATCGAGTGAAGGAATTTCTTTGCTTGTATGTACTAAATAGCAACTATTAGCAAAACCAGAAGTCAATGAACACCAGCACAGCCTAGTGCAAAGTCTCTCACATTCGATCAATTCCCACAGTGTAAAAGACAGGGTTTGATTGAAGGGGTCTTATACATGCCTGAATTGTGGGTATACAAAAGGAGTGTGATATAATTTGTACTGTGAGAACTTATTAGAACAAGCAAAGAAATTAACACATTTGCAAACTAGAAATATTGCCCACAGAAACACGCACACACACACACACACACACACACACACACAGAGACACACACACAGAAGGAAACAAAATCTGTCCATAGTCATAACAAGGTCAATGTTGCCAGCAAGAGTTGAACGTCCTGGCATAATGCTACTGAGGGGATAATGTCCAGCACTTGAAAAAGGATCATGCTAGGAAAAATATGTGAAGTGACATCATTCCCACCAAGGTTCTTGGACGGAAGTCCTACTGCCATATTTATGCAAAGAAACAACCAAAGTGTAATCGACCTGAGTCTGGGCCTGAAGCAATCACTTGAATTGAAATCCTTTTCATTAAGTCAGTGATGCACGTTCACCCATGTATCATGATGCCTGGACATACACGGCACCTATTACCTGAATGATGAATCCTTCCTGTTATAGAATATATTGTACTTAATCTAACGAAAAGAAAGTTTGAAATATCCGAAATTATTGACTTCCAGGAAACAATCGTGACTGCCATTTTGTGAAAAAGGGTATTTCCCAGAATCTGACATAAGAAATATTATGCTACCAACCCTGTGTGCAAGGGCTCCCACAAACACACATACACACACAAACACACCTGCACAGAAGCACACAAACAAATACACACACACACACACACACACACATTCGTTTCTCCTTCAATAGCAAACATATTGGAGTCAGTGAATTTCTGGGAGTTTATGTAATAAAAGTACCTTTCAGCAGTAACAATCCTTAAAGAATACCAGGAAAACCTGGAGAATCAGGAAATCTTCTTCCAAGATTCCTTGCCCACGGTTTAGAATACCCTGCAGGGCAGAGAAGAATTTCTCCCACATCAACAGGTGCCTCGGCCTCCATGTAACCTCATTCTTACCATGCCAATCCGCTGGTAACACACCTGAAGATCAGGTGGTCTGGTGGGACCCGAAATCAAGACAGCATGTGTATCACAGTGAGAACCACGGCGGCCTATTCTGCAAACTGAGATCCAGCCCCAGGTGGCACACAGGCCTGTGGACATTCAAAACCATGGGACATGGATGATTTGCCTAGCAGTGAAGAATGGATTCCCCCAATATGAAGGGTCCACTCACCAATGTGCTCCTGGTATGCCTGCCCCACCTTCTCCTAGACCACACTTCACTGAGAAATCTTCCTCACAAGACAGCAGCACCTTCCTTGAGCTTCTTTCCCTTCTCTGGCTGAGCTACCATAGCAACAGGCCATGCAGGGGCTGCCTCAGGCCTTTCCAAGTTCAAGGGGCTGGGAGCCCACTGTGACATCACAACCATGTCTTTCCTGATTGGCCAAAGTGCTTAAGCACTCCCATTAAGGACCCTCCCCCTCCAGTCAACAGCCAATTCTGTGATAGGTTCCTGGCAAGAAGTTTGGATCTCAGCATGGCTTTACTGCTCCATAGTCCCAACTCCACTGGCTCTAGGCCGAATAAGGATGATATTTCCCTCCGGTTTCAAAGAACTTCCAATCTGGAACCCACATTTTGAAAGACAAGACG
Organism: Castor canadensis; assembly: GCF_047511655.1. Lineage (NCBI taxonomy): Eukaryota > Metazoa > Chordata > Mammalia > Rodentia > Castoridae > Castor > Castor canadensis. Next base: position 54,344,711 of record NC_133401.1, on the reverse strand, counting down.
TGTTTTTTTGTGGTGAGTACAAAAAAATGACTCAAGCCCCTTGCACTTCCATCAGCCAGGAAAACTCCTTTCACATTGGATTAGGCAACTACCCTCTCGGAACAACATCTCCCATCACCTGAGGTTATTCCCTTATGTGGACGCAAAGTGTACCACACTGCTAACAAGGATGTTGTTATTCCAGGCTTCTCTGTTACTAACTTCATCAAAACAAACAAACGCACACACCCGCTGGCAAGAGCATGAAACTGACCACAGGAATTCACTTACTTTGGACAAACAAATTCATTCACTTTCATCCAAGAAATACACTGGTCACACGGGGGGTAGGCAAAGAATGCATACTATTTCCTAGTCAGTGAAATTGGAACCCTTTCTTTAATGAACAGCAGCTCAGGAGGAAAACCACAAAGGATGCAACACCATGAAACACTCGGGAAGGACATTCATTTCTGCAAAAGTTCTCAGTGACAAAACACTACACCTTTCAATAAAGGAACTGAAGACTTAACGTCAGGGCAGCTCAAGGCTTTCCCTGGAACAGACATTGGGAATTAAGCTAATTTCTACAAATCAAAGAGGCAAATTGAAGATAAAGAAAACAAACACACAATCAAACACTCAAACACACACACACACACATGCACAGCACACAAACAAATACACACATACACACACACACACACATACACACACATATTCATTGCTCCTTGAATAGCAAACATTTTGGAGTCAGTGAATTTCGGGACGTTTAGGTAAGAAAAGTACCTCTCAGCAGCAGCAATCCTAAATGAATACTAGGAAACCCTGCAGAATCAGGTTAACTTCTTCCAAAATTCCTTGGCCACGGTTTATAGAATCCTGCAAGGCAGAGAGAATTTCTGTCAGATCAACAGGTGCCGGGGTCACCATGTAGCCTCATTCTTACCTTGCCAATCTGCTAGTAACACACTGAAGATCAGGTGGTCTGGTGGGACGCTGAAATCAAGACAGCGTGTGTATCACAGTGACATCCACTGTGGCCTATTCTGCAAAAGGAGATTCAGCCCCAGGTGGATCACAAGCCTCTAGACATTCAAAACCGTGGGACATGGATGAGTTGGCTAGCAGTGAGGAATGGATTCCCCCAATCTGATGAGCTAAGGACACCCATGTGATCGTGCTCTCCTCGCACCCAGTTTCCCTAGGCCAAACATCACTGAGAAATCTTCCTCACAAGACAGGAGCACATTCTGTGAGTTTCTTTCCCTTGGCTGGCTGGGCTGCCATAGAAACAAGCCAGGCAGGAGCTGCCTCAGGACTCTCCAAGTTCAAGGGGCTTTGAGCCCACTGTGACATCACAAACATGTCTTTCCTGATTGGCCTGTGTGCAAAAGCACTCCCTTTAAGGACAGTCCCCCTCCCATCAACAGCTACTTGGGTGATAGGGTCCTGGCAAGGTGATTGGATCTCAGCATGGCTTTACTGCTCCATATTCCCACCTCCTCATGCTCTGGGTGGAATAAGGATGACATATCTCTCCGGATTCCAAGAACTGCCAAACTGGAACCCACATTTTGGACGACAAGAAGTGCTTTTGGTGGTGAGTACAAACACGTCTCAAGCCCATTGCATTTCCATCAGCCAGGAAAACTCCTTTCACATTGGATTAGGCAACTTCCCTCTCACAACAACATCTCCCATCACTTCAGGTTATTCCCTTAGGTGGAGGCAAACTGTACCACATTGGGAAGCAGGATGTTGTTATTACACGCTTCTCTGTTACTAACTTCATCAACAGAAGGAAACGCTCACACTGGCTGTCAAGAGAGCCAACCTGACCACAGGAATTCACTAAATGTGGACAAAGAATGTAATTCACTTTCATCCGTGAAAGGCACTGGTCACACAGGTGATATTGGAAGAATGCACAGTATTTCCTAGTCAGTGAAATTGGTGCCCTTTTTCTACTGAAAGGCAGTTTTCAGGAAAACCAGAAACTATACAGTACCATGAAACACTCGGGAAGGATATTCATTTCAACAAAAGTTCTCAGAGACAAAACACTACGCCTTTCATTCAAGGACATGAGGACTTATCGTCAGGGAGACTCAAGGCTTTTCCTCAAACTGACATTGGGAATTAAGCTATTTTCTGTACATCAGTGAGGCAAATTGAAAGAGAAAGATAACAAAAACACTATCACACACACACACACACTCACACACACAAAGTGATGGTATCCTAATTGATATCGAGTGAAGGAATTTCTTTGCTTGTATGTACTAAATAGCAACTATTAGCAAAACCAGAAGTCAATGAACACCAGCACAGCCTAGTGCAAAGTCTCTCACATTCGATCAATTCCCACAGTGTAAAAGACAGGGTTTGATTGAAGGGGTCTTATACATGCCTGAATTGTGGGTATACAAAAGGAGTGTGATATAATTTGTACTGTGAGAACTTATTAGAACAAGCAAAGAAATTAACACATTTGCAAACTAGAAATATTGCCCACAGAAACACGCACACACACACACACACACACACACACACACACACACACAGAGACACACACACAGAAGGAAACAAAATCTGTCCATAGTCATAACAAGGTCAATGTTGCCAGCAAGAGTTGAACGTCCTGGCATAATGCTACTGAGGGGATAATGTCCAGCACTTGAAAAAGGATCATGCTAGGAAAAATATGTGAAGTGACATCATTCCCACCAAGGTTCTTGGACGGAAGTCCTACTGCCATATTTATGCAAAGAAACAACCAAAGTGTAATCGACCTGAGTCTGGGCCTGAAGCAATCACTTGAATTGAAATCCTTTTCATTAAGTCAGTGATGCACGTTCACCCATGTATCATGATGCCTGGACATACACGGCAAATATTACCTGAATGATGAATCCTTCCTGTTATAGAATATATTGTACTTAATCTAATGAAAAGAAAGTTTGAAATATCCGAAATTATTGACTTCCAGGAAACAATCGTGACTGCCATTTTGTGAAAAAGGGTATTTCCCAGAATCTGACATAAGAAATATTTTGCTACCAACCCTGTGTGCAAGGGCTCCCACAAACACACATACACACACAAACACACCTGCACAGAAGCACACAAACAAATACACACACACACACACACACACACACACACACACACACACATTCGTTGCTCCTTCAATAGCAAACATATTGGAGTCAGTGAATTTCTGGACGTTTATGTAATAAAAGTACCTTTCAGCAGTAACAATCCTTAAAGAATACCAGGAAAACCTGGAGAATCAGGTAAACTTCTTCCAAGATTCCTTGCCCACGGTTTAGAATACCCTGCAGGGCAGAGAAGAATTTCTCCCACATCAACAGGTGCCTCGGCCTCCATGTAACCTCATTCTTACCATGCCAATCCGCTGGTAACACACCTGAAGATCAGGTGGTCTGGTGGGACCCGAAATCAAGACAGCATGTGTATCACAGTGAGAACCACGGCGGCCTATTCTGCAAACTGAGATCCAGCCCCAGGTTGCACACAGGCCTGTGGACATTCAAAACCATGGGACATGGATGATTTGCCTAGCAGTGAAGAATGGATTCCCCCAATATGAAGGGTCCACTCACCAATGTGCTCCTGGTATGCCTGCCCCACCTTCTCCTAGACCACACTTCACTGAGAAATCTTCCTCACAAGACAGCAGCACCTTCCTTGAGCTTCTTTCCCTTCTCTGGCTGAGCTACCATAGCAACAGGCCATGCAGGGGCTGCCTCAGGCCTTTCCAAGTTCAAGGGGCTGGGAGCCCACTGTGACATCACAACCATGTCTTTCCTGATTGGCCAAAGTGCTTAAGCACTCCCATTAAGGACCCTCCCCCTCCAGTCAACAGCCAATTCTGTGATAGGTTCCTGGCAAGAAGTTTGGATCTCAGCATGGCTTTACTGCTCCATAGTCCCAACTCCACTGGCTCTAGGCCGAATAAGGATGATATTTCCCTCCGGTTTCAAAGAACTTCCAATCTGGAACCCACATTTTGAAAGACAAGACGTGTTTTTTTGTGGTGAGTACAAAAAAATGACTCAAGACCCTTGCACTTCCATCAGCCAGGAAAACTCCTTTCACATTGGATTAGGCAACTACCCTCTCGGAACAACGTCTCCCATCACCTGAGGTTATTCCCTTATGTGGACGCAAAGTGTACCACACTGCTAACAAGGATGTTGTTATTCCAGGCTTCTCTGTTACTAACTTCATCAAAACAAACAAACGCACACACCCGCTGGCAAGAGCATGAAACTGACCACAGGAATTCACTTACTTTGGACAAACAAATTCATTCACTTTCATCCAAGAAATACACTGGTCACACGGGGGGTAGGCAAAGAATGCATACTATTTCCTAGTCAGTGAAATTGGAACCCTTTCTTTAATGAACAGCAGCTCAGGAGGAAAACCACAAACGATGCAATACCATGAAACACTCGGGAAGGACATTCATTTCTGCAAAAGTTCTCAGTGACAAAACACTACACCTTTCAATAAAGGAACTGAAGACTTAACGTCAGGGCAGCTCAAGGCTTTCCCTGGAACAGACATTGGGAATTAAGCTAATTTCTACAAATCAATGAGGCAAATTGAAGATAAAGAAAACAAACACACAATCAAACACACAAACACACACACACACACATGCACAGCACACAAACAAATACACACATACACACACACACACACACACACACACACACACACATACACACACATATTCATTGCTCCTTGAATAGCAAACATTTTGGAGTCAGTGAATTTCGGGACGTTTAGGTAAGAAAAGTACCTCTCAGCAGCAGCAATCCTAAATGAATACTAGGAAACCCTGCAGAATCAGGTTAACTTCTTCCAAAATTCCTTGGCCACGGTTTATAGAATCCTGCAAGGCAGAGAGAATTTCTGTCAGATCAACAGGTGCCGGGGTCACCATGTAGCCTCATTCTTACCTTGCCAATCTGCTAGTAACACACTGAAGATCAGGTGGTCTGGTGGGACGCTGAAATCAAGACAGCGTGTGTATCACAGTGACATCCACTGTGGCCTATTCTGCAAAAGGAGATTCAGCCCCAGGTGGATCACAAGCCTCTAGACATTCAAAACCGTGGGACATGGATGAGTTGGCTAGCAGTGAGGAATGGATTCCCCCAATCTGATGAGCTAAGGACACCCATGTGATCGTGCTCTCCTCGCACCCAGTTTCCCTAGGCCAAACATCACTGAGAAATCTTCCTCACAAGACAGGAGCACATTCTTTGAGTTTCTTTCCCTTGGCTGGCTGGGCTGCCATAGAAACAAGCCAGGCAGGAGCTGCCTCAGGACTCTCCAAGTTCAAGGGGCTTTGAGCCCACTGTGACATCACAAACATGTCTTTCCTGATTGGCCTGTGTGCAAAAGCACTCCCCTTAAGGACAGTCCCCCTCCCATCAACAGCTACTTGGGTGATAGGGTCCTGGCAAGGTGATTGGATCTCAGCATGGCTTTACTGCTCCATATTCCCACCTCCTCATGCTCTGGGTGGAATAAGGATGACATATCTCTCTGGATTCCAAGAACTGCCAAACTGGAACCCACATTTTGGACAACAAGAAGTGCTTTTGGTGGTGAGTACAAACACGTCTCAAGCCCATTGCATTTCCATCAGCCAGGAAAACTCCTTTCACATTGGATTAGGCAACTTCCCTCTCACAACAACATCTCCCATCACTTCAGGTTATTCCCTTAGGTGGAGGCAAACTGTACCACATTGGGAAGCAGGATGTTGTTATTACACGCTTCTCTGTTACTAACTTCATCAACAGAAGGAAACGCTCACACTGGCTGTCAAGAGAGCCAACCTGACCACAGGAATTCACTAAATGTGGACAAAGAATGTAATTCACTTTCATCCGTGAAAGGCACTGGTCACACAGGTGATATTGGAAGAATGCACAGTATTTCCTAGTCAGTGAAATTGGTGCCCTTTTTCTACTGAAAGGCAGTTTTCAGGAAAACCAGAAACTATACAGTACCATGAAACACTCGGGAAGGATATTCATTTCAACAAAAGTTCTCAGAGACAAAACACTACGCCTTTCATTCAAGGACATGAGGACTTATCGTCAGGGAGACTCAAGGCTTTTCCTCAAACTGACATTGGGAATTAAGCTATTTTCTGTACATCAGTGAGGCAAATTGAAAGAGAAAGATAACAAAAACACTATCACACACACACACACACTCACACACACAAAGTGATGGTATCCTAATTGATATCGAGTGAAGGAATTTCTTTGCTTGTATGTACTAAATAGCAACTATTAGCAAAACCAGAAGTCAATGAACACCAGCACAGCCTAGTGCAAAGTCTCTCACATTCGATCAATTCCCACAGTGTAAAAGACAGGGTTTGATTGAAGGGGTCTTATACATGCCTGAATTGTGGGTATACAAAAGGAGTGTGATATAATTTGTACTGTGAGAACTTATTAGAACAAGCAAAGAAATTAACACATTTGCAAACTAGAAATATTGCCCACAGAAACACGCACACACACACACACACACACACACACACACAGAGACACACACACAGAAGGAAACAAAATCTGTCCATAGTCATAACAAGGTCAATGTTGCCAGCAAGAGTTGAACGTCCTGGCATAATGCTACTGAGGGGATAATGTCCAGCACTTGAAAAAGGATCATGCTAGGAAAAATATGTGAAGTGACATCATTCCCACCAAGGTTCTTGGACGGAAGTCCTACTGCCATATTTATGCAAAGAAACAACCAAAGTGTAATCGACCTGAGTCTGGGCCTGAAGCAATCACTTGAATTGAAATCCTTTTCATTAAGTCAGTGATGCACGTTCACCCATGTATCATGATGCCTGGACATACACGGCAAATATTACCTGAATGATGAATCCTTCCTGTTATAGAATATATTGTACTTAATCTAATGAAAAGAAAGTTTGAAATATCCGAAATTATTGACTTCCAGGAAACAATCGTGACTGCCATTTTGTGAAAAAGGGTATTTCCCAGAATCTGACATAAGAAATATTATGCTACCAACCCTGTGTGCAAGGGCTCCCACAAACACACATACACACACAAACACACCTGCACAGAAGCACACAAACAAATACACACACACACACACACACACACACACACACATTCGTTGCTCCTTCAATAGCAAACATATTGGAGTCAGTGAATTTCTGGACGTTTATGTAATAAAAGTACCTTTCAGCAGTAACAATCCTTAAAGAATACCAGGAAAACCTGGAGAATCAGGTAAACTTCTTCCAAGATTCCTTGCCCACGGTTTAGAATACCCTGCAGGGCAGAGAAGAATTTCTCCCACATCAACAGGTGCCTCGGCCTCCATGTAACCTCATTCTTACCATGCCAATCCGCTGGTAACACACCTGAAGATCAGGTGGTCTGGTGGGACCCGAAATCAAGACAGCATGTGTATCACAGTGAGAACCACGGCGGCCTATTCTGCAAACTGAGATCCAGCCCCAGGTTGCACACAGGCCTGTGGACATTCAAAACCATGGGACATGGATGATTTGCCTAGCAGTGAAGAATGGATTCCCCCAATATGAAGGGTCCACTCACCAATGTGCTCCTGGTATGCCTGCCCCACCTTCTCCTAGACCACACTTCACTGAGAAATCTTCCTCACAAGACAGCAGCACCTTCCTTGAGCTTCTTTCCCTTCTCTGGCTGAGCTACCATAGCAACAGGCCATGCAGGGGCTGCCTCAGGCCTTTCCAAGTTCAAGGGGCTGGGAGCCCACTGTGACATCACAACCATGTCTTTCCTGATTGGCCAAAGTGCTTAAGCACTCCCATTAAGGACCCTCCCCCTCCAGTCAACAGCCAATTCTGTGATAGGTTCCTGGCAAGAAGTTTGGATCTCAGCATGGCTTTACTGCTCCATAGTCCCAACTCCACTGGCTCTAGGCCGAATAAGGATGATATTTCCCTCCGGTTTCAAAGAACTTCCAATCTGGAACCCACATTTTGAAAGACAAGACGTGTTTTTTTGTGGTGAGTACAAAAAAATGACTCAAGACCCTTGCACTTCCATCAGCCAGGAAAACTCCTTTCACATTGGATTAGGCAACTACCCTCTCGGAACAACATCTCCCATCACCTGAGGTTATTCCCTTATGTGGACGCAAAGTGTACCACACTGCTAACAAGGATGTTGTTATTCCAGGCTTCTCTGTTACTAACTTCATCAAAACAAACAAACGCACACACCCGCTGGCAAGAGCATGAAACTGACCACAGGAATTCACTTACTTTGGACAAACAAATTCATTCACTTTCATCCAAGAAATACACTGGTCACACGGGGGGTAGGCAAAGAATGCATACTATTTCCTAGTCAGTGAAATTGGAACCCTTTCTTTAATGAACAGCAGCTCAGGAGGAAAACCACAAAGGATGCAACACCATGAAACACTCGGGAAGGACATTCATTTCTGCAAAAGTTCTCAGTGACAAAACACTACACCTTTCAATAAAGGAACTGAAGACTTAACGTCAGGGCAGCTCAAGGCTTTCCCTGGAACAGACATTGGGAATTAAGCTAATTTCTACAAATCAATGAGGCAAATTGAAGATAAAGAAAACAAACACACAATCAAACACTCAAACACACACACACACACATGCACATCACACAAACAAATACACACATATACACACACACACACACACACACACACACACATACACACACATATTCATTGCTCCTTGAATAGCAAACATTTTGGAGTCAGTGAATTTCGGGACGTTTAGGTAAGAAAAGTACCTCTCAGCAGTAGCAATCCTAAATGAGTACTAGGAAACCCTGCAGAATCAGGTTAACTTCTTCCAAAATTCCTTGGCCACGGTTTATAGAATCCTGCAAGGCAGAGAGAATTTCTGTCAGATCAACAGGTGCCGGGGTCACCATGTAGCCTCATTCTTACCTTGCCAATCTGCTAGTAACACACTGAAGATCAGGTGGTCTGGTGGGACGCTGAAATCAAGACAGCGTGTGTATCACAGTGACATCCACTGTGGCCTATTCTGCAAAAGGAGATTCAGCCCCAGGTGGATCACAAGCCTCTAGACATTCAAAACCGTGGGACATGGATGAGTTGGCTAGCAGTGAGGAATGGATTCCCCCAATCTGATGAGCTAAGGACACCCATGTGATCGTTCTCTCCTCGCACCCAGTTTCCCTAGGCCAAACATCACTGAGAAATCTTCCTCACAAGACAGGAGCACATTCTGTGAGTTTCTTTCCCTTGGCTGGCTGGGCTGCCATAGAAACAAGCCAGGCAGGAGCTGCCTCAGGACTCTCCAAGTTCAAGGGGCTTTGAGCCCACTGTGACATCACAAACATGTCTTTCCTGATTGGCCTGTGTGCAAAAGCACTCCCCTTAAGGACAGTCCCCCTCCCATCAACAGCTACTTGGGTGATAGGGTCCTGGCAAGGTGATTGGATCTCAGCATGGCTTTACTGCTCCATATTCCCACCTCCTCATGCTCTGGGTGGAATAAGGATGACATATCTCTCCGGATTCCAAGAACTGCCAAACTGGAACCCACATTTTGGACGACAAGAAGTGCTTTTGGTGGTGAGTACAAACACGTCTCAAGCCCATTGCATTTCCATCAGCCAGGAAAACTCCTTTCACATTGGATTAGGCAACTTCCCTCTCACAACAACATCTCCCATCACTTCAGGTTATTCCCTTAGGTGGAGGCAAACTGTACCACATTGGGAAGCAGGATGTTGTTATTACACGCTTCTCTGTTACTAACTTCATCAACAGAAGGAAACGCTCACACTGGCTGTCAAGAGAGCCAACCTGACCACAGGAATTCACTAAATGTGGACAAAGAATGTAATTCACTTTCATCCGTGAAAGGCACTGGTCACACAGGTGATATTGGAAGAATGCACAGTATTTCCTAGTCAGTGAAATTGGTGCCCTTTTTCTACTGAAAGGCAGTTTTCAGGAAAACCAGAAACTATACAGTACCATGAAACACTCGGGAAGGATATTCATTTCAACAAAAGTTCTCAGAGACAAAACACTACGCCTTTCATTCAAGGACATGAGGACTTATCGTCAGGGAGACTCAAGGCTTTTCCTCAAACTGACATTGGGAATTATGCTATTTTCTGTACATCAGTGAGGCAAATTGAAAAAGAAAGATAACAAAAACACTATCACACACACACACACACTCACACACACAAAGTGATGGTATACTAATTGATATCGAGTGAAGGAATTTCTTTGCTTGTATGTACTAAATAGCAACTATTAGCAAAACCAGAAGTCAATGAACACCAGCACAGCCTAGTGCAAAGTCTCTCACATTCGATCAATTCCCACAGTGTAAAAGACAGGGTTTGATTGAAGGGGTCTTATACATGCCTGAATTGTGGGTATACAAAAGGAGTGTGATATAATTTGTACTGTGAGAACTTATTAGAACAAGCAAAGAAATTAACACATTTGCAATCTAGAAATATTGCCCACAGAAACACGCACACACACACACACACACACACAGAGAGACACACACACAGAAGGAAACAAAATCTGTCCATAGTCATAACAAGGTCAATGTTGCCAGCAAGAGTTGAACGTCCTGGCATAATGCTACTGAGGGGATAATGTCCAGCACTTGAAAAAGGATCATGCTAGGAAAAATATGTGAAGTGACATCATTCCCACCAAGGTTCTTGGACGGAAGTCCTACTGCCATATTTATGCAAAGAAACAACCAAAGTGTAATCGACCTGAGTCTGGGCCTGAAGCAATCACTTGAATTGAAATCCTTTTCATTAAGTCAGTGATGCACGTTCACCCATGTATCATGATGCCTGGACATACACGGCAAATATTACCTGAATGATGAATCCTTCCTGTTATAGAATATATTGTACTTAATCTAACGAAAAGAAAGTTTGAAATATCCGAAATTATTGACTTCCAGGAAACAATCGTGACTGCCATTTTGTGAAAAAGGGTATTTCCCAGAATCTGACATAAGAAATATTATGCTACCAACCCTGTGTGCAAGGGCTCCCACAAACACACATACACACACAAACACACCTGCACAGAAGCACACAAACAAATACACACACACACACACACACATTCGTTGCTCCTTCAATAGCAAACATATTGGAGTCAGTGAATTTCTGGACGTTTATGTAATAAAAGTACCTTTCAGCAGTAACAATCCTTAAAGAATACCAGGAAAACCTGGAGAATCAGGTAAACTTCTTCCAAGATTCCTTGCCCACGGTTTAGAATACCCTGCAGGGCAGAGAAGAATTTCTCCCAGATCAACAGGTGCCTCGGCCTCCATGTAACCTCATTCTTACCATGCCAATCCGCTGGTAACACACCTGAAGATCAGGTGGTCTGGTGGGACCCGAAATCAAGACAGCATGTGTATCACAGTGAGAACCACGGCGGCCTATTCTGCAAACTGAGATCCAGCCCCAGGTGGCACACAGGCCTGTGGACATTCAAAACCATGGGACATGGATGATTTGCCTAGCAGTGAAGAATGGATTCCCCCAATATGAAGGGTCCACTCACCAATGTGCTCCTGGTATGCCTGCCCCACCTTCTCCTAGACCACACTTCATTGAGAAATCTTCCTCACAAGACAGCAGCACCTTCCTTGAGCTTCTTTCCCTTCTCTGGCTGAGCTACCATAGCAACAGGCCATGCAGGGGCTGCCTCAGGCCTTACCAAGTTCAAGGGGCTGGGAGCCCACTGTGACATCACAACCATGTCTTTCCTGATTGGCCAAAGTGCTTAAGCACTCCCATTAAGGACCCTCCCCCTCCAGTCAACAGCCAATTCTGTGATAGGTTCCTGGCAAGAAGTTTGGATCTCAGCATGGCTTTACTGCTCCATAGTCCCAACTCCACTGGCTCTAGGCCGAATAAGGATGATATTTCCCTCCGGTTTCAAAGAACTTCCAATCTGGAACCCACATTTTGAAAGACAAGACGTGTTTTTTTGTGGTGAGTACAAAAAAATGACTCAAGCCCCTTGCACTTCCATCAGCCAGGAAAACTCCTTTCACATTGGATTAGGCAACTACCCTCTCGGAACAACACCTCCCATCACCTGAGGTTATTCCCTTATGTGGACGCAAAGTGTACCACACTGCTAACAAGGATGTTGTTATTCCAGGCTTCTCTGTTACTAACTTCATCAAAACAAACAAACGCAAACACCCGCTGGCAAGAGCATGAAACTGACCACAGGAATTCACTTACTTTGGACAAACAAATTCATTCACTTTCATCCAAGAAATACACTGGTCACACGGGGGGTAGGCAAAGAATGCATACTATTTCCTAGTCAGTGAAATTGGAACCCTTTCTTTAATGAACAGCAGCTCAGGAGGAAAACCACAAACGATGCAATACCATGAAACACTCGGGAAGGACATTCATTTCTGCAAAAGTTCTCAGTGACAAAACACTACACCTTTCAATAAAGGAACTGAAGACTTAACGTCAGGGCAGCTCAAGGCTTTCCCTGGAACAGACATTGGGAATTAAGCTAATTTCTACAAATCAATGAGGCAAATTGAAGATAAAGAAAACAAACACACAATCAAACACTCAAACACACACACACACACATGCACAGCACACAAACAAATACACACATACACACACACACACACACACACACATACACACACATATTCATTGCTCCTTGAATAGCAAACATTTTGGAGTCAGTGAATTTCGGGACGTTTAGGTAAGAAAAGTACCTCTCAGCAGTAGCAATCCTAAATGAGTACTAGGAAACCCTGCAGAATCAGGTTAACTTCTTCCAAAATTCCTTGGCCACGGTTTATAGAATCCTGCAAGGCAGAGAGAATTTCTGTCAGATCAACAGGTGCCGGGGTCACCATGTAGCCTCATTCTTACCTTGCCAATCTGCTAGTAACACACTGAAGATCAGGTGGTCTGGTGGGACGCTGAAATCAAGACAGCGTGTGTATCACAGTGACATCCACTGTGGCCTATTCTGCAAAAGGAGATTCAGCCCCAGGTGGATCACAAGCCTCTAGACATTCAAAACCGTGGGACATGGATGAGTTGGCTAGCAGTGAGGAATGGATTCCCCCAATCTGATGAGCTAAGGACACCCATGTGATCGTGCTCTCCTCGCACCCAGTTTCCCTAGGCCAAACATCACTGAGAAATCTTCCTCACAAGACAGGAGCACATTCTGTGAGTTTCTTTCCCTTGGCTGGCTGGGCTGCCATAGAAACAAGCCAGGCAGGAGCTGCCTCAGGACTCTCCAAGTTCAAGGGGCTTTGAGCCCACTGTGACATCACAAACATGTCTTTCCTGATTGGCCTGTGTGCAAAAGCACTCCCCTTAAGGACAGTCCCCCTCCCATCAACAGCTACTTGGGTGATAGGGTCCTGGCAAGGTGATTGGATCTCAGCATGGCTTTACTGCTCCATATTCCCACCTCCTCATGCTCTGGGTGGAATAAGGATGACATATCTCTCCGGATTCCAAGAACTGCCAAACTGGAACCCACATTTTGGACGACAAGAAGTGCTTTTGGTGGTGAGTACAAACACGTCTCAAGCCCATTGCATTTCCATCAGCCAGGAAAACTCCTTTCACATTGGATTAGGCAACTTCCCTCTCACAACAACATCTCCCATCACTTCAGGTTATTCCCTTAGGTGGAGGCAAACTGTACCACATTGGGAAGCAGGATGTTGTTATTACACGCTTCTCTGTTACTAACTTCATCAACAGAAGGAAACGCTCACACTGGCTGTCAAGAGAGCCAACCTGACCACAGGAATTCACTAAATGTGGACAAAGAATGTAATTCACTTTCATCCGTGAAAGGCACTGGTCACACAGGTGATATTGGAAGAATGCACAGTATTTCCTAGTCAGTGAAATTGGTGCCCTTTTTCTACTGAAAGGCAGTTTTCAGGAAAACCAGAAACTATACAGTACCATGAAACACTCGGGAAGGATATTCATTTCAACAAAAGTTCTCAGAGACAAAACACTACGCCTTTCATTCAAGGACATGAGGACTTATCGTCAGGGAGACTCAAGGCTTTTCCTCAAACTGACATTGGGAATTATGCTATTTTCTGTACATCAGTGAGGCAAATTGAAAAAGAAAGATAACAAAAACACTATCACACACACACACACACTCACACACACAAAGTGATGGTATACTAATTGATATCGAGTGAAGGAATTTCTTTGCTTGTAGGTACTAAATAGCAACTATTAGCAAAACCAGAAGTCAATGAACACCAGCACAGCCTAGTGCAAAGTCTCTCACATTCGATCAATTCCCACAGTGTAAAAGACAGGGTTTGATTGAAGGGGTCTTATACATGCCTGAATTGTGGGTATACAAAAGGAGTGTGATATAACTTGTACTGTGAGAACTTATTAGAACAAGCAAAGAAATTAACACATTTGCAAACTAGAAATATTGCCCACAGAAACACGCACGCACACACACACACACACACACACACACACACACACAGAGACACACACACAGAAGGAAACAAAATCTGTCCATAGTCATAACAAGGTCAATGTTGCCAGCAAGAGTTGAACGTCCTGGCATAATGCTACTGAGGGGATAATGTCCAGCACTTGAAAAAGGATCATGCTAGGAAAAATATGTGAAGTGACATCATTCCCACCAAGGTTCTTGGACGGAAGTCCTACTGCCATATTTATGCAAAGAAACAACCAAAGTGTAATCGACCTGAGTCTGGGCCTGAAGCAATCACTTGAATTGAAATCCTTTTCATTAAGTCAGTGATGCACGTTCACCCATGTATCATGATGCCTGGACATACACGGCACCTATTACCTGAATGATGAATCCTTCCTGTTATAGAATATATTGTACTTAATCTAACGAAAAGAAAGTTTGAAATATCCGAAATTATTGACTTCCAGGAAACAATCGTGACTGCCATTTTGTGAAAAAGGGTATTTCCCAGAATCTGACATAAGAAATATTATGCTACCAACCCTGTGTGCAAGGGCTCCCACAAACACACATACACACACAAACACACCTGCACAGAAGCACACAAACAAATACACACACACACACACACACATTCGTTGCTCCTTCAATAGCAAACATATTGGAGTCAGTGAATTTCTGGACGTTTATGTAATAAAAGTACCTTTCAGCAGTAACAATCCTTAAAGAATACCAGGAAAACCTGGAGAATCAGGTAAACTTCTTCCAAGATTCCTTGCCCACGGTTTAGAATACCCTGCAGGGCAGAGAAGAATTTCTCCCAGATCAACAGGTGCCTCGGCCTCCATGTAACCTCATTCTTACCATGCCAATCCGCTGGTAACACACCTGAAGATCAGGTGGTCTGGTGGGACCCGAAATCAAGACAGCATGTGTATCACAGTGAGAACCACGGCGGCCTATTCTGCAAACTGAGATCCAGCCCCAGGTGGCACACAGGCCTGTGGACATTCAAAACCATGGGACATGGATGATTTGCCTAGCAGTGAAGAATGGATTCCCCCAATATGAAGGGTCCACTCACCAATGTGCTCCTGGTATGCCTGCCCCACCTTCTCCTAGACCACACTTCATTGAGAAATCTTCCTCACAAGACAGCAGCACCTTCCTTGAGCTTCTTTCCCTTCTCTGGCTGAGCTACCATAGCAACAGGCCATGCAGGGGCTGCCTCAGGCCTTACCAAGTTCAAGGGGCTGGGAGCCCACTGTGACATCACAACCATGTCTTTCCTGATTGGCCAAAGTGCTTAAGCACTCCCATTAAGGACCCTCCCCCTCCAGTCAACAGCCAATTCTGTGATAGGTTCCTGGCAAGAAGTTTGGATCTCAGCATGGCTTTACTGCTCCATAGTCCCAACTCCACTGGCTCTAGGCCGAATAAGGATGATATTTCCCTCCGGTTTCAAAGAACTTCCAATCTGGAACCCACATTTTGAAAGACAAGACGTGTTTTTTTGTGGTGAGTACAAAAAAATGACTCAAGCCCCTTGCACTTCCATCAGCCAGGAAAACTCCTTTCACATTGGATTAGGCAACTACCCTCTCGGAACAACACCTCCCATCACCTGAGGTTATTCCCTTATGTGGACGCAAAGTGTACCACACTGCTAACAAGGATGTTGTTATTCCAGGCTTCTCTGTTACTAACTTCATCAAAACAAACAAACGCAAACACCCGCTGGCAAGAGCATGAAACTGACCACAGGAATTCACTTACTTTGGACAAACAAATTCATTCACTTTCATCCAAGAAATACACTGGTCACACGGGGGGTAGACAAAGAATGCATACTATTTCCTAGTCAGTGAAATTGGAACCCTTTCTTTAATGAACAGCAGCTCAGGAGGAAAACCACAAACGATGCAATACCATGAAACACTCGGGAAGGACATTCATTTCTGCAAAAGTTCTCAGTGACAAAACACTACACCTTTCAATAAAGGAACTGAAGACTTAACGTCAGGGCAGCTCAAGGCTTTCCCTGGAACAGACATTGGGAATTAAGCTAATTTCTACAAATCAATGAGGCAAATTGAAGATAAAGAAAACAAACACACAATCAAACACTCAAACACACACACACACACATGCACAGCACACAAACAAATACACACATACACACACACACACACACACACACATACACACACATATTCATTGCTCCTTGAATAGCAAACATTTTGGAGTCAGTGAATTTCGGGACGTTTAGGTAAGAAAAGTACCTCTCAGCAGTAGCAATCCTAAATGAGTACTAGGAAACCCTGCAGAATCAGGTTAACTTCTTCCAAAATTCCTTGGCCACGGTTTATAGAATCCTGCAAGGCAGAGAGAATTTCTGTCAGATCAACAGGTGCCGGGGTCACCATGTAGCCTCATTCTTACCTTGCCAATCTGCTAGTAACACACTGAAGATCAGGTGGTCTGGTGGGACGCTGAAATCAAGACAGCGTGTGTATCACAGTGACATCCACTGTGGCCTATTCTGCAAAAGGAGATTCAGCCCCAGGTGGATCACAAGCCTCTAGACATTCAAAACCGTGGGACATGGATGAGTTGGCTAGCAGTGAGGAATGGATTCCCCCAATCTGATGAGCTAAGGACACCCATGTGATCGTGCTCTCCTCGCACCCAGTTTCCCTAGGCCAAACATCACTGAGAAATCTTCCTCACAAGACAGGAGCACATTCTGTGAGTTTCTTTCCCTTGGCTGGCTGGGCTGCCATAGAAACAAGCCAGGCAGGAGCTGCCTCAGGACTCTCCAAGTTCAAGGGGCTTTGAGCCCACTGTGACATCACAAACATGTCTTTCCTGATTGGCCTGTGTGCAAAAGCACTCCCCTTAAGGACAGTCCCCCTCCCATCAACAGCTACT